>NC_134360.1:240115873-240452373 GCF_048569485.1 Anomaloglossus baeobatrachus
AGCAGGCCGCAGCAACGCCCAGTCCGGCCCGCAAAGATCCGGCTGCCGCCGCGACCCTTATCCACGCCGCAGGTGTGACGCTGACCCAGGCCGCCGCCATGCTAGGCCCGGCCCGCCAAGCCCAGACCGCGGCAGCAACGCCCGGCCCGCCAAGAACCGGCCACAGTAGCGATGCCCGATAAGACTCCAGCTGCGACAGCGACGCTGATCCAGGCCGCCGCCATGTCGGGCGCGGCCCGCCAAGACCAGGCCGCCGCCATGTCAGGCGCGGCCCGCCAAGACCAGGCCGCCGCCATGCCAGGCGCGGCCCGCCAAGACCAGGCCGCCGCCATGTCAGGCACGGCCCACAAAGACAAGAAGGTACCTCTGTTTACTCCGGCCCGCAAGGCCAGAGCGGACACCGCTCCCCAGTCCAAGGAAGTCCCTGCTAGGAAGTCCCTGATAGGTGCGGACCCCGAATACTGGAGACTGAAGGCTGACCTGGAGGCCAAGTTCCCACAGGAGATGGTGGACCGGTATCTGCTCCCTCCGCACCCCCCCAAGGCGACTCCTGCAGCAAACACGCCAAAGAGTCCCCCGCCCGGGCCTGCTGATGAAAGTCCATCCCCAGCACTGCCACGACAGGAGTGTTCAGAAGAACTAAGGGGGAGAGGAGGACAGAAAGCTGAGGAGCTGACTCCGGAGCCATCAGCAGTGGATTCATACCCCGAGCCAGAGATGTTGCCATATTCCCGCTGGGATGAAGAAGACCTGGCACCGTCTGCTGAAGAAGATCTGCCCAAAAGCCTCACCTGGGAGCTTGTAAGCTGTACCCCGCAGAATCCAGTCCGCAAGACACGGCGCCGTAGCAGAACCAAGTTTTCCCCTGCACCGCAGTCTCCAGAGAATAAAGATGAAGTCACGGCCAGAGACTTAGAGGAGAAACGGTTTTTGAGAAGAGCCAAATCCCAGGTCAGAGGTCCACTTTGTCGAGGTGTAGTAGAAGATTTCAGCCTAAAATCAGGATACGGCTTCATAGTAGCACCTGGTATGAAGGAAGGCATCTTTGTCAACAGAAGAGACGTTAGAGCCCATTTGCCCAGAGGACATCCTGGAAGAAACCTAAGGATGGGAGATTCAGTGGAGTTTACCATGCATCAAGGAGAAAGAGGCTGGTATGCACTCGATGTAACACCATGTCCTAAAGAAAAAGAAACAGATACAGAAGAAGAAAGGAAAGATAAAGAACCCACTGATGAGACCACCACGGACGATAAAAAAGGCCGAGAAAGCAGCAGGTGCCGCAGCCCTACAGGCCCAAGCCCTGGTGAGGAGGAATCCACATAAAGTAAAGAAAGAAGCATAGAAGTTCCCAGTTTGACAAGTTTGAAGTTTTTGCAACGTTTATAAGTTTAAGCATGTGCCCACATGAACTAATGTGAGAAACCCATGAACCTTAAGGCTATGAACTGGCTATAGCCACAAACTCTCGCAGTGTACATAGTTACCCCAGAGGCACCACCACCAGAGTCAGCCTGTTTAGGGGCTTGGCTCGTCTGCAACCAGGGAGCACGTCCATTATGGGGCCTTGGCTCACCTGCAACCAGAGAGCATGCCTGTTTATGGGGCCTGGCTCTCCACCACAAAGAGGGTACCTGGTCAGCACCAACTGTGGAGGCCGCCTCTACATCCTGCCAGAAGAGGCTGAAGGCGCGGATCCACCAGGCCAGGTATACCCTGAAACCACCAGCCCATGAAAGCCGCCTCTACATCCTGCCAGAAGTGGCTGAAGGCGCGGCCAACGTGAAAGGGTTTTGGGTGGGTTAACGGACTTGTGGGTGGAGGGTGGTGATGTATGGTACCTGGTGGTTTTAAATGTTTTACCATGTTTTAATGTTTTATGCATTTTAAAATGTTGTCTTGCAGCCCGAGGACGTGCTGGTGATAACTAAGGGGGAATGTGGCGCCCCTGACCTGGTCAGGCACCACTGAGTACTGCACCCATGCTGGGGACAGTACAATACAGGTAATCCAGAAGGCTGACCGAGGTGTGACTACACAGGCGCATAGTGATCAGGTCTCACACATGTACCTTTGAGAGGACCCCTGGGGATCCCAGGGGGGGGAAAAGCCTTCACCTCCACTGGAATAGTGGAGGGGGCCAAAAGCCTCCATCTCCACTCAAGGGGTGTGGTAGAGAGCCTGGTTGCTAGGTGGCGTAGGCAGGCACAAGGGGAAAAGAGAAGGAGGAGTAAACAGTTTGCAGCAGAGTGTGGAGGAGTGAGGAGCATGGAAGTGAAGCTCAGACAGGAGCAGCAGTGAAGGTCCCACGAGTGAGCCGGTTTAGTGCAGAGTCCAGGGAGCTCAGAGAGGAGCAGACCCCTGGGGCTGTTGCAGTCTAACAGCGCCCGCGCAGTGGCTACCGACGGGGGAGAACGGTCACCTAGGAGTGCTACCCGAAATCCATCTTCAGCTAAAGAGAGAGCACGGAGTGGGAAGTAAGGAGACTGCTAGGGAGTACCAGGCCCAAACGGGCGGCAGATCCCGGAGCGGGGATAGATCCACCTTTCCTTGCTAAACCTGCCGGTGTGGGGCCCTCAAAGCCCACACCACAACACCCAAAAGCCGCAGCCACGTAGCCACAGTTAGGGCCCATAGTTCACAGGAGGCAAGCAGCTGGAGTGATCTGGTCCAGGCGACAAGCAAACGGCAACCAAACGAAGGGGAGAGAGGCACCAGCAACTTCCCTGGGTGACCCCCATAGGGACTAAAAGTCGGGGTTACCCCAAACCACCAAGGGCTAAGGAAGGCGAGTCGGTAGTCACCATCAACAGTCAGCCTGAAGGATACCTGGTTCCAGCCTGGTTCATCCCAGCTACGCCCGGGTTACTCACCCTGCCATCTAAAGTGAGTAAAACCCCTGAAAGACCTTCTGCTTGTGTGGAGTTATTCTGCGCCTTGTGGTTCCACACACTTACACAGGGCCCTGGGGCTTGCCTCACTCTCAGGAGGCTATTACAACTGACTGCACCCACCATCAGCCCCAGGCATCCCTTAACCTGCAGTGGCGGTCCCCACTGACCGCAATTCTGAGAGTGGCGTCACGACAATCCTAGAAGAAGATCTCCTACCTGTGACAGGATCCAGCCGAGTGGAGTCCCTGAAGGTAATGCACCGACACAACACCTCTGGGGCTTCACACTCACGCAACAATTCCTCGGCTCTACCAATGGGGGACTGGAGGCTGCAGGCTTCCTCTCGTCAGCCACCAGAGGCACGAGGTATTCCCCAGCGAGGAGAAGACATCCACTGCTGGGGATGTGGAGGTCGGGGGCATATTGCCAGTGGGTGCCGGAATAACACTCAAAGCCAACGGAAGCCATCGTTAAACTACCAACCCCCGCAGTAGTGCGGCACTCTGCGGGGGAGGCGAGAAGGGAGGCCGCTCCATATCATAACGAACATTTGATCGCTGGTTGTCCCATCCTACGTGCTGAATTCGAGAGTGTCCCAGTGAATTGCTTGAAAGATACTGGGTCACAAGTGACGACGATGCCAGAAGCATATTTCAATCAACATTTCCAGACACTGGCCAGGCCAGAGAAAGAGACCCGTATCCGGGTGATTGCTGCTAATCAACAACCGATCCCGGTCACAGGAGTTGTGTGGATGAATGTTCGAATCTGTGGGCAAGAAGTGGGGAAAAAAGGGATCCTACTAGTCCCCGAGCCCATCAACGAAGATGTACCTGTAATATTGGGGATGAATGTCCTACGTGAATTAGATCAGATTATGTTCACCAAACGGGGACCCGGATACTGGAAGCAAGCTACTACACATAAGCCTACACAGGAAGCACTTCAATGGCTGATCCGCGTCTGTGGGACGCAGAAGAGTGTGCCATCTCATCAGACGGTAGGGGTCATCAGGGCTCCTGGGAAGGAACCTATAATCCTGCCTCCCGGCCGAGAAAGTATATTACACCTCCCAGTGGGAACCTATCGCAATCTCGATGGGATAGAAGTGATTGTTCAGCCTGTAGCAACCGGAAGAGTGGACCAAGAAGTTATGATAGCTCGTACGGTAGCTGTGGTCCAACAAGGACGCGTCCCTATCAGAGCCTTGAATGTGGGCCCCGGTGAGGCCACCTTGCCTCGAGGGACGGATCTGGCCCTGGTGTACGTACATAAAGGCGAGGTAATGAGTCATAAAGAGATATCCTTATCGCCGATAGAAGGTGTGGGGTGGACCCTAGCAGTCTCTGCGAGGCCCAAAGAGATGCCATCCCCAGAGTGGAGTGGAAAGGCCATCCTCGATCAGATGGAAGTGGATGTGAATTCGCTGGGCCCTGAGCGTGTGCAAGCAGTAGAAGCTATGCTGTGGGAGAACCAGGCCGCATTCGCTCGCCACGCTGAAGATTTCGGCTGCACTGAAGCCATCATGCATGAGATACCGACCGGGGAAGCTCGCCCGATTCGAGAACGGTACCGCCAGATCCCTCCCAAGATGTACCAAGAGGTAAAGACGTTACTGAAGCAGATGCTGGATTCAGGAATAGTGCAGGGCAGCCAGAGCCCTTGGGCGGCCCCGGTGGTACTCGTCAAGAAAAAGGATGGAACCATCCGGTTCTGTGTAGACTACAGAAAACTCAACTCTTGTACCGTTCGCGACTCTTACCCATTACCACGAATCGAAGAATCCTTGACGGCCTTGGGGAAGGCCAAGTACTTCTCCACCTTGGATTTAGCAAGCGGGTACTGGCAAGTACCTGTGGCGGAAAAAGACAAAGCCAAGACCGCATTCATCCTCCCGATGGGATTGTTTGAGTTTAACCGGATGCCCTTCGGACTCTCCAATGCTCCGGGCACGTTTCAACGGCTGATGGAAAAGTGCTTGGGAGACCTAAATTTTGAAGCGACCCTGATCTATCTGGATGACATCATCGTGTTCTCGGCCACGTTCAAAGAACACCTTGACCGGCTTGGACAGGTACTCGGGAGACTGCAGGCTCATAACCTGAAGGTGAAGCCCAAAAAATGCCACCTCTTCAAGAGAGAGATCGAGTACCTGGGCCACACAGTGTCACAAGATGGAGTCCTACCCTCCGCAGAAAAGGTGGCGGCCATTCAGAAGTGGCCAGTCCCTCGAACGGTGAGGGAACTCAAGGCATTTCTTGGACTCGCCGGGTATTACCGCCGATTCGTCAAAGACTTCGCAAAGGTGGCGGGTCCTTTGAACGAGCTGCTGAGGGGGACCGCCGGAGTGTCGAAGAACCAGGGCATCTCTTGGGCTCAAAGACAAGATGAGGCTTTTCAGGCTTTGAAGAATGCCCTTACTTCAGCCCCGATCCTGGCCTATGCGGACTTCGACCGACCATTCCTGCTGTACACAGATGGTAGCCTTCATGGACTCGGTGCCGTATTGTCTCAGATGCAAAATGGACATGAGAGAGTCATTGGCTACGCCAGTAGGTCCCTGCGGGACAGCGAAAAAACCCCCCACAATTACAGCTCCTTTCGACTAGAGCTCCTGGCCCTAGTGTGGGCCATGACAGAGAAATTTGCTGGCTTTCTGACAGGAACCAAGATCCAGGTCCGGACAGACAATAATCCTCTGGCCCACCTTGAGAATACCAAATTGGGAGCCTTGGAACAACGGTGGGTGGCTCGCCTTGCAAAGTTTGACTTTACCATCTGTTATCGCCCTGCTACCGAAAACGCAAATGCGGATGGGCTGTCAAGAGTGACGGTGGAGACCCCAGTGGGGGATCTCGATGAACGATTAGAGGAGGAAGAAACGCCAGACTTTAGCAAGTTTGGACCCTCGGTGGTTGCGTCCCAGTTGAGTAGGCAGGCTTGCACACTGCCCCGGTCCCTGGGGAGAACCAATGAAGAATGGGGACGTGATCAAGATGCAGACGAAGGGCTGCAACAGATGAAACACTGGGTAACTGAGAAGCAGAAGCCAGACAAACAAGAAAGGGCTAACCTGGACGCCGAGATGAAGAGTGTTCCAGTGGGATAGACTGGAAGTTCGAGGATCAGTGTTATATCGTAAGAGACAACAGCCAAAAGATATAGAAGCAAGATGGCAGGTGGTCATCCCCGGAAAAATGGCTCAAGAGGTAGCTAAGGAAGCTCACGAGTTTGGCGCTCACTTTGGACCTGCAAAGACCTACCAATGGTTACAGCAGTACGTGTACTGCCCCAGGTTGGAGTCTGTGGTGGAAGAGGTTTGCCGGCAATGTCGAGTATGCGACCTCGTTAAAAGCACCGAACAAAGGGCACCCGTTCAGACCATACAGACCAAAGAACCGCTAGAACTGTTGATGATTGATTATCTCCTCGTGGGACACTCCACTCGGGGACTACAATACTGTTTGGTTAAGACCGACCATTTCTCCAAGTTCGCTGTAGTCACCCCGACTAGAGATCAGACTGCTGAGTCGGCGGCACGGGCCATCTGCCAAGACTTCATCCGGGTGTATGGATGCCCGAAGCGGATCCACTCCGATCAAGGTGCATGTTTTGAAGGCAAGGTGATGGAGGAATTATGTCGTATGTATGACATCGAGCGATCTCGGACTACACCTTACCATCCCCAAGGCAATGGAGCATGTGAACGCTTCAACCGAACTCTACTTCAAATGCTGAGAACATTAGAGGAAGATAAGAAGGCATGTTGGCCGGAATACCTGGCAGAACTGGTCTGGGCCTACAATAACCGAGTTCACTCCACTACAGGTTACACCCCATATCTACTGCTGTTTGGAAGAGTTGGGCGAGAAATCATCGAGCTGAATTTGGAGCAGCCAGAGGATTTCATGGAACGAACTGTCACTTCGTGGGTGAAAGAACATCGACAACGATTACAGACGATACGTCGGTTGGCTTGTCAACAGCTACAGAAGAAAGAACATATGAGCCCTAAACCGATTCAAGAGATACCGCTTCAACCTGGAGATCGAGTGTTAGTCAGAGAGAAACGCCCCAAGGGTAAACTGAATGAAAGATGGGAAGTTCAACCCTACAGAGTAATCGAACGGGTGTAGGCTGACGGCCCGGTCTACAAGGTGCAAATTGAGAATGGAGCGTCCGGCCCTAGAGTACTACACAGAAATATGTTGCGACCATGCCGGTCTGCAGCTCTTTCTACGCCAAGATCTCCTGCAGTCTCTGCCCCACTCCCTGAACATACGTCATCTGTGTGTGAAGTCGATGATGACTGGTGGACAGCCCCCGATGCAGCGGGGGATCCTCAGCCTTCCGGAAACGGAGATCCCATGGATGAGCCACTACCGCCACGGGAAGAAGAGACCAGCCAAGATTCCACTGCAGCTCCCACAGCAAGTGTTCCGCCGGAAGCTAGTCAAGCCGGGCCTGATAGTCAAGATCTTAGAAGATCTCAGAGGTCTACTGCAGGGGTTCCACCAATCCGATATGTTGAACAATGTACTAGGTCTGCTGTACTGCCATTGTTGTCTCCTCTACAGGTTTGGACCTTCCTTCAAAACACAGTGGGCTCGAAGCTGTGATGGCCGAGGACGACCATCATTAAGTGGGGAGGCATATTGGGGGGTGCTACTGCTATGGACAATAAGAAACACGCTGCCACTTTAAGAGACAGAACCCTCCCCGTGTTGAGGGGTAATGGAATGTTCAGCTCCCCCTGCAGAAAGTGTGCTAATGGACAGCTCGAGTGTAAGAAGAGAAGTGAGTTTCTGTTTTGCTTTTAGAAGCGTGTGAAGGAACACACAGCCGGTGTGTCTCGGAGGATTGGCGTTTTTCTTCTGAATCGAGAGAGAGACTTGCAGATAACAGGGAACAAGCGAGGAATCTGAAGCAAGAAGAAGATTTTGATCTCCTTAACCCGGCCCAGGAGACGTGCGCACCTTCAGATGAGACTGTTGTTGGGGGCCCCCGGGACTGGATCCACGTCCCCAGCATCACTGTGAGTTGAATATTGTGCACATACTAGGGGCTAAAGTAGGCTTCAGTAGGTAGAACACGGCATCCGTGTGGCCCGTTTAGCAGAGGCCAGAGAGGTTACGTGCAGAGTAGCATTGTACCTGACTGTTTTTGTGTTTCTTGAACCTGTAATAGTTGGAGCACCGTGCTATTGAGCGGACCAGCTAGAGAATACAAAAGTGTTGTTAAATCACGTTTTGCCACTGTATACCCCGTGCCTGAACCTGCCTTCTCCACATCTTTCCCCGCCTGTTAATAAATACACCCTTGTTGTTCGCACCTCGTCTTGTGTACTGTAACCTACTCTGCACTGCGGTGGTCCTCTCGGCCATCGCTTCATTATAACAATATCAAAAATATAACACGTCTACAGTGAACCTTCTACTAACGCCAACCAACATTGACCACATACCCATAACATACTCTGAACTCGAACAGCACGTCCATGCTGACCTGTCCCCCACCTCTCATCTAAGCATACGTGCACACCATTAGCACACACTGCCTCTGCAGCTGCCGGTGCCCACAATCAGGGTTCAGACAGCTGTGGTCTTTCTCTCTGTTCTCCCTGTGGAGAACACTCGCGGCTCCGCAGCAATAAATTGACATGCTGCGGCTCAGGAAGCTGCACCACATGTCTGTTTACGCTGCAGGAAAAACAAGCCCAGTGGGCATGGAATTTCTATAAATCGATCCTCTGTGCAACACAGTATTTTGGACGCAGCAAAAACATGCTGCATCCATAATGCTGTGAACCCTGATTATGGGCACGCAGCCTAACGCACTTTCGACAACCTACAATCCGGCTTCCGTCCCCACCTCTCTACCGAAACTGCCCTGACCAAAATTAATAATGGCTTACTTCCAAAGCTAACAGTCACTTCTCCATACTCCTCTGCCTTCAACTCTGTCAACCTCTCCCTCCCACTACAGATCCTATGTTCCCTTGGTGTCACAGACCTCAGACCTTGTCCTCTCCTGGATCTCTTTATACCTTTCCAACCGCACTTTTAGTGTCATCCCGCCATCTCTCTGTCGGAGTCCCTCAATTCTTTGTCCTGGGACCCCTGCTCTTCTCCATCTATACCTTTGGCCTAGGACAACTCACAAAGTCCCATGGCTTCCAGTACCACCTATATGCTGATAACACTCAGATCTACCTCTCTGGCCCAGATGTCACATCTCTGCTGTCCAGAATCTCTGAGTGTCTATCGGCCATATCCTATTTCTCCTCTCACTTCCTAAAGCTCGATGTGGAAAAAACTGAACTAAACATCTTTTCCTACATCACACCTACATTCCCTACCTGATCTATCTATTACAGTAAATAACATCACACTCTCCTCAGTACCCAAAATCTGTCACCTCGGAGAAACCCTCAATTCTGCCCTGTCCTTCAAATCGCACATCCAAGCTCTCACCACCTCCAGTCGCCTCCAAATATTTCTAGAAACTGTTGTTTCCTCAACTCCCAATCTGCAAAAATGCTAGTGCATGCCCTCATCATCTCCCGTTTTGACTACTGCAACATCCTTCTCTGTGGCCTCACTGATTATACTCTCGCACCTCTCTAGCCCATCCACTGATCCACCTCTCTTCTCAATACTCCTCTGCTTCTCCTCTCTAAAAAATACCTTCATTGGCTCCCAATTCCCCAGCATATTCAATTGAAACTACTAACGATTATCTACAAAGCTGTTCATAATCTATCCCCTCCATATATCTCCAAACTAATTTCCCGGTATACTCCAACACGTAATCTCTGGTCCTCCCAAGATCTCCTCCACTACTCCACAATTATCCGATCCTCATCCAACCGCCTCCACGAGACTTCTCCCGGGTATGCCATGTCCTCTAGAATTCTGTGCCCAAACTCGTCTAATCATCTGCTACATTCGCAAGCTTCAACCGGAACTTGAAAACCCATCTCTTCAAGAAAGCTTACGGTCTTCAATGACCCTACTGCCACCTCGACATCGGTGCTGCAGCAAACCTCACCCCCTGCCGACCTACTGTCTCCTCCCCAATATCCTATAGAATGTAAGCTTGCAAGGGCAGGGTCCTCTTTCCTCTGTACAAGTTTATCTATAGTAACTTGTATGTATATTCTGTATGTAACCCCTGCTCATGCACAGCACCATGGAATCAATGGTGTTCTATAAATATATAATAATAATAATAATAAACTCTTCCCAATACCTCGATCGTGGGTTTTGTGAAGTCTTCTCTTGGAGGAGCAGTCGCAGAATCTGTGCCTGGCTATCTGGTCCATCAAGACCCCAATCCTGGGTGATGACAACAAGGTGGTTCCCCTCACATCCAGCCTAGACAATGCCTTAAGATTCCATAGATCAATGTCTTGGAAAGTATTATTTCTCAAGATCAGTGTCCGAAGACGGTGCAGTCCTTTAAAAGCATCGGAGTGTAGTCTGGAGATCTCACAGCTGCTCAGGTCCAGGGCTTGGAGGTGAGGCAAAGTCTTGAAAGCTCCTGCTGGGATGAGGTGTAGGGGATTCCCGGACAAGTTAAGAAAAAGAAGTTCTGAAAACTTTAGAGGAAATGGTTTCAAGTGATGGATGGAGTTTGAGGATAGGTCCAGGTATTGGAGATTATGGGGGAGGGTGAAGGGGACGTTAGTGAGTCCTTTGTGGCTGCAGTCTGCACGGCCCTATAGAAAGTCGACACAGAACAGATTAGTTTGCTTTCCCACTTCCCCACCCATCTCCATGTCGACCCATCATTTTGGTTTGTGCCCTTTATTTATTTGTGTTACAGTACGGTTTCTAGATTATATCAGTTTGAAACTTTTATCTATATCAGATATTATATATGTTCTAACTTCAGCAAATCTTTATATATGACTTCTACAAAGTAGTCAGTTGTTAGACGTGCATTGCCGTGTGCTAATAAAGGATGGGAGATAAAAGCCATCACCCACGGGTGCAGCTTGTATACTATTCACCATCTGTTGTATTGGACCCCACCTATAGATCAGTGTTTGGGATCTTTGGAGATCCAGGACTTTTTGTAATGACTTTTATCCCCTTCCTTTCATTAATAAGTATAGTGTCTTACCTGAGCGCTCAGTGTACAGGGGTGTGCAGACGCTGCCAGGAGGAGCGATGAGAGGCACAGGGCGAGCCTCATGCTGATACAAGCTGTCAATGAGAAGACAATACAAATATTGTATTTATTGTTACATTGTAATTGCTTTATGTGAAGGGTTTCATTCATAGGAAGATGAAAGTGTCTATTTCAAGGCATTCGCTGCAGAGGTGATAAAGCTGGAGCGGTGGGATCTTACATTTATTAGTTTTCCAGGTGATAATAGGCTGAAATAACAGTTTTTTAGGATTTTTTTTGCCACGTGTTTATGCCACAGACAAAAAACACAGCGTTTTACAGTGCCAGCAAAGTAGATTAGATTTCTGACCTCTGCTTATTTTTTCCTTGTGGATTTGAACCATTAAAATGTTGTTGGTTTTTTTTTTAAATATGAAACATGTCAATTCCTGCAGTATTTTTGCACTGTTTTATACCCATTCAAATGGAAAAGAGCAAGAAAAAACGTGTCTAAAATGCACATATTTTACACAGCGATTTTCCTGCCAACACTCTCCTGTCTCTGCTGCAAAAAAAAAATCTGCTACAAATTCTTAACATGTGCACATACTCTTGTGGATTGGATAATTAGTTAGAAAATCACTTTACATATAACTGAGGAATAAGACTATTTCTGGCCATAATCTTATTTCTATCCTTTATCACCAGTTTCTGCGTTTCTGGGTGGAGAAGTTACACCAACTCTAGTTTTGCCAAGGATGGGTTCTTGTAGTGTTCTAAATTCTATAAAGACATGTGTTGCCCTCCCACCATTATGTAGTGATGTCCCCCATCCTGTACTAATGTACCTTATCTTGGGACCCTTCCTGGTATAATGTCCCCCATTCTGGTATATATGCCTTATCCTGGGCCCCTTCCTGGTATAATGTCTCCCATCTTGGTATATATTCCTTATCCTGAGCCCCTTCCTGGTATAATGTCCCCCATTCTGGTATATATGCCTGGATTTGAACCATTAAAATGTTGTTGGTTTTTTTTTTTAAATATGAAACATGTCAATTCCTGCAGTATTTTTGCACTGTTTTATACCCATTCAAATGGAATAGAGCAAGAAAAAACGTGTCTAAAATGCACATATTTTACACAGCGATTTTCCTGCCAACACTCTCCTGTCTCTGCTGCAAAAAAAATTTGTTACAAATTCTTAACATGTGCACATACTCTTGTGGATTAGATAATTAGTTAGAAAATCACTTTACATATAACTGAGGAATAAGACTATTTCTGGCCATAATCTTATTTCTATCCTTTATCACCAGTTTCTGCGTTTCTGGGTGGAGAAGTTACACCAACTCTAATTTTGCCAAGGATGTGTTCTTGTAGTGTTCTAAATTCTATAAAGACATGTGTTTCCCTCCCACCATTATGTAGTGATGTCCCCCATCCTGTACTAATGTACCTTATCTTGGGACCCTTCCTGGTATAATGTCCCCCATTCTGGTATATATATTCCTTATCCTGGGCCCCTTCCTGGTATAATGTCCCCCATTCTGGTATATGTATATTCCTTATCCTGGACCCCATCTTGGTATAATGTCCCCCATCCTGGTATATATGCCTTATCCTGGGCCCCTTCCTGGTATAATGTCCCCCATTCTGGTATATATGCCTTATCCTGGGCCCCTTCCTGGTATAATGTCTCCCATCTTGGTATATATTCCTTATCCTGGGCCCCTTCCTGGTATAATGTCCCCCATCCTGGTATATATGCCTTATCCTGGACCCCATCTTGGTATAATGTCCCCCATCCTGGTATATATGCCTTATCCTGGGCCCCTTCCTGGTATAATGTCCCCCATTCTGGTATATATGCCTTATCCTGGGCCCCTTCCTGGTATAATGTCTCCCATCTTGGTATATATTCCTTATCCTGGGCCCCTTCCTGGTATAATGTCCCCCATTCTGGTATATATTCCTTATCCTGGACCCCATCTTTGTATAATGTCCCCCATCCTAGTATATATGCCTTATCCTGGCCCCCTTCCTGGTATAATGTCTCCATCTTGGTGTATATATTCCTTATCCTGTGCCCCTTCCTGGTTAATGTCCCCCATTCTGGTATATATGCCTTATCATGGACCCCATCTTGGTATAATGTCCCCCATACTGGTATATATGTCCTTATCCTGGACCCCTTCCTGGTATAATTTCCCCCATCCTGATATATATGCCTTAACCTGGGTCTCCTTCCTGGTATAATGTCCTCTATCCTGGTATATATGCCTTAACCTGGGCCTCCATCCTGGTATAATGTCCCCCATCCTAGTATATATGTCCTTATCCTGGGCCCCTTCCTGGTAAATATGTTACCCATTCTGCCTCTAACACATAAAAAAAATCCCTAAAACATTCCTCTTGCCTTTGTCCGCTCCCACATTGCACGGCATCCCCCTCTGTAGCCGCTGCAGTGGCTGGCAGCAGATATCGGGATGCCTGCTATGGTAATCCATGATGTCGCTACCATGTGCTGCCAGTCAAGGGTCGTGTGTTGCAGAGCAGGGATCTGACAGGCCTCTGTACTGCAATGCATTTCAGCTTTATGTGTGTCCTCAGATGCCCATGATGCTGAAGCAGATGCAGATGCTGGGGTCGGCGGGTGCCCTCCACCCCTGTGCTAAGACACGACTTCTGTGACCACGACTGTTACACCCCTGATAGCTGTTATGATGTCTTCTATATACACTACACACATATATGAGTGTTTCCTGCTCTCCTGTCTATATTTAGGACTTGTTAAGAAGCAGCAGCATGGAGGACATTATACAGCAGTACTGAGCAGTGTAGATGTGAATCCAACAGAATGGTGACATAAAACACTTAGCAGTTGCATCGAGGACATTATACAGCAGTTGGTTGAAATGACAGTGACCATGGAATCACTGTATAACAAAAAGCTCTGCCACTTTATAATATACTTTTTGCTTTAATTTCACACGATATTCAAGACCTCTGCTTGCTGTCAGCTAAGTTCATCTATTGCAAATCTCCCTCTTGTGATAGTTTATTACAATGTATCAGTGCAGGTAACAAATATCAGCAAGGAGTACAGACTGGATAGAATTATCTAGGACAGATACAATTGAAACAATTAGTTGCGGAAATTCTGTTTAGGTTTTCAAAATCTGCCAAAAGCAGAGCTCTATAGAAGCAAACTGACAAACAATGCAAAACAGATACAGTTTAGTTTTTCTGTGTGTTATCATCCGTCAGCTCCGGATTAACCCCTGACTGGTCTTCATTCATCCAGATAGGAGCAGGGCTGGGTCCGGACCCTGGCATCTCAGGACACAGGGCAAAGGTTCAAGACTGAATTATTTTTTTATAATGTGAATTAACCTCTTCAACCCAAACAGGAAGAATTTAAGACTAACTCCCTCCAAAGAATCATCCATCATCATCTCATCGTAGTGTGACGCCCCTGGACAAGTCAGGGCGTCACAGGGTACTGCACTTTCTATTCTTCCGTGCAGGGCTCAACCACCCATGGTTCTGGGTTCCCAACCTGCAGCACTGCCTCCATCCGCATCCAAATCCCAACCACACCTCACACCACACCCTGTCAGACACACCAGTGGGCTGCTGAGCTGGAATAGGGCTGCCCACCTAGGGGTCAGGCAGACTGGTGGGAGGGAAGTAGGATAGAGTAGTGTTATCCCTCGTGTAGTGAGGAGCTAGGGGAGTGTGTGGCTCCCTGGGAGTCAGAGGTTGGGTCACAGACGGTGGTCTTGGCCCGGAGGAGTCGGACACCTGGTCGCAGGGTATTGAGGCTGGGTGCCCAGACCTGGTCTTGGAGGACGGTCAGCAGCTCGAGTCTAATAAGCGGTCCGGGACCGAAAGTACGGCGGGTTACTGGACCCTAGGTCGGGGAGTAGCTTCAGGCAACTCGGCAATTAACCTGCGGAGGATAGTGACTTTATGGACTGTCCCCAAGAAGCTCAGAGATCAGGGGCACTAGCGCAACGAGGGTGATAGGGCTTTCCAACCCATGCAGCCCACAGAAATTCCAGGTGTGAGCCCTTGAGAGTGCAGCTCCACTACCAACAAGTAGGGAGCGGGGCCCGGACAGCTTTACACCAACGGGCTACCAGAACACCTCTAATTTGTGCATGGAGGCAGGCTCCGGACCACCTGGCAGTACTATAGAGGACGGATACCCAGACGGGCTCCCCCAAGAGGGCAGCGGCACCCAGAGACTTGGTTTACCTTGTTAGAGTCTGCTTTGCAATTGCATTATTATCAACACTGCCTGAGTGAGTACATGGTCCTCCCCTGCTTCTAATCGGCGCTGCGCTCCCCTACTCCAGCATCCCACCATCCAGAGACCCGGGGCCTCCCCTACTTGTGGAGGGAACGTCATCTGGCTGCCCCGTTCCATCTCCCCTGGGTACTCCCATCGGCAGCGGCGGTATTCCCCTTACCGCGAACCATGGGTGGCGTCACGAACTCTTATCCCCTGTAAATACCCCCTTTACATTCGAGTGGCTGCGAGCCCCTGGGTCCGGAGACCCTCGAGCCACAGCAGCAACCCCCAGATCCGAGCGGTTCGACCGCTGCAGGGGCGGCACAGTAGAATACTCTGATCCGCACATAACAACTCACTGAGCAATAATAGAATCTTATGTGCCGTGCTGTTCTGTAACAATATACGTATAATTAAATGAGTCAGTGGCCTCCAGTCCTGCAGTCAATAAAATCCATTATAGTCAATACCAAGATGTATTTTCAGTGTCCATAATTGCATCTAATTGCGTATATTGGATGAGACTGCCAATGCAAGTCTATGGGTGCAAAGAAAAAAATAGAATGCAAGGCACAAGGGTCATATCTCCGTTTTTTATGGATACATTACCATTCTGTAGCATAGAACACTGTAGATGGTCCTGTAAATGATGGTAGAAAAAACCCCCGCATTCTATATGGTTGCTAGATGAGAAAAAAAAATAAAAATCGCACACTCACATGACATACGGAATACCAAACACATTTCACTCGCCCCACTTTTCTGGATGAAAATTGGTCTGATTTTTTTTTTTACATATTCAGTATGTGTCGAATAGTATGGGTGTAACTAATAGGCTGCTAGCCAGATACTGTGCACCTACATGTGTGAACGGCGCCCTATACAAGCCACTTGTGTGCAATTTTATCATTCAGTAATCGCCCCCTCCATCGATTGTAAGTGTGTGAGTGATTTGCTTCTTTTGCACCTGTGATGCCTCCACCTTATTGGGGGTCTTGCTGCATCCTGCTAGTGCATTAGTTCCTTGGCCTGGGCAGGTTATAACTGCTGTCAGCTATAGGGATAAGATATAACACATATACAGACCCCAGGGATCCAGCTGCTCCAGTCACATTCCCCGAGCAGCTGCGGAGAGGTGTCCCCTCACCTGTGCCCCTTCCTGCCCCCTCACCTCTATGTGCGGCTCTCAGGTGTGCACCATGTCCCTGCAGCGTGCCACCCTGCACCACCTTCCACTCACATTCCTCTTCCTGAAGGAGGGGTGGGGACTGTCAGCAGGGAGAGGTCCAAAGGTGGCAGCGCTGGTTAAAGAATAACCTGTCCTGAAGAAAGACAACAGATCTGCAGGAGCTTTGTACCATCCTAAAGCTGCACTTGGATGGCATAATATGTATGACATGGCGCTGCGTGAATGCCAAGTCCAGGGCACAAACACCAGATAAGGTGAAGGGTGTAGAGTCAGGAGGCTGCAGTAAAGCAGATAATAAAGAAGTCGTCCAGTCTCGTGTCAGTGGAGCTGAAGGATTACATAGAAAAAACTGCCTTTTTTCCACCGTTTTCAAGATTTCTGCTTACTGTCAGTGAATGGGAACATTGCTCTTCACAGTCAAAGATTAAACTTGTTTGTTACAATTGTGACCATTCTAGATGATCCTGAGTAATTATTACAATGTATCTGTGCAGGTAAGGCTACTTTCACACTTCCGTTGTTGAGGAATTATGGTATCCTGCAAAATATTTTGCAGGATTCCGTTTTTTCCCCATAGACTTGTATTAAGGACGGATTGCGACTGATGGGCTTGCGTTGCATCCGCCGTGCAGCGGATCAGTCATGGAACGACTGACTGCCGGCCGTAAAGAATGCAGAATGTAAAGTTTTTTGGAGCGGCAAAAAAACGCAGTGCGCAGGATTCCGTCGCCATCCGTCAAGAGCTATAATGGCTGTCTATGGTGCTGGAGTACCACCCCGCTCTCAGCAGCCGACGCTGCTCGGATCCGGACCTTCTGTGGGTGGCTCGAGGGTCTCCGGACCCGGGGGCCTCACGGTCACTTCAAATGAAAAGGGTGAGTGATGGGTTGGTGGATGTAGGACGTAAATGTATGGGCTAAGCCGTACGGAGTTCGTGACACCACCCACGGTGTGTGGTGATATTGGACACCACCGCTGCAGTTACGGGGCACCCAGGGGAGAAGTTGTGCAGCAAGTTGTTAACCTCTCTGTGGGCAGGGATGGTGGCCCTGGGACCGTTGGCGGGAGTGGCGGCGCAGGGAGATGGGTGACCGCAGGGTGCTGATCTACTCACTATTAGTAAACACATGAGTCTCTGGTAAACCAAGGTGATGGTGGTCGGTGCCCGCAGCCGGCTGCGTTCTGGTACCCCACCCGGTTGGTGGTCTCTGTCTTTCTCCTGCACCTGTTTAGAACGGTGGACTGCCTGTGCTTGCAACTCCAGGAGTCCGCTCCCGGCTGGATGTGGCCTAAGGAGCCCTTTGCCCGCAGACGCTGGCCCGTGGGATCTCTGAGCTGTGGCGGTGGCCTTTTTTATCCCCCTTGTTGGGCTGTTGTCTTCAGTCGGGACTTTGGGTGGGACAGTACCTAGAGTCCTGGCCGCAATCAGTTAATGAACTAGTTCCAGTAGCTTCTGGGCCTAGTTTCAGGGTCTGAGTACCCCCCTTTGTGCTCCGGTTTCCGGGTCGGTTCCCCAGGTCGGTACCGGCGGGCCACTACCCTGTCCCCGTCCACCTCGGTTCCACCGAGCCGTCTTCCCGGCTCCTGGAGACGGAGACCACCGTCTGCCTCTTAGCCAAAGGCACCAGGGCTCCAACCCTGGCACCTGTCAGTTTGCCTCAGGCCCTGTCACAGGCTTGACCTCCACTCTCCTTGAACTCTACTACTGAACTCCTTACTTTCCTGCCCCAGGCTGTCTAGACTCCTCGGTAGGCATCTTCCAACCGCCTGGTTCCGCCCCCCTGGTCTGTCCATCAAGCCCTGAGGGGGTGACTTAGGTTTAAATGGTTGGCTGTGTGTTACCTGTGTGGGAAGGGTGTAATGCGGGGCCCTATCTGTGACTACCTGGCCCGGCCATGGCGTCACACTGGATTCTGTCATACTCTATTGAGCATGCCCAGCATGTTTGGCACACCCATTGCGCTGTTCCAAACACAAATGGATCACGACGGATCCATCAAAAAACGGACGCACAGCGGATGTAACGGACACGACGGATCAGTTTTTTCACAGGATTCCTGTGAAAGGAATCCTGTGAAATAACACATCTGTTGCGTCAGTTTACATGTAAAAATTAACGGATCCGTTGTTGCGACGCAATGATGGACCTGACTGATTTAAAACAATGCAGGTGTGAATGTAGCCGCAAATGTTTCAGTCTGGAGCAGAATTCAGTACATGAGACTAGATACAATTGTAGCAAATCCTCAGCTGTGAGAAGTATTAGGTCTGGGGGGTCTGGATGTAAGTAAGACTGTTCGGCCATTGTTATAGTATTCTCCCCGGGTGGGTTCTCCATCCTGGTGCCTAATAATGAGTCACATAATGTTCCCATAGACCGTCCCCTTGCGCTTTCCTCCCTTTCATGTTCTCTTCCAGCTCACGCATTTCATGTACTCTTCACTGCAGCCGAGCCTCGGAGCCTCCATCCATGGAGTCAATAGTGTTTCCTGTTTTTAGAAGTTTGCAGTTTCCGCTGAAAGCCTATAAAAAGAAATCCTGAGACGCCGGGTAACATTGTGCGGGAGGATTTCATGTAACCTCAAAAAGGGTTACTAATTATGAGGAAGACGATGGAGCGGTGCATGCAAAGGCCGAGGAACCATAGGATCCATCAGGACCATCCATTACTCTCCAGTGGGCTTCTCTTGGCTTTCTAGTTCTCCTCCTTCCTTTCTAGGAGCTATAACTTTTTTTATTTTCGTTTATAGGGTTCTTTGCGGTACGAGCTGTAATTTTTATCATTACAATTTTTGGGGTCCATACGACTTTGTTTTTTATTAATATTATTATTATTATAATTTCTTGAGAGTTGAAGTGACCAAAAAACAGCGCTTCTGCCTTTTCAATTTTTTCTCTCTTTGCGCTCATCATATTATATTTTGTTTATATGGACACTCCATGATACCAAATATGTTATTTTTTACATGTTAGATTATATGTTATGGAAAAGGGGCAGTGATATGAAGTTTTTTTTAAAATACTTATTACATTTTTTTTGCCTCTCCCTAGGGCATGTAAACCTGTGATCACCTGTACCATACACTGGAAAGCTGTAATAGTGCGGTGTATTGTAAAATTATCCATTTCCAATGAAGCCCGGTCACAGGTGTATTAACATGGTGGATACTGTAGGATTCAGTAGGCCTCCACCGTTGCTATCATGGTGTGAGATGGTTATCATCATCTCTCAGTTCCAACCTCTTAAATGCCACTGGTGCAATTGGCAATAGCATCTAAGGGGTTAACCTCTATGCGGTTGGGCTCGGATGCCAGCTGTATACACAGCTCATGAGCCTGATCCATACATGAAGTATAGACATCTGCTGTATAGGAGCAACGGATACTGCAAAGGGTAAGCCCCCAGGCACTGTGGGCCCAAGAACTTGGCCAGGTTTGCCAGGTGCGGGCACAGACCCTTTATATATCACCATCAGAGCAGTAGCGCAGTGTAGAAAACAGGGCAGCTATATGGAGTTTGGTCCTAGTGATTAACCCTTCTCTCAGAAAGAAATCAGAGGCACAGCGAGGTATCCAGCAGTATATGGCCTCTGTATTCTGGGCCTTTATAGTGGCAATACATTACTTGTGTACAGAGGCATAACCACCGTGCTCGCAGAGGTCGCAACCGAGACCGGCCCAGGAGTGGATGCTCGCCTCCCCCGGCTTGTCTGTTGTACAGCTCCTATTGTTCATCACTTTGCGCGACAGCCATTATTATAGTAGACATGACTGTTCACAGGGGACTGTGCACCCGTATCTGCTAATAGTGATGTGGTCGGGTCAACACTGCCCCTTTAATTTTGCTTATGTGCCGACCCAGCAGACACCGCCACACAGTGCACTGTACACGGCCATGTCTGCTAAAGTGATGGCCATCACACAGAGCGCTGAAGAAGAAACAGCCGGCCCTGCACAACTGCTGGGGCAACAGCCCGGGGGGCATTTGTCCCTCTACCCCCTGACCCAGCGCCCCCCTGGTCCTGACAATTAACAAGGCTGGATTTAGTCTAACTGCTTACTAATAGTCGGATCAAGGGTGTGGGGGCTGTATGGAGAGGAGCCCCCATCCTCCCCCATAGCAGATATAAGGGGCAAGGTCCAAATGTCCCCATGGCGGATACAGTATATATTTAAGTTTCATCCAATACCCTATTGTGCCAATCACTATGAACCATAATTACCAGCCGTAAGTGCCAACAAATGGCCTAAAATGTGCAAGTGCTGGCGGTCACCAGCTATACACGGAGCTGTCACTGAAAAAGCTTGGATCCCAAAGTAACCGGGCTCCCTCCAATCATGTGCCGGGGTCTTCTTGTGGGTCAAGGAACTGTAAATGTCAGATAAAAGTTGGCTGATCGTGTTGATAGTGTCACGCTCCCCGGGTCCTCGGCTCCCCTCCCCGGGTCCTCTGCTCCGCTCCCCGGGTCCTCAGCCCCGCTCCCCGGCTCACCTGCCACGCTCCCCGCTCTCCAGCCTCCGGTGCCCGTCCTTCCCAGGTTCCCTGGCCTCCGATCCCGGCGTCTGACGGCTTCCCAGGCCCTGGCCGGCTCCCCTGCGTCCTCCCCTCAGCTTCCTTCCCTGGCTTCTGGCACCCGGGCGGCGCGCATGCGCATTAGGGCGCGCGCGCGGTCACTGACCCTTTCTTAAAGGGCCAGCGTCCATTAACAGGAAATGAAGCTAAACAGGTACAGGGTATATAAGGGTTTATTGTCCAAGGGGGCGGGGCCTGATCTTCGTGTTTTCCAAGCTAGGAGTCAGGTCTCCTTGTGTCTCCTTGCCATACTCACGTATCTCTCTTCTAGAGCTGATCCTGCCTCGGCATCCGGTCCTGCTGAATCCCGAACCCCGCACGCTGTCCGTCTGCCATCTGACAGTCCGTACCATCTCGGATCCCTGCGGTGACCCGTCATCTCGCTCCAAAGGTTCCGGACCCCGCCTGACCTCATCCCGGCTTCCGAACCTGAGCTACGTCACCCGGACTACCATCTGTGACTCCGTGGTCCCAGGGACTTCTCCGTTACACTCACTTGCACGGACTGTTCTGCTGCCCATAGTGCTTCAGCTACCGGACTCCTTACCACCATCTTAGAGTTCGGACCAGTGGATCCACCTCCTGGGTCTGCCCGACCGCCTGGCCCTGACAGTAAGATCAGGCCATGGATCCCGCTGCAGCACTAGCGGCCTTGCAAGAGGAACTCCAACGCCAGCGTGAAGTCCAGACCCGCATGTTGAACTTTATGACTTCCGTGGACACCCGCCTGTACATGTTACAAGCGGCAGTTACGCCTTCAACATTCCGGGCCTCCACTAGTCAATCCACGGCTCCCGCACCCGTGGCAGCCTCTTCGGATGCTTCCCGACTCCGTTTGGCTTCACCACCTCGTTATGCCGGAGATCCCAAGACCTGCAGGGGCTTCATAAACCAATGCTCCCTTCATTTCACGCAGCTGCCACATTTGTTTGCCTCCGACCAAGCCAAGGTCGCCTTCATCATGTCTCACCTAGAGGGCGAGGCACTGGCGTGGATGAATCCCTTGTGGGAGAAGGAGGACCCTATGACCAAGGACCTTCAAGAGTTCCTGCAGGCCTTTCGCAGCACCTTCGACGAGCCGGGACGCGCCTCTGCGTCTGCTTCATCCCTTCTCCGCTTACGTCAAGGAACACTGACGGTAGGCCAATATGCCATCCGTTTCCGCACTTTGGCTTCAGAACTCGGGTGGAATAATGAGGCCCTAACAGCCGCCTTCTGGGAAGGACTCTCGAGTCGCATCAAAGACGAGTTGGCGGGTCGTGACGTGCCCTCCACCCTAGATGCCCTGATTGCCCTAGCAACTCGAGTGGACATTCGTTTTCAGGAGCGCTCCAAAGAGCTATCTCGTGAGAGACGTCCGGTACGGCATTCCTCTCCTCCACGGAAGCCCTCCGTACCTCAGTCATCAACAGCTGGGATTCCCGTCCACGAGCCCATGCAGATTGACCGAGTACGGCGGTCTGAACAACGTCGAGCAGAGCGGCTCGCCAAGGGTCTCTGCTTTTACTGCGGAGAGGGCACACATCTCCTACGCTCCTGTCCGGAAAGGCCGGGAAACTCCAAAGCCTAGGGTTGGTAGGAGAGGCCACCCTAGGTGCTGGGACTCTCTCAGACCCGGTTATGTGGACCGTGCAAGTGTCAGCGGGAGAGACGCGCTTCACGGCTGAGGCATACCTCGACTCTGGAGCAGCAGGCAATTTCATCCAGCAGGCCACGGTGGACAAGTACCAGTTGCCTGTTACTCTACTCGATAAGCCCCTAGTGATTGCCTCGGTGGATGGGAGACCCCTCGCTGATACCATCTCCTGGGTCACCAGGCCGGTCGAACTGCGTATCGGTGCCCTGCACACCGAGAACATCGCTCTCTACGTCCTTCCACACATGTCCCATCAAATCCTGCTGGGACTTCCCTGGTTGCGGACACACGAACCATCAGTCAGCTGGGGCACTGGCGAAATCACCCGATGGGGCTCCGCCTGTCATGAGAGGTGTCTGAAGTCTATACAACCCATCCGACGACCTCCGGTTCCAGAGAACCTACCGGAACTGCCCTCGGCCTATTGGTCCTTCGCAGACGTTTTTGACAAGAAGGAGTCTGAGGTACTTCCGCCACACCGTCCCTACGATTGCGCCATCGACCTGCTCCCAGGAACAACACCACCTCGAGGACGGATATATCCGTTGTCTCCAGCCGAAACCAGGGCCATGTCTACCTACATCACAGAAAGCCTGGCAAAGGGATTCATCCGGAGATCCTCCTCTCCTGCGGGAGCAGGCTTCTTCTTCGTTAAGAAGAAAGAGGGTGACCTACGCCCATGCATTGACTACCGGGGTTTGAATCAAATCACCATAAAAAACAAGTACCCCCTGCCGCTCATCCCCGAATTGTTCGACCGGCTCAGAGGAGCCCGTGTGTTCACCAAACTGGATCTTCGGGGTGCCTACAACCTAGTTCGTATCCGCTCTGGGGACGAATGGAAGACCGCGTTTAATACTCGCGATGGGCACTATGAATACTGCGTAATGCCCTTCGGTCTGTGTAACGCTCCTGCCGTATTCCAAGAATTGGTGAACGACATTTTCCGGGACCTCCTCTACATCTGTGTAGTAGTTTATCTGGATGACATCCTTGTCTTCTCTCCGGACCTCCAGACCCACAGAGAGAACGTACGGCTGGTTCTACAGAGACTGAGAGAGAATCGTCTCTACGCCAAATATGAGAAGTGTGTCTTTGAGCAGTCTTCTCTCCCTTTCCTGGGATACATCATCTCGGGTACAGGGCTGCAGATGGATCCAAAGAAGGTCTCCTCCATTCTCAACTGGCCTCCCCCTTCTGGACTGAAGGCAATCCAACGGTTCCTGGGATTCGCCAACTACTACCGCCAGTTTATCCCTCACTTCTCTGCCCTGACTGCTCCTCTCTCCGCCTTGACCAAGAAGGAGGCTAATCCAAAGGACTGGTCACCTGCGGCCGACGCCGCGTTTTGCTCTCTGAAGCGAGCATTTGCCTCCTCTCCTGTACTCCACCGACCGGAGTTAAACCGCCAGTTCACCTTGGAGGTGGATGCCTCCTCCTCAGGAGCCGGAGCAGTGCTCATGCAGAAGTCCTCCTCCGGGAAGATGGTGACTTGCGGTTTCTTCTCCAAGAGCTTCTCAGCGCCTGAACGTAATTACACCATCGGTGACCGAGAACTATTGGCGGTCAAACTGGCTCTGGAGGAGTGGCGCTACCTCCTGGAAGGAGCAGTGTACCCCGTGATTATCTACACGGACCACAAGAACCTGGAATACCTGCGGTCCGCTCAGCGACTGAACCCACGGCAAGCCAGGTGGTCCTTATTCTTTGCCAGGTTTGATTTCCAGCTCCATTTCCGACCCGCGGACAAGAATGTACGCGCTGATGCCCTGTCTAGGTCCCTCATGCCCATGGAGCAGGAGGAAGAGAGTACCCAACCTATCATCTCTCCTAGCAAGATTATTCCGGTAGCTCCTGTCACCCTGGCCCAGATACCGCCCGGGAAGACCTATGTCTCTGAGACCGACAGGCAAAAAGTCTTACACTGGGGTCATGCCTCAAAAACAGCCGGTCATGCAGGTCAGAAGAGAACATGGGGTGCGATTGTACGCCATTACTGGTGGCCATCCCTTCGCACGGACGTCGCTGCTTTTGTCTCTGCCTGCTCCTCTTGTGCCAGGAACAAGACGCCCAAGCACCTGCCATATGGCCGTCTTCTGCCTCTGCCTATACCCTCAGTTCCATGGCAACACATAGCGATGGACTTTATTACGGACTTGCCATTATCCTCCGGGCACACAGTCATATGGGTCGTGGTGGATCGGTTCTCCAAAATGGCTCACTTCGTCCCTATGGCCGGACTGCCCTCTGCTCAGGAACTCGCGGAAGCCTATATACAACACATCTTCCGCTTGCATGGCTTTCCATCCCACATCGTGTCCGACAGGGGAACTCAGTTCACCTCCCGCTTCTGGAGGGCGCTCTGCAAACATCTGGGAGTGACTCTGGACTTTTCTTCTGCTTACCATCCTCAGTCTAATGGCCAAGTGGAGAGGGTCAATCAAATCTTGACCTCCTTCTTACGTCACTATGTCAACGCCCATCACGACGACTGGTCCACGCTTCTGCCTTGGGCTGAATTCTCCCATAACCACCACATCAGTGAGTCGTCCTCCAAGTCTCCCTTCCATGTCGTTTACGGTCTTCAGCCCTCCGTCCCGTTGCCTATATCCCCTTCTTCGGATGTCCCTGCTGCTGATACTGTAGCCCGTGACTTCGCTACCATTTGGGACTCTGTCAAGGCGTCCCTTGGGCGCGCTTCCCAGCGGATGAAGAAACACGCCGACAAGAGGCGCCTGGACCCTCCGTGTTTCTCTCCTGGTGACCTGGTCTGGCTTGCTTCCCAGTACATCCGATTGAAGATACCTTCCTACAAGCTGGGTCCTCGCTACATCGGGCCGTTTAAGGTCCTCAGCAAGATCAATGAGGTCTCCTACAAACTGAGGCTTCCGGCCACGATGCGGATTCCCAACTCCTTCCACGTCTCTCTGCTCAAGCCGGTTTTCCTTGGTCCCTTCTCCTCTGCTGCCAGTCCGGCTCCTCCTCCTATTGCCGAGGACGACATCTATGCGGTAAGGGATATCGTGGCCATGAAGACTGTTCGAGGCCGACAGTTCTTCCTGGTGGACTGGGAGGGGTATGGTCCTGAGGATAGGTCCTGGGAGCCCAGGGAGAACGTGGGCACTCCTCTGATCCGTGCCTTCATGTCCCGGTTGCGGGGAGGGGGGCGTGGGGGGGGGTACTGTCACGCTCCCCGGGTCCTCGGCTCCCCTCCCCGGGTCCTCAGCCCCGCTCCCCGGCTCACCTGCCACGCTCCCCGCTCTCCAGCCTCCGGTGCCCGTCCTTCCCAGGTTCCCTGGCCTCCGATTCCGGCGTCTGACGGCTTCCCAGGCCCTGGCCGGCTCCCCTGCGTCCTCCCCTCAGCTTCCTTCCCTGGCTTCTGGCACCCGGGCGGCGCGCATGCGCATTAGGGCGCGCGCGCGGTCACTGACCCTTTCTTAAAGGGCCAGCGTCCATTAACAGGAAATGAAGCTAAACAGGTACAGGGTATATAAGGGTTTATTGTCCAAGGGGGCGGGGCCTGATCTTCGTGTTTTCCAAGCTAGGAGTCAGGTCTCCTTGTGTCTCCTTGCCATACTCACGTATCTCTCTTCTAGAGCTGATCCTGCCTCGGCATCCGGTCCTGCTGAATCCCGAACCCCGCACGCTGTCCGTCTGCCATCTGACAGTCCGTACCATCTCGGATCCCTGCGGTGACCCGTCATCTCGCTCCAAAGGTTCCGGACCCCGCCTGACCTCATCCCGGCTTCCGAACCTGAGCTACGTCACCCGGACTACCATCTGTGACTCCGTGGTCCCAGGGACTTCTCCGTTACACTCACTTGCACGGACTGTTCTGCTGCCCATAGTGCTTCAGCTACCGGACTCCTTACCACCATCTTAGAGTTCGGACCAGTGGATCCACCTCCTGGGTCTGCCCGACCGCCTGGCCCTGACAGATAGGCTGATCATCCATTGTATTTGGGGGTCTCCTGACCAGCGACGCAAGTGAAACCTCACAGGCCCCAAAGCAAAGCTTCAGCATGGCCCCCAATTATTGCAAATCTTTAATAGTATTGGTCATTTCATACAGGCCAAGGGGACTTTTTGGGCCTTAAGCCTGCTTTACATGTTACGATTCTGCATACGATATCGTATGCGATTTGCAACGCCCCCATCGTATGTGTGGCACGTTCAATTTTGTTGAACGTGCCGCACAAAAGATTAACCCCCGTCACACGTACTTACCCGTCCATACGATCTCGATGTGGGCGGCGAACGTCCACTTCCTGGAGTGGGAGGGACGTTCCGCGTCACATCGACGTCACGCGGCAGCCGGCCAATAGAAGCAGAGGGGCGGAGATGAGCGGGACATAAACATCCCGCCCACCTGCTTCCTTCCGCATAGCCGGCTGGAGCCGCAGGAGACAGGTAAGATCTGTTCAATGTTCCCGGGGTGTCACACACTGCGATGTGCGCTGGCTCGGGAACATTGAACAATCCGATGTGCAATTTGTCAGGATTCAACAACGTGTATGCGATGAACGTTTTAACGTTCAATCGCAATCACACGTACCTGTCACACACTACAATGTACCTTACGATGCCGGATGTGCGTCACTTACGATGTGACCCCGCCGACACATCGTAAGATATATTGTAGCGTGTAAAGTGGGCTTTAGGCCGGCGTTACACGATACGATCTATCGTGCGATCGCATGAGCGATCGTACCCGCCCCCATCGTTTGTGCGTCACGGGCAATTTGTTGCCCGTTTCGCACAAAGTCGGTAACCCCCGTCACATGTACTTACCTCCCAAACGACGTCGCTGTGGGCGGCGAACATCCTCTTCGTGAAGGGGGAGGGATGTGCGGCGTCACAGTGACATCACACAGCGGCCGCCCAATAGAAGCGGAGGGGCGGAGATGAGCGGGACGTAACATCCCGCCAACCTCCTTCCTTCCGCATTGCCGGCGGGACGCAGGTAAGCTGTGTTCGTCGTTCCCCGGGTGTCACACGGAGTGATGTGTGCTGCCGCAGGAACGACAAACAACCTGCATCCAGGAATGTGACCGATATTTTGAAAATGAACGATGTGTTAACGAGCAACGATAAGGTGAGTATTTTTGCTTGTTCACAGTCGCTCGTAGCTGTCACACGCTACGATATGTCCAACGAGGCCGGATGTGCGTCACAGAATCCGTGACCCCAACGACATATCGCCCGATATATCGTAGCGTGTACTGTAACGGGGCCTTTAGGGGTACTTTACACGCTGTGACATCGCTACCGATATATCGTCGGGGTCACGTCGTTAGTGAAACACATCCGGCGCCAGTAGCGACATCGCAGCGTGTAACACTAATGAGCGAAGATCAACGATCGCAAAATCGTTCCAAAACGGAGATCGTTGACACGTTGCTCCTTTCCTCAATATCGTTGCTGCTGCAGGTACGATGTTGTTCATCGTTCCTGCGGCAGCACACATCGTTATGTGTGATAATAAATAAATTCACTGCACTCATAGATTGTGATGCAAAAAGTTTTCCAAATTTATTGAGGCGACTGTGAAGTCATTCCGACGTTTCGACCCCGGCTGGGTCTTAGTCAAGAGTCGCTTCAAGATGGGTGCCTGGGATATGGAAATTTGAGTGGGTTAATAGCGTTTGGTAGAGAATACCTTGAGGATAAAGGTCCTGGGTTTAGCCAGCGCAGCAGCGCTGTGGCTGGTGATATGGTGTATCCTGATCCTTTTGATCTACACATCGCTGTGTGGCACTGCGGAAACGACAAACATCTCCTTACCGGCGTCCACCGGCAATGCGTAAGGAAGGAGGTGGGCGGGATGTTACGTCCCGCTCATCTCCGCCCCTCCGCTTCTGTTGGCCGGCCGCTTAGTGACGCCGCAGTGACGTCGCGGTGACGCCGAACGCACCTCCCCCTTGAAGGAGGGATTGTTCTCCGGTCACAGCGACGTCGCTGGCCAGGTATGTGCGTGTGACGCTGCCATAGCGATAATGTTTGCTACGGCAGTGAGCACCAAATGTCGCACGAGTGACGGGGCCGGGTGCTATCGCGCTCGACATCTCTAGCAATCGCTAGCGATGTCGCAGTGTGTAAAGTACCCCTTAGGCTCCCGGCCCGTTGTGATTGCAACTCCTGCACCTATGGTGGTTACACCCCAGCTTTTGACTCTTGTGGGAAAGACGGATCCGGAGATTGGAACTTCATCAAATAATCCCCTTGGTCTCTGAGAGATAAGGTTCTGATAAATAATTCTGGCAGCGATCGGCCGAGTGTGGAGAGATGGCTGTCGGCAAACGATCATTCGACAATGTGCACAGCCGGCAGCAATGGTTCTATCTGCGAGAGTGAATCCCATGCAGAGGACCTGAAGTGGCAGTGACGCACCACTGGGGGGCACTGTTGTACTTATCAGTATCTGGGTCACTTGTATCAGTCCGTCTCACCCTAACATATTCCAAAGAGGGGACTATATGACAATATGTGGCGGCTTAGGTTAATTATGTATCTTTATATAGAATTGCTAGGTGAGGGTGACACGGTTGGGAAGAATATCCTCAGTCGCGATCATAGTTGGGTTTTTTATGTTTCATTTTCTCAACTTTGTGCAGTTCTGGTTGCTGTCAGTGAATGGAAACATTCACTGTTTACATTTAGGGATGAAAGCCTTCCTCGACTATGCCCCGCTCAGTAATCAGGAAGGTTTGGTAAAAAGTGGTGCCAGCGTAGAGAAGAGCCTGAGATCCAGGAAAAAAGAGAATTGCCTATGCCTGCAACATTGTAACAACCCATCCGCTGTGAGAGCAGGACTGGGTCATAACTGGGTACAGCGGACTCGGATGTGACTTATTGAGTGAAGGCTGAAAAATTACCCCTGGGACAATCGAGAAGGACCCTGGATGTTGATAGCCTGGAGGGCGGGAGATGTGCACCCCCATCCTCTCCGGTGCCTGCCCCTCTCCCTTGTATACCAGTTTCTGCCTGGAAATCATCTGCAGTTGGCGGGAATGTAACGAGTTTATTCTTTGGCTTCGTGGATTTGCTATTTTGAGCGTTTCCCCCATAGGTGGGGTCAATTATCTTCTATTATCTGTCTCCTTCACCTCCCATTTCCTTTAGTTTTATCTCCACTTCTGCTGCCTGGAGACCTCTCCGCCGCTCCTGACCCCGACAGCAGCCGCTCTGAAATGGAAAACAGTGATCTATCCGAATAGTGGTAAAGAATAAAGGCGCATTCACACCAGCCAATCTCGGTCTATTAATGTGCACAGGTCAACTACGCAACAAGTCGATTAGTGCTCATCTATGGGCCTATGTGCAAAGGTGGAAAGAGTACTGATAGGAACAGAACATTCTAGAATTTGATCGGTCTGTCCCCTACAGCATCATATTATCAGCAGCACATGTCCTTTGTGCACCGGGCGATGCATCATATTGTCGGCAGCACATGTCCTGTGTGCACCGGGCGATGCAACATGTTATCGGCAGCACATGTCCTGTGTGCACCGGGCGATGCAACATATAATCTGCAGCACATGTCCTGTGTGCACCGGGCGATGCAACATATAATCTGCAGCACATGTCCTGTGTACACCAGGCGATGCATCATATTGTCGGCAGCACATGTCCTGTGTACACCAGGCGATGCATCATATTGTCGGCAGCACATGTCCTGTGTGCACCGGGCGATGCATCATATTGTCGGCAGCACATGTCCTGTGTGCACCGGGCGATGCATCATATTGTCGGCAGCACATGTCCTGTGTGCACCAGGCGATGCAACATGTAATCTGCAGAACATGTCCTGTGTGCACTGGGTGATGCATCATGTTATTGGCAGTACATATCCTGTGTACACCAGGCAATGCATCATGTTATTGGCAGCACATGTCCTGTGTACACCGGGTGATGCATTATGAGTGACCCGGGCAATGAGGAGGGCCCGGGTCACTCATAGAGAGCTGCCCTCTCTCTTCCTGCTCTGCACTGATCTAGAATGACTAGAATGGAGACTGAGAAGGTGAAAGACCTTCCAGGTCATCCGACTAAACATGTGCCTGATCACATGACTGGTGAACTGGCAGGTCCTGTTGTTCAGCTGCTGCAGCCTCTGTGCAGGTCCCATTAGCTTCTCTCCTGCTCTGCACCGATCAGGAACTACAAGATGAGGTAATGTATAGTGTGTGTAAGTAAATGTGCCTGTTGTAGAGCTGTGTGTGTATATGTGCATGTAGTCTGTTTGTCTCTTTCTGTCTGTTTCTGTCTGCTTCTTTCCCTGTCTCTCTTTGTCTCTCTGTCTGCCTCTCTCTGTCTGTCTCTGTCTGTCTCTCTCTCTCTCTGTCTATAGACAAAAAGACTGCCTGCACTCACCAAACTGAAATGTGAACAGATGCATAACTGAACATGACATAAAATACAAAAAAGATAGTTTGCACTCTGCAATGCTAAAGTATATAGTAGGTCTATATTCACACATTCATAGTTTTCATACTTTAGCATTTCAGAGTGCAAACTGTCTTTTTTGTCTCTCTCTGTCTGTCTGTCTCTGTTTGTCTCTGTCTGTCTTTCTGTCTGACGTTTTCCCTGTCTCTGTTTCTTTCCCTGTCTCTGACTCTTTTTCCCTGTCTGCCTCTTTCTGTCTCTCCACAAAAATCATATTACCTCACTCATAAGCTTCTTATACTAAGAATTTCCTTCGTTGTCTATAGCAACCAATCACAGCTCCTATTAATGACCTATGGCTCCCAACTCCATTGACTTTAATCTAAGCAGGTTTTTTGGCGAATAACTGAAAAGCGCAGGGTTAAATTTTCCCCTCAAAACATAGTCTATGACTTTCCCTGAGTCAAAGAAGTGTCTGTGCAAAATTTCGTGATTGTAAATGCGACGATGCGGATTCCTTTAGTGGACACACACACACACACATATATACACACATACACCGAGCTTTATATATTAGATATACGCATATAGCTGACGATTCTGTCTGGGGCTCTTCATTTTGATGACCCAAAAAATGGTGCATGCAGCTTTTTTCGGGCTGTCAAAATGACGACTAGCGGTTAATGTTTGATTGGTGAGGACTGTCTGCAGAATTGGAGACTTTCCAGTGATGGTGGGACTGTGGAAGGTTGGAGGTCAGTATGCAGAGGAGGATCTTGGCTCACCCGGTAAATGCATCCCATGAGTCCTTTCTCTGGGGGACGGTGCAGGGAGGGCAGCTCCGTGTTCAAAGAGGCAAAGTCCGGCAATAGAAAAAAGTTGTTTCCAGCGTCACGTCCAAGAAATTAGATTAAATAACAATTTATTCCATAACTTACTTGTGCGAATCAAGAAGGATATGTCTAAGACTAGGAACCTCTTTTAGGTGTGAAACGCGTCAGACATTGTTTTATACTTCGTGGACGTCCATCCAACCCAGTGTTGGTTTTAACCTTATGGAATAAAATTGTTTTTTAACCTTTTCTTGGATGTGATGCTGGAAACAACTTTTTTCTATTGCCAAAGGTTCGAGGGGTAGAGGCGGGACTGTGGTGGAGGCGGAGTCTGAAGGGGGCCTGAAAATGTTGGTAGTATAGGGCCCTGAAATTCCTGGTAGCAGCCCTGCATGTGATCTGTATATACATGTGTGTGTGCTATGTATGTGTGTATACATGAGCATGTGCTCAGTGTATACATGATATGTGTGTGTGCTATGTGTATACAAGTGTGTGTGCTATGTGTATACATGTCTGTATATGCTCAGTGCATACATGTGTGTATGTGCTCAGTGTATACATATATGTGTTTGTGTCACATACTTTGTGTATGTAGCCTCCACATTTATAAATCCTGGCAGCGTAGACATGAGTTCATAGGTGTAAACAGGTCGGCAAACGCCCAATGGACAAGTCAAATTCTGCTCATTCATCGGGGGGTTGGATTGTATATGGCGGAACAAAAATCCTTGTTCTCAGTATCACATCGCCTGCTGCAAATTACAGAAGATCTGCAGATAACATGATACTGTAGGGGACAGATGGATCTACTAGTGATTTCTCTGTGCCCACCAGTCTCCATCATCTTGTATACAGTAAATCATAGTATCATAGTTTTAAGGTTGAAGGGAGACTCTAAGGGGTACTTTGCACAATACGACATCGCAGCTGCGATGTCGGTGGGGTCAAATTGAAAGTGACGCACATCCGGCGTCGCAGTCGATATCGTAGTGTGTAAAGCCGTTTGATACGATTAATGAGCGCAAAATCGTTGTAATCGTATCATCGGTGTAGGGTCGGTCATTTCCATAATTTGGAAATGACCGATGTTACGATGTTGTTCCTCGTTCCGGCGGCAGCACACATCGCTGTGTGTGAAGCCGCAGGAGCGAGGAACATCTACCACCTGCGTCCTGCGGCTCACGCCAGCTATGCGGAAGGAAGGAGGTGGGCGGGATGTTTACATCCCGCTCATCTCCGCCCCTCCGCTTCTATTGGACGGCTGCCGTGTGACGTCGCTATGACGCCGCACGACCCGCCCCCTTAGGAAGGAGGCGGATCGCCAGCCAGAGCGACGTCGCAGGGCAGGTGAGTGCATGTGAAGCTGCCGTAGCGATAATGTTCGCTACGGCAGCAATCACAAGATATCGCATCTGCGATGGGGGGCGGGCACTATCGCGCTCGGCATCGCTACCATCGGCTTGCGATGTCGTAGTGTGCAAAGTGCCCCTAAGTCGATCTAGTTCAACCCGTAGCCTAACATGTTGATCCAGAGGAAGGCAAAAAAAACCCAAAAAAAAATCAATGTGGCAAACAAGCTCCGATGGGGAAAAGAGGCCGTAAACAAGCGCTGAACGGCTTGAATATTATCGATTGCGCTTATTTACTAGTCTGAACGCAGCGCATGTAAATGTAACCAAAATGGTTGGGTGTGATGGTGCAATATGTTACCATTTAGGGCCCTACTTTAATCTTTTGCTCAGGTCCCCATTTTGTATAAAAGTGGCCTTTAATTCGTGAACCTTCACTTTTTTTCAAAAGGAGGAGGAAAGTTTTACTGAAATTTGGACTTGTTACTCCTCAGTGCTCAGTGTATACATACTGTATATGTGTGTATGTGCTCAGTGTATACATATGTGTGTATGTGCTCAGTGTATATATTATATGTGTGTATGTGCTCAGTGTCTACATATACTGTATGTGTGTATGTGCTCAGTGTCTACATATATGTGTGTATGTGCTCAGTGTATACATGTGTGTATGTGCTCAGTGTATACATGTGTGTATGTGCTCAGTGTATACATATATGTGTGTATGTGCTTAGTGTATACATGTGTGTATGTGCCCAGTGTATACATGTGTGTATGTGCTCAGTGTATACATGTGTGTATGTGCTCAGAGTATACATGTGTGTATGTGCTTAGTGTATACATATATGTGTGTATGTGCTCAGTATCTACATATATGTGTGTATGTGCTCAGTGTCTACGTATATGTGTGTATGTGCTCAGTGTCTACATATATGTGTGTATGTGCTCAGTGTATACATGTGTGTATGTGCTCAGTGTATACATATATGTGTGTATGTGCTCAGTGTATACATATATGTGTGTATGTGCTCAGTGTATACATATGTGTGTATGTGCTCAGTATATACATATACAGTATGTGTGTTTGTGCTCAGTGTAAACATGTGTGTATGTGCTCAGTGTATACATATATGTGTGTATGTGCTCAGTGTATACATATATGTGTTTCCCTGAAGCATATACATATATGTATTGTTATACCTTTCTACCTGATATCCCAATCCCCTATATTTAATAAAAATAAATTTTACATGCATTTTGGTATTGGGTGGTATTAATTACGGCCATACATATTTGTGGCACACAAAGTCCTATTCTTCCTCCTCTTATATCATATATGTGTGTATGTGATCAGTGTATACATATATGTGTGTATGTGCTCAGTGTATACTTATACAGTATGTGCTCAGTGTATACATATATGTGTATATGTGCTCAGTGTATACATATATGTTTGCATGTGCTCAGTGTATACTTATACAGTATGTGCTCAGCGTATACATATATGTGTATATGTGCTCAGTGTATACATATATGTGTGTATGTGCTCAGTGTATACTTATACAGTATGTGCTCAGTGTATACATATATGTGTGTATGTGCTCAGTGTATACATGTACAGTATGTGCTCAGTGTATACATATATGTGTGTATGTGCTCAGTGTATACTTATACAGTATGTGCTCAGTGTATACATATATGTGTATATGTGCTCAGTGTATACATATATGTGTATGTGCTCAGTGTATACTTATACAGTATGTGCTCAGTGTATACATATATGTGTATATGTGCTCAGTGTATACATATATGTGTGTATGTGCTCAGTGTATACTTATACAGTATGTGCTCAGTGTATACATATATGTGTGTATGTGCTCAGTGTATACATGTACAGTATGTGCTCAGTGTATACATATATGTGTGTATGTGCTCAGTAGTGAGGGACTAACTGCTGAGGGTTTGTTATAATGAATCTAGTCCAGGTGTGTGATGATATCCATGCAGGGAAGGCTGCAGGCTGCTTTGTAGCTGTTTCATGCACTGATACATTGTGGCAAATGGTTAGGAAAGATGAAAGACAAATGAGGATTATTAGCAATTGAGAAGAACTAATCTAGAGTGATCCCACACATGTCTTCTGTTGACCAGTCCTGACCCTCATCCTCATCGTCTCCTCTGTATTACCACTCTGTGGCATGGTGCAGGAAGCGGAGGGAGCGCCACTCACTGTGCAACGAACCTAAAAACAAAGTGGTGACATCCTCAATCACACCAGGTCCACGTAGCCTGAGAATCCCCAGCTGCTCTCTGCTCACAGAGTCTCAGGATGTGGAGACAAACTTCATTACTGTCCTCATACAATAACAGGAAAACATCTCGAGACAATGGCGATGCTACAAGGAGACGCCAAGCACTTAACCCCTGAGGTGCAGAGCCACGAATAAACCTCCTCCATGTTACCAGGACATTTCTACTCTGTCCTGTGTCCTGGATATCGGCTTCTAGGCTAATCCTGACGGCCCATTCTTGCCTAATCAGTGCTTGGAGTTTATCACAATTTCTGTGGTTTTGATTGTTGAGGATTGAGCTCAGGTTCTCCATGGGGTTGAGATCTGGGGAGTTTTTTGTTATCACTTTTGCCTTGTGACATGTTCTCCATCGTGCTGGAAAAAGCGTCATCACCACATTACTCCTCATAGTTGGTAGAAGTTGGAGGATATTTAGTTCCCATTCTTTATTCTTAGCAGTGTTATTAGGCAAAATTGTGAGCAAGAACCTTTCATGGATGAGAAGCCCCTACACATGAATGGTCTCAGGAGGCTTTACTGTTGGCAGACTCATGACTCATGGTAGTGCTCAACTTTTCTTCCCTGGAGAATCATTCTTCCATGTCTTAAAACAGTCTGATTTCTCAGGAAGAGCAGGGTTATACTGCAGAGGATGGGGGTAAAGTTATTTTTCCTGATAAAGCCCCCTCCAGACCATGATGCCAACAGTAAAGCCTCCTGAGACCATTTATGTGTAGGGGCTTTTCTTCCATGGAAGGGGCTAACTCACAACTCTTTCCTAAGAACACTGCCATGAATAAAGAAGTAAATATAAACCTCCTCAGAGAGCAACTTATCCCAACGATCAAGGAGCAATCTTATGATGATGCTTTTTCCAGCACAATGGAGATCATTGCACAAGGCAAAAGTGATACCTAAATGGCTCAGTGAGCAAAACATTGACATTTAGTGTCAAGGGGTAAGGTAAAGAGAAAAGGTGGCTCATAAGAGGAAAGAAAGGCGTATTTCTCTGATACAACATATTCAGTGGCCTAACTAGAGTTCAATGGGACCCCATGCAAAATTTGGACATGGTTCACCCCCTTATCCCCATATAGTGGTCAGATGTATGTATATATTTAGCTTTCTAAATCCCATAAAGACATATGAGTTGTGCCCCCCCATTATACAGTAATATTTTCCATCCTGTTCTAATGTACCCCATCCTGGGATCCTTCCCGGTAAATATCTCCCCCAACCTGGCATATATGCCCCCCATCCTGGTATATACAGTCCCCCTCCTGGTATATACTGTCTGCCTCCCTGGCCCCTACTGGTATATACTGTTCCCCTCCTGGTATATATGTTCCTCTCCTGGGCCTCTCCTTTTATATACTGTCCCCCTCCAGGTATATACTGTTCCCTTCATGGTACATACTGTCCCCCTCCTGCTATATATGTTCCTCTCTTGGGCCCCTCCTGGTATATAAATTCCTCTTCTGGGCCCCTCCTGGTATATAATGTCCCCTTCCCGGCATATATATGTTCCTCTCCTGGGCCTCTCCAGGTATTTACTGTCCCCCTCCTGGTATAGACTATACTCACACTGCCCGGCTCGCACGTCGCGTGGCGTCCTCCTCTATAGCCGGCAGTTTTTATCAGCGTCCGTGCTATGACAACGCACAATGTCATTGTCATGCGCCGCTTCAGTCATGATGATGCCGATGTTAGCTGTCAGCCGGCCACTTTTTGGCCGGCAGCGTGTATCACAGTGCAGAGACCCGACGAGTCTTTGCACAGCGATGCAGTTCAGCTGGGTGTGCGGCCTCAGACGCACATCCAGCTGAAGCAGGGGCTGGAACCAGTGGGCTCCCCACATCCCTGGGCCCGGTTGCGGTTGCGATTCCTGTGACCGCTATCGTTCCACCCCTGAATATTACTCACTTACGAAATTCATTTATACAAAGTTGGTTGAAATGCCCGTGACCATGTAAAGTCCAATATCATCCCATTGTTGATTGAGGATAAATCTATATTCGGTCACTGGGATCTCTGATAGGTTTTGTCTTATGTATTAGAGGGATCATTTTGGTGGGAAAAACAAAATTAAGAATTAGTGGGTGGTGTGAGGCTTGTATGATGGATGTTAGCCAATTACTTTGTACAGAAATATAGTTATGGGGGTGCACAGGTTTCCAGTGGGGCCCCTTATGCCGTGGGAAATGACACTTGATGGCTTTGGTCTTTGTACAGATTTTGCTCAGGTTAAATTTGTGGAAAAACTACTGCAATTCTAACTCCGTAACATACATTAGATATTGAAGGAGTTTTTGGACACTTTGGGGTCTCCGTTCACCTCTCAGGACCGCATTACAATGCAAATGTCATTTTCCTTTTTTAGTTATTAGTTTTTCAGACTTTAGGACAAGCATGGACGGCCGGAGCTGTGTACCGGGCACAGAGGGGGTTGGTTCTGTGCCAGCTGCTTATGAATTGCAGGAAAGAAAACAACTTCTAAGACAAGAGTCTTCACCGAGTCCAGAGACCCCCTCCCCCCCATCCTTTAGCACCCCCGGATTTAAGACAGTCGCGGCCAGGAGACATTACCCAGACTTCCTCCCTATTGTTCTAATATCTGGACTCTGCACCTTGAAGAGACCCGTGTGAGCTCCCGAAAAATCCCAGAGGTTCAAGTAAGAAAACAAGACTGAAATATTGTAATAAAAATAGAAACAAAATATTACAATGTTACACTCCAGAATATACGACAACCACAGAGATAATGGAGGCCATGAGAGTAGTCACCTGATTTCTACAGAAACCATCAGAGCTAAAAAATAGTTGTAAAGTTTTTAGAGAATTTGACAAGTCAATGGCTGCTAGTCAATAGTGTCTGAAACAGTGCCCCCCGTGTCTGTGGCCAGTATGGGGTACTGCAGCTCATTCCCGTTCTAGGGCATAAATCTTGTATAAATTTATTGGAAATGTTTTTTTTATTTAGCGTAAAATACTTTTTACATCTTCATTACATTAAAATTGCTGAAACTGTAGTCACTTATTGCCTGAAACTTTGAGGTGTGCGCAGAGTTGGCAGGGTTACAGTGGCCAAAGACAAACACGGAGGAAGGATACGTGTAAGAAAAGAAGAAGTAGTTGGCTACTTTCACACTTCAGTCTTTTTCCATCAGTTGCAATCCGTTGCCTTGAGAAAATACGGTATCCTGCAATATAATTTGCAGGATTCAGTTTTTTCCCATAGACTTGTATTGACGACGGAGTGCGACTGATGGGCTTGCGTTGCATCCGGATCAGTCGTGGAATGACTGACCATCGGGCGGAAGCAACGCACAATGCAACTTCTTTGTGTGCGTCGAAAAAATGGACAGCGACGGATCTGTCTGCGTACATTGTTATGTTGTTCCTACTCCACACTGATGAGGGGCAAATACCCCGAAACAGCTGTCTGTGGATGGATACCATGTTTGGCATAGGTGGTCTCCTTGACTGGAGACTGCCCTTCCCGTGGTTGTTCCTTCCCGGTGAAAGAGCTGGCTAGTTTCTTGCCAGCGTTGGGAAACATGTGATGGTGTCTCCGCAGGCTTTCTTGTTTTGAATATTTCCCAGGGGGCATTGCTCTAGAATCACTGCGTTGAGAAACACGTGATGGTGTCTCCGCGGTGCTGGATATTGATCTCCCTAAGGTCAACCATCCTTGCTTATGCGTACGTTGTTAGTTATAATGGAAGCCTATGGGCGCAGGAATCCGTCCTATCTCTCTCGCTCTCTCTCTCGTTTCTAATGCATTGCTGTTTTCTACTCTGCTTCTGGTTTCTACTGCACTGCTGGTTTCTAATGCACTGCTGGTTTCTAATGCGCTGCTGGTTTCTAATATACATACTGCTGGTTTCTAATATACAACTGGTTTCTACTATGCTGCTGGTTTCTAATATACTGCGGTTTTCTAATATACTGCTGGTTTCTAATTTACTGCTGGTTTCTACTATGTTGCTGGTTTCTAGTATGCTGCTGGTTTCTACTAGTGTGCTGGTTTCTACTATGCTGCTGGTTTCTACTACACTGCTGGTTTCTACTACACTGCTGGTTTCTACTGCGCTGCTGGTTTCTACTCTGCTGCTGGTTTCTACTGCGCTGCTGGTTTCCAATGCGCTGCTGGTTTCCAATGTGCTACTGGTTTCTAATATACATACTGCTGGTTTTAAATACACTGCCAGTTTCTACTATGCTGCTGGTTTCTATTATACTGCGGGTTTCTAATATACTACTGGTTTCTAATATGCTGCTGGTTTCTATTACACTGCTGGTTTCTACTACGCTGCTGGTTTCTACTACGCTGCTGGTTTCTACTACACTGCTGGTTTCCAATGCGTTGCTGGTTTCTAATATACATACTGCTGGTTTCTACTACGCTGCTGGTTTCTACTACGCTGCTGGTTTCTAATATGCTGCTGGTTTCTAATATGCTGCTGGTTTCTACTACGCTGCTGGTTTCTACTACGCTGCTGGTTTCTTATATGCTGCTGGTTTCTACTACGCTGCTGGTTTCTACTACACTGTTGGTTTCTACTACGCTGCTGGTTTCTACTACGCTGCTGGTTTCTAATATGCTGCTGGTTTCTACAACGCTGCTGGTTTCTACTACGCTGCTGGTTTCTAATATACTGCGGGTTTCTAATATGCTGCTGGTTTCTACTACGCTGTTGGTTTCTACTACACTGCTGGTTTCTACTACGCTGCTGGTTTCTACTACGCTGTTGGTTTCTACTACACTGCTGGTTTCTACTACGCTGCTGGTTCCAGTTATAAATACAGAAATATCCCCAGCAGAACTCATCCAGAGGTGGTAAACACATCCCTGGAAATCAGAACTTTCTTCATCTTACAATAAAAAAATATTCCTACACAACCACAAGACTGGAACCAGTCTAAGGGCGGCTTTGCACGTTGCGACATTGCACGTGCGATGTCGATGGGTTCAAATCGAAAGTGACGCACATCCGGCGTCGCAGTCGATATCGCAACGTGCAAATCCTTTTTGATACGATGAACGAGCGCAAAAGCGTCGTTATCGTATCATCGCTGCAGCCTCCGACATTTCCATAATGCCGGTGCAGCGACAGGTGCGATGTTGTTCCTCGCTCCTGCGGCAGCACACATCGCTGTGTGTAAAGCCGCAGGAGCGAGGAACTTCACCTTACCTGCCGCCGGCTGCAATGAGAAGGACGGAGGTGGGCGGGATGTTTACATCCTGCTCATCTCCGCCCCTCCACTTCAATTGGCCGCCTGCCGTGTGACGTCGCTGTGACGCCGCACGACCCGCCCCCTTAGGAAGGAGGCGGGTCGCCGGCCAGAGGGACGTCGCACGGCAGATATGTGCGTGTGAAACTGCCGTAGACTATCGCTGCAGCATCGGTAACACATTGTTACCGATGTCGCAGCGTGCAAAGCCCGCCTAAGGGCGGCTTTGCACACTACGACATCGCAGGTGCGATGTCGGTGGGGTCAAATCGAAAGTGACGGACATCCGGCGTCACTTGCGATGTCGTAGTGTGTAAATCCTAGATGATACGATTAACAAGCGCAAAAGCGTCGTTATCGTATCATCGTTGCAAGCTCCGACTTTGGCGGGCTTTGCACGTTGCGACATCGCAAGCTGATGCTGCGATGTCGCATGCGATAGTCCCCGCCCCTGTCGCAGGTACGATATCGTGTGATCGCTGCAGCAAAATTATGGAAAAGTCGGAGCTTGCAACGATGATACGTATCATCTAGGATTTACACACTACGACATCGCAAGTGACGCCGGATGTGCGTCACTTTCGATTTGACCCCACCGACATCGCACCTGCGATGTCGTAGTGTGCAAAGCCGCCCTTTTCCATAATTTTGCTGCAGCGATGGTACGATGCTGTTCCTCGTTCCTGCGGCAGCACACATCGCTGTGTGTTACGCCGCAGGAGCGAGGAACTTCACCTTACCCGCCGCCGGCGGCTCTACGGAAGGAAGGACGTGGGCGGGATGCTTACATCTGCTCATCTCCGCCCCTCCGCCGCTATTGGCCGCCTGCCGTGTGACGTCGCTATGACGCCGCACGACCCGTCCCCTTAGGAAGGAGGCGGGTCGCCGGCCAGAGCGACGGTCGCAGGGCAGGTGAGTGCATGTGAAGCTGGCGTAGCGATAATTTTCGCTATGCCAGCTATCACACGATATCGTACCTGCGACAGGGGCGGGGACTATCGCGTGCGACATCGCAGCATCGGCTTGCGATGTCGCAACGTGCAAAGCCCGCCTTAATCTCTGGATCCACCACCAATTCTCAGTACTTACAATATTACATCCAGGCCCCTTTTTATTTACATATTTATTTTTTATTTTTTATAACTTTATTTATTCCAAAGTTTTTATATTTTCACAAACATGGATGTGAAGTTAGCAAAATAAATCAAATACAAGGTCAATCAGAATTTTTACTCAAGTAAGACGTATAGGGGAATACACAAGACACACAAGTTTTATTGAATTCACCATAGTATCACTGCTCTTACAGTAAAGAACCTCTTTTGTGTTGAAAGCTTCTTTCCTCTAGATGTCATGGATGGCCCTTTAGTTTGGTTGCCTTGAATCTGTTCCTGTGTGGTCCGTCTTAGGGATATAATGTATTTATGTCCATTTGGATGCACCCTGTAATCTTATGCCTTGGCCGCAGCCACCTAACACTTTTTCGTCTGGTGAATACTTCTGTCGACTTGCAAACGTTCTTTCCTTACACCTGTTTTACAAAGTGTTTCTGATTTTAATGATCTATAATATTTCTTTTCCATTTGCATAGCCTCACATTTACCTCATCCACCTCCAGATCTTGTACTTTATCCTCTTTGTGTTAGTAACATGATACATTTCTATCTCCAGATCTTGTACTTTATAGTAACATGATACATTTTTATATATTCTGCAACAATGTATATTTTACTCTGCAATCCCACCTAAATGTAAGGAAAAGGATGAGCCCCAGTATTTTCCAATACTGACCCCTGTGACCCCACAAGTACAGATTCAGCATCAGGAGCCAGTTGAGTCTTTGGGAAATCCAGAATATACAGAACTCCTTGGAGAGTTCAGAGAGAAAACAAACCCTACAGTATAGAGAAGGGTCCATTGTGTCCACTGGTGATTTGTGTGTGAATGTGGAGGGCACAATCTCCTCCATGATCTCGGCGCTCAGACTTCACCTCGCTCCATTCTTCTCCATTTCCTTGGTTCTCCAACACATTCTCCGCTCCTTCTAGGAGACAAGAAACGTCCAAAGAAAACGATAAAACTATTGGACAGTTCTTATGCTGTTTTGGACCACAATAACGAGGCACAACCTGTGCTGATGAGGCCAAATACGATGGCACAGAGCACCCTGTACTGTATATAGCACTGTCACCGGGCTGGTACATCACTGGCACGGCCGGTATTTACACTTGGTGGCCAGTAAAAGCAAAATATTTACAAGCAATAGCAAGTGCATAATAAAAACAACTGAATATCACTCCTTTGTCCGGTCATCCAGCCCTATGAATGTCCATAGTGTCAGGACTTAAGGGGGCTTTACACGCTATGATATCGTTAATGTTTGATCGTCGGGGTCACATTGTTAGTGACGCACATCCGGCGTCATTAACAATATCGCAGCGTGTGACACTGACCAGCGACCTTAAGCGACCTCAAAAATGGTGAAAATCGTTCATCATGGAGAGGTCGTCCCAAACTCAAAAATCGGTAAGGGTTGTTTAGCGTTGTGATTCATCACTCATGCGGCAGCACACATCGCTATGTGTGACACCGCATGAGCGAGGAACGTCTCCTTACCTGCCGCCGGCCCCAATGCGGAAGGAAGAGGTGGGCGGGATGTTTACATCACACTCAGCTCCGCCCCTACTCTTTGATTGGCCGGCCGCTGTGTGACGTCGCGGTGACGTAGCTGTGACGCCGAACGTCTCTCCCCCTTGAAGGAGGGATTGTTCGGCAGTCACAGCGACGACGCCGACCAGGTAAGCATGTGTGACGCTGCCGTAGCGATATTGTTCGCTACGGCAGCGATCACAAACAATCGCATGCGCGACGGGGCGGGTACTTACACGCTCGCTATCGCTACAAATTGCTAGCGATATCGCTACCGTGTAAAGCCCCCTTAAGTCTGCTTCATACACTACTGACATGCAGCCACCGCCAGATGTATCATTTGATATTCCACACCATCCCCCTGATAGATCATGTGATAGGTCATGTGATTAATGCACAGGTGCACATCTGCAGACAGGAAAAGAGAAAGTGGCGCAGTGCACGTGCATGATGTTAGAGGCAGCAGACAGACAATTGCTAGTATTTTGCAATAATGCAGAGGTGATGTCAGGAGACGATGTATATACTTGGGTGTCAACAGTGTTAAGATGGTGGTGAAAACCAAATCTGCTGATGGTTTGTCCAGTAGGGGCTTAGGACTGGACCCTGAGGAACCCTGACAGTAAGGCGGAGAGAAGAGGAGTCAGCAAAGGATACAGTGAAGAAGCGGTCAGAGAGGTAGGAGGAGAACCAGGAGAGAGCGGTGTCCTCGAGCCCAATAGAGCGGAGCATAGTGAGGAGGAGCTGATGATCCACAGCATCAAATGCAGCAGAGATCCAGGAGGATCCGCAGGGAGCAGCAAACATTAGATTTAGCTGTAAGTAGATCATTGGAGACTTTAGTGAGAGCAGTTTCAGTAGAATGTAAGCAGCGGAAACCGGATTGTAGAGGGTCGAGGAGAGAGTTATCTGACAGACAGCGGATTAGACAGGAGTGGACCAGACGTTCCAGGAGTTTAGACATAGGTCCGTAGTTAGCAGAACGGTTCTGGTCCAGGGATGTTTTTTAAGTAATGGGTGTATGCTGGCATGTTTGAAGGAGGATGGAAAGACACCAGATGAGATACACTGCTCACAAAAAGTTCAGGATTTTTGGCTTTTGAGTGAAATTTCAGGATGATCCTATGATGCCCTCTGACCTTTTCATGTGACCTTCTCTAGACTTCTGGATGCTCATGTCCAACTGTTCAATGTTTCAGGACTTTTTGCACAACTTGCTGTTCTCTAACCGGGAGCTTAATGGCAAAATTCACAACAGGTGTTTGATCTATGAATTGCCCAATAAATTTCGGTGTTAAATTAGAATTGGTATTAACCGTCCTCCTAAGCATGTTGTTTGCATTTTGACATCATGAGTCCAAGTCGACACCTATCATTTGATCAGCAGCACCGCGCCATTGTGAGGCTTCAATCAGGATGTTCTCAGATGGAAGAGGCCACTGAGCTTAGAGTGTCACAGAGCATCACCAGCAGGTTGTACAGAGACACAGAGAGGCTAGAAGAGTGACAGAAAGGCAGAGAAGTGGACGTCCTCTGGCTACATCACACACTGATGACCGCTTTATTGTAAACAATACACTTCAGAACCAGTTGATGAATGCCTCACAACTCCAGGCACATTTAAGGGAGGTGAGAGCCCCCCAAGTGTCATGTCAGACCATTCAAAACCATCAGTGTGTTCTGCGTGCTAGACGACCTACAAGGTACCTGACCATACCATCAGGCACAGGCGTCATCCACGCTGGACAAAGGACCAGTGGCCTCAGTGCTGATCACTAGTTAAAGTCGATTCATGCTGACCAGAAATGATGGCCGCCAACGATGTTGGAGACATCAAGGACAGCGCTGTGCATCAGCCACAGCTGTGACCAGACAAGCTTTTGGTAGTGGTGGAGTTACAGCGTGGGCCGGTGTGTCTAGTCAGTACAGAACGGTCCTATACTTTGTAAATGGTACAGTGACAGCCCCTACTACTGGAATAACACTATTACTTCAGTCATTGTGCCTCTGCATGAACAACACCAGCCTAATGTCATCTTTATGGAGGCCAATGCTCCAGCTCATCAAGGTCACATCATTAGGGAACGGCTGCTGGAGACTGGGGGACCTCAAATGGAGCAGCAATACTTTCTCCAGACCTGAATCTCATAGAAAACCTATGGAATCAGCTGAGTCGCCGTGTAGAGGCCATAACTATGTACCCCAGAACCTCAATCACCTGAGGGCCACCCTTCAGGAAGAGTGGGATGACATGCATCCGCAGATAATAACTCCACTGGTGACCAGCAGGAGGCGTTGTTGTCAGCTGTAATTAATGTACAAGACCACATGACAAGTTATTGCGTCACTGACATTTTTGGGGGTGTACCGGCCACTGGTGTTGGCTTTTGTTTCAATAAATTGTTTGAGATGAGGAAATCACCATTGCTGCTTCTACTTATATGCCCTAGTTTCATGATAAAATATCACTGTAGCGTGAACATCTTACATACATTTCACCCGAAAGCCAAATATCCTTAATTTTTAGTGAGTAGTGTATGTTTAATTAATATCTGATGATCCATTTCTCTGGTGAGGGGGAGGGGGGAGCTGCGGCTTGTGTGCTGATCGATATAGGTGGGTGTACTGGGCTGCGGTGTATGATAGAACAATATAGTTTGTTCTGGGGTGTGGGGATGTGGGGGGTGCAGCCTTTGTCATCTTCTCTTCCCAGACTCACTACAATGTGATTTCCTATACTCCGAGGCCTTTGCAGAGTGTTCAGCTCCAGCGTTTCCTGTGCCTCGCTCCTCTGTTACGCCTTTTCCTCTTTCCATGGCCAAATCCCAGAAATTTGTGGAAGTCGGAAGTGAGTGAACGTGAGAAAGTCACAGACAGTAAAGCAGAGAGCTCAGTAGTTGACGATCGCTTCTTAAAAATTTGGGTATTGGTCCTAAGAGCTGACCATCTATGGCGGTGCTGGCAATCATGTGAGAAGGGTGACCCGGGGCTGGATACATTGTAACGACCGATTGATTATTGACGTCATTTCACCGGAATTTTACTGTTACAAGTTTCTTGGTTTGGATGGCATATCTGGGTTGATATTTTCGGAATATTTTTGTGGATCATTTTGCTTGTTTTCTGTCTGGGGACAAGACACGATGTGGATGTGGCGGTGATTCCTGGACACGTGGACGGCATCGGGACTCTCACCTCTGGATCGGATTGAGGACAATGCGGAGCCTGCTCCATTCCCTCATTCTTGTGGTCGTAGCTTTACTTTCCAAGGAAATAGGTAACAATAAACAGTTCATTACATGTAGAATAATCCGGGGGGCACTTATTAAATTCTGACCTCATTGGTAAAATACAATTGTATTTCAATTTATCATCAAATCAAGACTCCTGCTTGCTTTTAGTGACTCTAAGTAGACTCTAGTGTAGTTCTTCGCTCACAGCTGACTGTTTGTTACAATGTAGATAATCTCATATGAGCTCCAGCCAAAGTCAGATTTGTCTCAATTTATAAATTGTAACAATCTATATAATTGGAAATAGCTTCCAATAGCATCTTTATGTATAAACTATACACAACTACACGTAGAAATAAACTCTTCCACTCACTGGCAACAAGCAGAGATCTTGAATTAGTAAATATTGAAATAATAAAGTCACATTTCTCATAAATCTTGTTTAGATGTTTCACAACATTTCTTCTTCCCTTGAGAGAATATAAACGTTCATTGTTCCTATTCTCAGGGATTGTTCACACGCAGCATTTTTGCTTGTTTTATTTGTATGTGGATAAAATAGTGTTTTACAATAAGAGCAAAATGAATGAAACTTAAGATCTCATTCACACGGTGCAATTTTTTTCCCCATTAGGCTATGTGCGCACGTTGCGTCGGAGTACCTGCAGTTTATTCTGCACGTTTTCCTTCCCTTGGTTTTTGACCAAATGGCTTTTGACCATTTTTTAGCGCTAAAAACGCATGCATATTTACCGCGTTTTTAGTGCGTTTTCAGCGCTTTTTACCTGCGTTTTCACCTGCGTTTCTGCAGATGCATTTTGTAGATCAAGACACTAAGAAATAAAGTTAAAATAGTCAAAAAGAATGAAAAAAGAGAAAAAAAGTATAAAATTAACTTTTAATAAAACTATATGGGAAATTATCAATTTTAATGAAAAAATAGTGGTCATGCACATTTTATCAGAAAAATAGGTGAAGTTTATTATTTTTTAACATTTAAATTTTCGGTTATTGTGTGTGTGTAAAGGAACATTAGAACCCATTAATTTGTGGCCAGAAATGCATGCGTTTTTGGAGCCAAAAACGCAGTGGAAAGCAGGTAAAAAGCATGAAAAATGCAGGAATTGTGATTTTGGTTGCGTTTTGCCATTTCTCATTGACTCCAATGTTAAGGAAACGCTGCAGAAATGGCAAAAACAACTGACATGCTGCTTCTTTTTCAGCATGGTTTTTGACCACAAATATGCAAATTAAACGCTGCAGAAAAAAAAGCAAAGTGCAGACAGGATTTCTGCTTTTCCCATAGACTTTGCTGGAAAACAAAAACGCATGCGTTTTAGCGCAAAAACGCTGCTGCTAAAAACGCTGCAGAAACGCGGTAAAAAACGCAACGTGCGCACATAGCCTCAGTTTTGTTTTGAGCTGTGGTGCATTTTTTAATAAAGCCGCAACAAGTCTATTCTTTCAGCTGCAAATTTTACTTATTGAGCTCAACACAAAAAATATGAAAAAAGAATGAAGAAAAAAAAACCAGTAAAAGAAGCAAAATGCACTGTGTGATCTTTGCCTTAAACCTCCATCAAAAACGCTTAGTGTGAACATGACCAAAGGGCTGGATTTCAGCCTGACCCAGTCCTGCTTACACAGATCATGGATTCGTTACAGTGTACCAGTCAATGCAATCATCTGACAAATCCTAAATAAGACTGGTCTGAGCAAATTTGCAATATTAGGGTTTCAGTTGCTCATCTTTCCCAAGACCTCTGCTTGCTGCAATTAGTATTTAGTCTCATTTAGATCCAGAATGTGAAATTTCGTCCTATTCCGGGAGCGATCAGTGTACATCGCAGCTGGAATTTAGGATGAGAGGTTTATTAATTAATTAATTATGTTTGTATTTAGATCACAGAGGATTTCTCACTCTGATAAAAGTTCTTCTATTTCTACCGACACCCTGTAACAATTTCCAGCTGTAGGAGATTATGGTTCTCTGTCCAATCATGTGATATGAAATAACGTTTCCATTCACTGACAGCAAAGACCAAGTAATTACTATTTATTATTAAAGCGCCATTCAGTCCAATCTGCTTGTTATGAGTGGATACAAAAGAGGCAGGCTGAAAACCTATATTGACCTCTTGTAATCTGCTCACAGCTGAAAATTTGCTACAATGTATCAGTGTAGGGAATCCTCAGTGAGCTACATAGGAGCACAAATCTATGTCTAGACTACACGGCTACGTGCGCATGCTGCGTTTTTTTGCCGCTGAGTTTTTGTGTGTTTTTGCCGCAAAAAACGCACAAAAACACACCCGCAGCAAAAACACATCGGTAAAAACGCATGCGTTTTTGCCACATTTCTGTTTGTTTTTGGCTGCATTTTGCAGCTTTTTTGATCTCTGCGTTTTGATGCGTTTTTCCAATGCATTGCATGTGGGGAAAACGCTGTAAAACGCAGAAAAGAATTGACATAACCATTATTTTTCAGCTCAGAAACACAGCTAAAAAAAAAAAGATGTGTGCGGACAACAAAAATGAAAACTCATAGACTTTGCTGGGAAAGCAAAGTCTTGTAGTTTTGAGCCCAAAAACGCACCAGAAAAACGTGCAAAACGCCGTGAAAAACGCACTGTGCGCACATAGCCTTACACTATAACAACCAAAGCTATGAGCACAGGACAGGTTTTCATCTTCTAGATGGATTTTTTCCCAACCTGATTGCAAGCGGAGATCTTGAAAATAGGGAAGATTGCAAAAACAAAGAGCAGAAAGTGGCAGAACTTGTTACAATGTATTGATTGTGTTATATTTATATGAGAAGAGGCACAACTTTTAGGAAAGGGATGAAGAGGATGGGAGTTTAAAGTTCTAGAAAAAAACTTTTATAATCAGAATTATTATTAATTGATCCCATTTTTTGATAAGGAAGTAAAATTGGAGTCCAGATAAACAACGACTGCAGTGATCCGCATAGGGAATCAAAGCACATACCTAATGGAGTATGAAAAAAAACACCCTTTTTTTAGGATTAAGAAAACATTCTGAAAACAGCACCCCCCTTGTTTACAGGTCATGTGTGGTATTACAGCTCAGCTGCATAGAAGAAAATAGTGCAGAGCTGTAATACCACATGCCGTGATACTGGGATGGCGCTGTTTTTGCAAATGGTAGCCATGTGATTGTAACCTTGTACAGCCCCTTTAATTGTGCATTATTAGAACCAGGCAGGTGTCATATTAACACACGTTCTGAATTAGATTATCAGTTAGGATGGCGCTGAAGATAATTTTCATGTATAAGTTCTTACAGATTTTGGCACTTACACAGATATTTTGGGTTGATAGGAGCATTTTTTCACGACTGCAAACTATTATTCTCTGTTATCAGCCATGATGGGAATTCGTGTAGGGTGATTCTGATCTGAAGATGTGAATTATCTGCTGGTTGCAGTGAACAGAGATAGGGGGCTCCTGTACCTCTGGTAGTTAAAAAATACAGTATGTTAAATAGTGGGGTCTCTAAAGGAGGAGCAGATGTATCTGTCACACCTGGACCTACAGGTAAGAAGAAGGAAAAAGGGAAGACATCACATCATAGACGGACTTCAAGAGGCGCCTCTAGTGTGAAAACGTGCCGTCATGGCCGCAAGTGTTGGAACCCTTGAAATTGTACCAGAAAATGAAGTATTTCTCCCAGAAAATTAATACAATTAACACATTTTGTTATACATCCAGCACCATGGAATTAATGGTGCTCTATAAACAAATAATAATAAATAATAAATATATACATGTGATTATTACCTTTTGTGTATATTGGAACAACACAAAAAAAATTAGAAAAAAAGGCAAATTGGATAAAATTTTGCACAAAACCCCAAAAATGTTCCGGTCAAAATCGTTGTCCCCCTCAACTTAATATTTTGCTGCAAGCCCTTTACTTTTTGGAATAAATATCTGCAATCAGTCGCCTCCTTTAACCGTCCACAAGCTTCTTACTCCTCTCACCTGGAATTCTCGACTCTTCTTAAAAAACGCCTCCAGGTCTTTCATATTTGAAGGCATCTTCTCTTCTCTTCTCCCAACATCAATAATAAGATCTCTCCACAGGTGTCAAAGGGATTTAGATCCAGACTCATTGCTGCCACTTCAGGACTCTCCAGTGCTTTGTTTCCATCCATTTCTGGGGCTTTTTGAAGTGTTTGGGGTCATTGTCCTGCTGGAAGACCCATGACCTGGGACTATACCCAGCTTTCTGAAATTGGGCACTACATTGTGACCCACAATCCTTTGGTAATCTTCAAATTTCATGATGCTTTGTACACAGTCAAGACACTCAGTCCCAGAGGCAGCAAAACAGCCCCAAACATCTCTGACCTCCACCATATTTGACTGTAGGTAAATAGCTCTATCTTGGTCTCATCTGTCATCATAACGCTTTCCCTGAAGGATTTTTGTTACGTAGATTTTGGCAAAGTGCAGTCTAGTTTTTTTTCTGTCTCGGTGTCAGCAGTGGGGTCCTCTTTGTCCCCTCTATAGCGTTTCATTTAATTCAGATTTGGACTGATAGTTGATGCTGACACTGATGCCTCCTGAGCTGCAGGACAGCTTGAATTTCTTTGGAACTTGATTGGGGTTTATCCACCATCCAGACTATCCTCTGTTTCAACATTTCATCAATTTTTCTCTGCCATCCATGTCCAGAACAATTAATTACAGTGGCATGGGTTGTAAACGTCTTCATTATGTTGCGAACCATGGACAAAGGAACATCAAGATCTCTGGACATGAACTTGTAACCTTGAGATTGTTGATATTTTTCAACAATTTTGATTATCTCTTTCTCAGCTTTTCTCCTCTTTCTGTTCTCCATGCTTAGTGTGGCGCGCACACACACACACACACACACACACACACACACTAACTGTAAAGATTGAGTCAACTTCTCCCCTTTTATCTGGCTTCAGATGTGATTTTCATATTGCCCACACCTGTTACTTGTCACAGGTAACTTTGAAAAAGCCTCACATGCTTGAAACAAAGTTATTTACACACAATTTTGGAAAGGTACCATTGTAAATAATTTTATACCCCAAAATGACAAAAGTATTCTAGAACTGACACCTTTATTAAGAAAAGGTATCATCACTCCTAGAATAGTTTTGTCATTTCGGGGCATAAAAGTATTTACATTGATTTGTATTGTTCATAGGAAAGGTGTCAACAATTTTGTCCGGACCATTTTGGGGGGTTCTGTATGACATTTTGTCCAATTTGCCTTTTTCCTCAGTTTTTTGTGTTGTTCCAATATACACAAAGGAAGTAAACATGTGTAATTGCAATGACTTTCTGGGAGAAATACTTAATTTTCTAGAACATTTTCAAGGATGGAAACACTTTTGACCATGACTGTACAGAACATCTGATCATAAAATCATAGCTCTCACCTAACATCCTACATAATTATATAATCTTCATATATAGAAATATTTGATATAAAAAGTTAAGCCATTGTGTACATACATTGCATATCCTGTATTATACTATATACAAAGTGAATCTACCAGCAGAATAGTGAATACAGCTCTGTGGGAATAATAAATATAAATAATAAATATCAGGATCAGTACAGAATAAGTAATGTAATGTATGTACACAGTGACTGCACCAGCAGAATAGTGAGTGCAGCTCTGGAGTATAATACAGGAGGTAACTCAGGATCAGTACAGGATAAGGAATGTAATGTATGTACACAGTGACTGCACCAGCAGAATAGTGAGTGCAGCTCTGGAGTATAATACAGGATAAGTAATGTAATGTATGTACACAGTGACTGCTCCAGCAGAATAGTGAGTGCAGCTCTGGAGTATAATACAGGATAAGTAATGTAATGTATGTACACAGTGACTGCTCCAGCAGAATAGTGAGTGCAGCTCTGGAGTATAATACAGGATAAGTAATGTAATGTATGTACACAGTGACTGCTCCAGCAGAATAGTGAGTGCAGCTCTGGAGTATGATACAGGATGTAACTCAGGATCAGTGCAGGATAAGTAATGTAATGTATGTACACAGCGACTGCACCAGCAGAATAGTGAGTGCAGTCACGGAGCATATTACATGATGTAACTCACAATTAGTACAGAATAAGTAATGTTATTTATCTGTATTCGGACACTTTTTATATTTTGATTCAGAGCTGACTTCGGCTTTGTGTGATTTTGTCTTGCGCAGGAGCTGTATTAGATGTCACACTGGTGTCATTTACCTCATTTACCTCTGAGCACCGAAAAAGAGATTTATCATTATCATGTGTCACTGGGGAGCGGGATATGAAGAGTTCGGATCTGCGCATTGAGCGAGATAACAAGATCGTGCTCATCCCTGCTGGGGAACCATTCAAGATCAAATCGCTGGATAAGGAGCTGCAGGCGAGCGGATTCTCCAGCCATGCTCTAGTGGGCGTCTTCTACTGCACTGCGCGGGGGCCGGCCGAGCAGACCAAGATACTCTACCCCTATAACAGTCCACACGGTAAGTGAAGAAATCCATGAACGAGCAGCTCCAGCCAGGAACGATGGGAAGGGGCAGGATTCATTTATTTGGTACATGTCAAATACATTGTGTACAGCTAATCATCTTATTTATGAGGACCATCACTCCCATCATGCTTCAGGATAGAGCACAGATTTCATGATGTATTAAAGGTGCTCATTGGCGCCCCCTGCTGGGTAATTGTTACGTCCCCACCGAAGTCCGCTCCAGAGACTTCTACTCCGATCACCAGGCGATGCCGTGTTCCCGCTGTGGACTGTGCTGGTGATAGGGGAGGAGTCGATGCCAGCTCCGCTGATGGGCGCAGGCTCCGCTCATCCACTAATCTGGATTTCCTTGGGACCTGCAGTACCACTGGCTGACTATAGGTGGCGTGTGTCTTCCAGCTGAAGTTACCACCATTCAACTACAGCCAATGGGAAGACATCACACCCTTTTTAATTCCCCTCCTGTCTGCTGACCACTGCCAGAGATGGTTCTGTATTACTGGTTCCTGTCCTGCCCTGTTTTGTTTAGTGATTCTGGTGTTCTGACCTCTGCTTGTTTCCTGACTACCCTCCTGCCTGCTATTTATGTACCTCGCTGCTGATCCGGATTTGACCTCTGCTACGTTTTCTGATTACGTTCTTGCCTGCCTCATTCTGTCCCTGTTCTGCAATTCCTGATTTGACTCTGACTGATTACTACTCTCATCGGACTGCAGCCTTCCACAGAGTGTGATTACCGGGGCGCTGTGTAATTCCGATTCCCTGTATAGGGGTTAAAGGGTTTCAGGGTTCTGGGGGTCCTGCTTGGTGAGAGTCTATGGATTCAGGCAGGCGTTACAGTAATGCAATGAACATGAACTGCCAACAGAATGAGTGGGGGAAGGGCACTGAAAACCAACTTCATTACATTCAAAGACCTGGCTGTGTTTTTCCAGGAAGAGCCCCACGCCTGTCCATCAATTGGGTCTTGAGTTGCAGATTGAAAAATTCTGACATCCCCATAGGAGGATGAGGGTTGAAGTCCTTCGATACTTATTTTTGACAATTTTCATGTTACATGATGTTTTCTCCTGTGAGATGGGGTCTTACAGTGGGGTCGGAAATGGCTGTCTACTTCCAAGGGTAAAATGGCAGAATTATGAAAGTAGCTCTGGCTGTGAATGTGACTCAAACTGACACTAAACAGTAAAACAGAAGTACAAGTGCATCTCAATAAACTAAAATATTATCAAAAGTTATTTTATTTCAGTAATTCAATACAAAAAGGGAAACACATATATTATATAGAGTCATTACACACAGAGGGATCTATTCCTATATATTATATAGAGTCATTACACACAGAGGGATCTATTGCTATATATTATAGAGTCATTACACACAGAGGGATCTATTCCTATATATTATATAGAGTCATTACACACAGAGGGATCTATTGCTATATATTATATAGAGTCATTACACACAGAGGAATCTATTCCTATATATTATATAGAGTCATTACACACAGAGGAATCTATTCCTATATATTATATAGAGTCATTACACACAGAGGAATCTATTCCTATATATTGTATAGAGTCATTACACACAGAGGGATGTATTCCTATATATCATATAGAGTCATTACACACAGAGGGATCTATTCCTCTATATTATATAGAGTCATTACACATAGAGGGATCTATTCCTATATATTATATATAGTCATTATACCAGGGCCGGCTCCAGGTTTTTGTGGGCCCTGGGCGAAAGAGTCTCAGTGGGCCCCATCCACACATAGACATGCACAGATACATACACATACAGGTATACGTACGCATACTTATTTAAAGAGAAATTCACAAAAACACATAAATAGACATAAATCTAGACACAGTCATATACACTGACATACATAGATACACATCATACATGCACGCACACACACACACACATTATTTTTATATATTTATCCTGTATATATATTTCTAATATTGGGAAGCCGGCAACAGCCTCACTCACCTCCCGGCTTGTCTAACAGACATGGCCGCACATAGAGCACACTAACACTGCTGTATATACATCACAAGAGAGGCTGGGGACAAACACATTACTGGGGGAATATATATTACTGAGGAAAGGGGTATACAGCAATGAGGGGCATACAGCTCTAGAGGAGGGCAGTGACTGAGGTGGGGGGGACAAACATCTGTGAGGTGGGGGGTGACATGCAGCTCTGGGGGTATACAGCTCTGGGGTGGGGGGGACATACAGCTCTGAGGGGGTATACAGCACCTGGGTGGAGGGAACATACAGCTCTGAGGGGGTATACAGCACCTGGGTGGAGGGGACATACAACTCTGGGGGTATAGTAGTTTGCAGCCCCCATATTGTGTTATGAAGCCCCCATTGTCCTCCATATAGTATTATGTAGCCCCCATATGCACTATGCAGCCCCATATAACATTAAGCAGCCCCCATATAGCACAATGCAGACCTAGATAGCATTAGGCACCTTCATGTAGTATACAGCCCACATATAGCACAATGCAGACACATATAGCATTAGGCACCCTCATGTAGTATACAGCCCCTAAATACCACAGTGCAGAGCCAGATAGCATTAGGCACCCTCATGTAGTATATAGCCCCTACATACCACAGTGCAGAGCCAGATAGCATTAGGCACCCTCATGTAGTATATAGCCCCTACATACCACAATGCAGAGCCAGATAGCATTAGGCACCCTCATGTAGTGCAGAGCCCCTATATAGTACATTGCAGAGTCAGATAGCATTAGGCACCCTCATGTAGTATACAGCCCCTATATACCACAGTGCAGAGCCAGATAGCAATAGGCACCCTCATATAGTACACAGCACCTATATAGCACAGTGCAGAGCCAGATAGCATTAGGTATCCTCATGTAGTACACAGACCTATATAGTACAGTGCAGACCCAGACAGCACAATGCAGAGCGAGATAGCATTAGGCACCCTCATGTAGCATACAGCTTGTATATAGCACAGCCTGTATATAGCACAGTGCAGAGCCAGATAGCAATAGGCACCCTCATGTAGCATACAGCTTGTATATAGGCTATATACAAGCTGTATGCTACATGAGGGTGCCTATTGCTATCTGGCTCTGCACTGTGCTATATACAGGCTGTGCTATATAACATAGCACAGCCTGTATACAGCACAGTGCAGAGTCAGATAGCAGTAGGCACCCTCATGTAGAATACAGTGATTAATACTCAGTGGCGTAACTAGAGTTTGATGGGCCCTGGTGCAAAATTTGGACCGGGGCCTCCCTCCACGTACACCGACACTTGGGGTACGGAATAATGACACTGACACTTGGGGTACAGGATAATGATGCTGACACTTGGCTCTTACCCTCAGCACCCAGGTTTCCCATGATCTGAAATCCCTCTATCAGTACCCTGCTTTCCCATGTTCTGATATCCATCTTGTCCTCAGCACCCAGCTTCCCCATGCTCTACTATACATCTTTCCCTCAGCACCCAGCTTTCCCATATCAGAGCATGGGAAAGCTGGGTGCTGAGAGATGTACAGCAGAGCATGGGAAAGCTGGGTGCTGAGGAAAAGAGCCTTTTTCCCTCAGGACAAAACATTACCATCCCATACTTGTATCTTTTTCCCCCCCTTGTATATAGTTCTCCAAATACTATAATGGCCCCCACATAGCCTTCCATATAGTATAAAGGGTCCCACATAACCCTTCATATATTATAATGCACCCCATAGTCCTCCATGTATTATAATGCATTTCCCATAGTCCTCCATGTATTATAATTCACCCCATAATTCTCCATATTTTAGACTGCACCACATAGGCCTCCAGTTTTATAACGCACACCCATAGTTCATGTATAAGGTAGCCTCCATATTCCTCCATATATTATAATGTAGCCCCCATAGTCCTATATGTATTATAATGCAGCGCCATAAATCATCATATTGTATAATGCAGCCCCATACTCCTCCATGTATAATGCACCCCTATAGTCCATGTATAAGGTGTCCTTCATGTTTATTATGTAGTCCCATAGACCTCCATGTGTCATGCAGCCAGCAAAATAAAAAAAACAAGTACCTCTCTTCTCCTTCCGACCCCTGCGACCGCGGTAGTTACGCCCCTGCCCCCATATCTCACACACCCTGCTCCCCATACAGCCTGCACCCCCACATCTCACACACTACACCCCCATATCTCACACACCCTGCCCACACATCTCACCCTGCCTGTACCCCAAATTACCCCTCTCAAACGCTCTGCACCCTTCACATGCTTCTGTCACAGTCTGCAGCCCTCATATGCCACTCACCCTGCAGCCCCCTTTCCCCTCATGTCCCCTCTTTTCTTATTACCAGTCATCATGTGTCCAAATCTCCGTCAGGATTCAGTATCTCTTGTTTTCTGCCGGCATCCTGTGTCTCCTCCCACACAGTCACATGGGCGTGACATCATCGCAGGTCCTGCAGGATGGCTTATTCCGTCTTCTGTGCAGGTCAGGAGCACTCCTGCTCTGCTGCAGCTCAGACACGGCTGGTGGGCCTCTCCAGGTCAGGGGCCCCTCTACTGACACTGGGCTCCCCTGACTCACAGGCCGGCCCCCTGACGGTTGCATTGTCGGCCACTACACAGCGGCACTACACATAGGGGCCCGGCAGCCGGCTCTGCAGAGCGGCTGCCGGGCCCCTATGTGTACTAGTGCCGCTGTGTAGTGGCCGGCCTGTGAGTCAGGGGAGCCCAGTGTCAGTAGAGGGGCGGCTCACTTCTCCTCGTTCCCCCGCTGATCCGGTCTCCTCGGCGCGTCGTCCATTGCTGTCGCTCGCTCTGACCTCTCAGCAGGCGCGCAGTGATGACGTCACCGCGGTCCTCTGCAGAGCTGTCAGAAGAACGCCGACAGTCACAGCGGGGAGAATGATAAGAGAGAGAGCGCCGCTCACTCTCTCATCATTGCTCTCAATTGTATCGGCACCTGCGATGCCAATTCAATTGAAAGCGCGATCCTCGGCGGGGGGCGGTGACAGCGCGGCCACCGGGCCCCCCTGAGTAGCGGTGCGCCACTCCTGCCACCGCGAGTGGGCCCCCCCGGCAGCTCAGGGCCCCGGCATTTGACCGGGTTTGCCGGGTGCTGGCGCCGGCCCTGCATTGTACACAGAAGGATCTATTATTTCTTATTCAGCCAGTATCACTGGTGCTCGTGAGTGACGTGTCGATCAATATGGATCTGACACAATTTGACAGCTCCCTTCACTACATAAAGTGAGCTGGCACCTCAGTGAGAGCAGATTGAACGTTAGGCTGTCTCTGGGGGGCACCTTCACCTTTTCCGCTCTAATATTTTACAACATGAACGACCATGGCTTGCCCCCCCCCCCTAGTTTTGATCCTGGGTACGCCCATGTGTCAAGCCACTCACGACCAATAGACAACGTGAGAAGGCGGCTATTAAAGCAACCTGGGCTTCCATAACACCTCAGCAGTGCCACAGGCTGATCGCCTCCATGCCACATTGCTGCATTGATACAGTAATTCATGCAAAAGGAGCCCCGACCAAGTATTGAGGCATTTACTGTTCAGAGTTTTCAGGAGGCACCAACATTTCTGAGTTTAAAATCATTTTTTCAGTTGGTCTTATATAATATTCTAATTTTCTGAGATAACGACTTTTGAGTTTTCATTGGCTGTAAGCCATAATCATCAACATTAACAGAAATAAACACATGAAATAGATCCCTCTGTGTGTAATGACTCTATATAATATAAAGGATAGATCACTCTGTGTGTAATGACGCTATATAATATATTGGAATAGATCCCTCTGTGTGTAATGACTCTATATAATATATAGGAATAGATTCCTCTGTGTGTAATGACTCTATATAATATATAGGAATAGATCCCTCTGTGTGTAATGACGCTATATAATATATAGGAATAGATCACTCTGTGTGTAATGACGCTATATAATATATTGGAATAGATCCCTCTGTGTTTAATGACTCTATATAATATATAGGATAGATCACTCTGTGTGTAATGATGCTATATAATATATAGGAATAGATCCCTTTGTGTGTAATGACTCTATAATATATAGGATAGATCACTCTGTGTATAATGAATGACTCTATATAATATATAGGAATAGATCCCTCTGTGTGTAATGACGCTATATAATATATAGGAATAGATCCCTCTGTGTGTAATGACTTTATATAATACTAGCTGTACTACCCGGCTTCGCCCGGGTTAATAACTGTAGTTAACAAAATGGAATGTATTAACCAAAATTTATTCTGCACACAATATCCACTGCCCGGGATAGTAACTGTCTCTCTGTTTCTCTCTGATTCTCTGTCTGTCTCCCCCTCTGTACATATCTCTTTCTCTATCTCTATCTCTTTGTCTGTCTCTTTCCCTGTCTGTCTCTGACTGTCTCTGTCTCTTTCTCCATCTGTCTCAATCTCTTTCCCTGTCTGGCTATCCCTTTCCCTGTCTGTCTATCTATCTCTTTCCCTGTCTATCTATCTCTGTCACTTTCCCTGTCTGTCTCTTTCCCTGTGTCTGTCTCTTTCCCTGTGTCTGTCTCTTTCCCTGTGTCTGTCTCTTTCCCTGTGTCTGTCTCTGTCTCTTTCCCTGTGTCTGTCTCTTTCCCTGTGTCTGTCTCTTTGTCTGTGTCTGTCTTTTTGTCTGTGTCTGTCTCTTTGTCTGTGTCTGTCTCTTTTTCTGTCTCTTTACTTGTCTGTCTCTTTCCCTCTCTTTCCCTGTCTGTCTGTTTCCCTGTGTCTGTCTGTTTCCCTGTGTCTGTCTCTGTCTCTTTATCTGTCTGTGTCTGTCTCTTAACTTGTCTCTCTCTTTCTCTCTCTTTCCCTGTCTGTCTCTTACCCTGTCAGTCTGTCTCTTTGTCTGTCTCTTTGTGTCTGTCTCTTACCCTGTCTGTCTGTTTCTTACCCTGTCTATCTGTTTCTTACCCTGTCTGTGTCTGCTTCTTTCCCTGTCTGTGTCTGCCTCTTTTCCTGGCTGCAGTGTGACACGCCAACATTCCATTTAAGGGCATGGCTGCGCATTGTTCTGAAGTTCTGGCTGCACTGTGGCTCCCAGCTCCATTCGCTTTAACGGAGGCAGGTTTTTTTGGTGAATAACTGTAAAGCGCGGGGTTAAAATTTCCCCTCAAGACTGAATAACTGTAAAGCGTGGGAGTGCGGGGTTAAAATTTCCCCTCAAAACTGAATAACTGTATAGGGTGGGGTTAAAATTTCCCCTCAAAACATAGCCTATGACGCTCCCGGGGTCCAGAAGTGTGAGTGTGCAAAATTTTTTGCCTGTAGCTGCGACGGTGCAGATGGCAATCCCGGACACACACACACACACACACACACACACACACACACACACACACACACACACACACACACACACATACATACACATACATACACACATTCAGCCCTGTCTGTCTCTTTCCCTGTCAGTCTGTCTCTTTGCCTGTCTCTTTGTGTCTGTCTCTCACCTTGTCTATGTCTGTTTCTTACTCTGTTTGTGTCTGCCTCTTTCCCTGTCTGTGTCTGTCTCTTTGCCTGGCTGCATTGTGATATGCCAACATTCCATATAAGGGCGTGGCTGCGCATTCTTCTGAAGTTCTGGCTGCACTGTGGCTCTCAGCTCCATTCACTTTAATGGAGGCAGGTTTTTTGGTGAATAACTGTAAGGCGCGGGGTTAAAATTTCCCCTCAAAACATAGCCTATGACGCTCTCAGGGTCCAGAAGTGTGAGTGTGCAAAATTTTGTAGCTGTAGCTGCGACGGTGTAGATGCCAATCCCGGACATACATACATACATACATACACACATTCAGCTTTATATATTAGATATAGGATAGATCACTCTGTGTATAATGAGTCTATATAATATATAGGAATAGATCCCTCTGTGTGTAATGACTATATAATGTATAGGAATAGATCACTCTACATGTAATGACTCTATATAATATATAGGAATAGATCACTCTGTGTGTAATGACTCTACATAATATATAGGAATAGATCCCTCTGTGTGTAATGACTCTATATAATATATAGGAATAGATCCCTCTGTGTGTAATGACTCTATATAGGATAGATCACTCTGTGTGTAATGAGTCTATATAATATATAGGAATAGATCCCTCTGTGTGTAATGACTATATAATATATAGGAATAGATCACTCTGTGTGTAATGACTCTATATAATATATAGGAATAGATCACTCTGTGTGTAATGACTATATAATATATAGGAATAGATCCCTCTGTGTGTAATGACTCTTTATAATATATAGGAATAGATCCCTCTGTGAGTAATGACTCTATATAATGTATAGGCATAGACCCCTCTGTGTGTAATAACTCTATATAATATATAGAAATAGAGTCCTCTGTGTAGAATGACTCTATATAATATATAGGAATAGATCCCTCTGTGTGTAAAGACTCTATATAATATATAGGAATAGATCACTCTGTGTGTAATGACTATATAATATATAGGAATAGATGCCTCTGTGTGTATTGACTCTATATAATATATAGGAATAGATCCCTCAGTGTGTAATGACTCTATATAACATATGCGTTTCCCTTTTTGTATTGAATTACTAAAATAAATTAACTTTTTGATGATATTCTAATATATTGAGATCCACTTGTAGATAAAAATGTCTGAAAAACCCTTCAACTTTCTATGACATTTTATACAGTTAGGTCCAGAAATATTTGGACAGTGACACAATTTTCGCGAGTTGGGCTCTGCATGTCACCACATTGGATTTGAAATGAAACCTCTACAACAGAATTCAAGTGCAGATTGTAATGTTTAATTTGAAGGTTTGAACAAAAATATCTGATAGAAATTGTAGGAATTGTCACATTTCTTTACAAACACTCCACATTTTAGGAGGTCAAAAGTAATTGGACAAATAAACCAAACCCAAACAAAATATTTTTATTTTCAATATTTTGTTGCGAATCCTTTGGAGGCAATCACTGCCTTAAGTCTAGAACCCATGGACATCACCAAACGCTGGGTTTCCTCCTTCTTAATGCTTTGCCAGGCCTTTACAGCCGCAGCCTTCAGGTCTTGCTTGTTTGTGGGTCTTTCTGTCTTAAGTCTGGATTTGAGCAAGTGAAATGCATGCTCAATTGGGTTAAGATCTGGTGATTGACTTCGCCATTGCAGAATGTTCCACTTTTTTGCACTCATGAACTCCTGGGTAGCTTTGGCTGTATGCTTGGGGTCATTGTCCATCTGTACTATGAAGCGCCGTCCGATCAACTTTGCGGCATTTGGCTGAATCTGGGCTGAAAGTATATCCCGGTACACTTCAGAATTCATCCGGCTACTCTTGTCTGCTGTTATGTCATCAATAAACACAAGTGACCCAGTGCCATTGAAAGCCATGCATGCCCATGCCATCACGTTGCCTCCACCATGTTTTACAGAGGATGTGGTGTGCCTTGGATCATGTGCCGTTCCCTTTCTTCTCCAAACTTTTTTCTTCCCATCATTCTGGTACAGGTTGATCTTTGTCTCATCTGTCCATAGAATACTTTTCCAGAACTGAGCTGGCTTCATGAGGTGTTTTTCTGCAAATTTAACTCTGGCCTGTCTATTTTTGGAATTGATGAATGGTTTGCATCTAGATGTGAACCCTTTGTATTTACTTTCATGGAGTCTTCTCTTTACTGTTGACTTAGAGACAGATACACCTACTTCACTGAGAGTGTTCTGGACTTCAGTTGATGTTGTGAACGGGTTCTTCTTCACCAAAGAAAGTATGCGGCGATCATCCACCACTGCTGTCATCCGTGGACGCCCAGGCCTTTTTGAGTTCCCAAGCTCACCAGTCAATTCCTTTTTTCTCAGAATGTACCCGACTGTTGATTTTGCTACTCCAAGCATGTCTGCTATCTCTCTGATGGATTTTTTATTTTTTTTCAGCCTCAGGATGTTCTGCTTCACCTCAATTGAGAGTTCCTTAGACCGCATGTTGTCTGGTCACAGCAACAGCTTCCAAATGCAAAACCACACACCTGTAATCAACCCCAGACCTTTTAACTACTTCATTGATTACAGGTTAACGAGGGAGACGCCTTCAGAGTTAATTGCAGCCCTTAGAGTCCCTTGTCCAATTACTTTTGGTCCCTTTAAAAAGAGGAGGCTATGCATTACAGAGCTATGATTCCTAAACCCTTTCTCCGATTTGGATGTGAAAACTCTCATATTGCGGCTGGGAGTGTGCACTTTCAGCCCATATTATATATATAATTGTATTTCTGAACATGTTTTTGTAAACAGCTAAAATAACAAAACTTGTGTCACTGTCCAAATATTTCTGGCCCTGACTGTATATAGACAAGGTTTACAATTTTGAGTCTTGGGCCCTCACCATTTATAAAATCTGTGCTTCTTGTCAGTGAATGAGTTTTATGTGCTTTATGGCCAATGGCTGAGAATGTATTATATATTATGTAATCAGCAGCACAAATCTTTCTCCAGTGCTGTCCATTGTTACAATGTATCAGAGCATTGTTACACAGTGCATAGTCCAGTGCAGACCGGACCGGAATCCCTAAAATGTGAGAAGTATTATGGCCGGATGGGACTGAACAGTTTTCCCTAACTGACAGCAAGCAAAGGTCTTGAAAATAGGGATGGATTGGAACATAAAGGTCCACATTAATTGATTACTTTGCGGCAGTTTTTGATGTAACTGCAAAAAAAAAAATATTACAAATCATGAAATGAGCTAAATTGCTGCAAATTGATTTTTTTTGGGGGGGTGGAAATGACATAATAGTAAGTGCAACGTTGTTGCAATAGTTATGGTCTCCAAGTTTAGGAAAAATGTATTAAGTAGAAGCCACAATTTTTTGTGCATCTCTATTTGATTTTGGCAGATTTTAATTTTTCTGACCCTAGGACAATCCAAGTGTGCCAATATTATTAAATCACGTCAAGTTTCTTCTCTACAGTAAGGAGCAGCGCAGTTTATAACTTGTTGTGTCTCGTGCTGTATTTTGTTATTACTTCTTTAGTGGGGGGTATTCATGCTTCTTCTTTTCCTCCAGAGCTGTAATCCTCCCGTCACTGATTGTGCTTCCTTCCTTCTCTACTGTACGGTAGCGGTGATCTTATCGCTTCACTAATAAATGCAGTAAATAACTAAACTCCCGAGTTCCCAAGAAGAAAAAAAATAAGCGAAATGTTTAATTGATGGCGATTAATTTACAAGGAAGCAACTTTCGCTTTACAGGAGAAATTCTCTGATAATTTCTGAGAGCAGGAAAAAGAAAGAACGTGAGATAAGAAGCCTGAGACCAAGGAGAGAAAACAAGGAAATGTCGGGAGAAGTCGTCTGCAGCGCTTAGATAATTGGCTTTACAAATAATGGAAGCGTTTAGGGGCAATCCTCACTTTTTATCATCATGTTGTTTTGAGGGCATTTTGTATGGATTCATTTCTTAATACACCATTGATTTGCTCAAAGTCCTAATTTTTTTTTAAACAGAACTCTAAATTCCTTGTATAGACATAGAGAGCAATGATACCTTTCTTTTCTACCTGAAGACACCACTAGGTGGCGCCTGAGAGTGCGCACCATAAGATTAGGTTCACTGGAAATGTTGCATATAGTGAGCTCTCTCTAGTGGTGACTAAAGGTGGGCAAAATGTCATTATTTAAATCTGTACAGGAGATTTGGAGCTCTGCATCAGACCCCTATAAAGATACATCAAGAAATTCATGAGCATAGAAGCAAACAAGGAATCCTCAACTCACAGCTTCTTCCCCAAAAGCCTTGACTATAAGGGATGTGCTGCTGTGAACAATGATTTTTCATCATTTCACCTAACGAAGAAGCATTTTTCTCATTTGTCAGTCGATTGCCGATATCCATAATAAGTGTGCCTATCTAATTGGGCCATTACTGTCTTGCCAACAAAGTCTCAAAGACAGGAGATAAGTGGTGGGCAGATATTTATGTTGCACCTTATCTCCAGGGCTATAATGTAACCTGTGTGATCTTCCCCAAGCAATAGATGCCGAGCTCTGACTATATACGTGCAGCCTCGCTTCTTGATTTCTAGTCATCAGTCCTAAGTAATCACTTCTGTGTTTTTGTCTTCAGCCGATCTAATTCCAGTTAAGGTGACGCTGACCGTCAGCCTGAACCAAGATGCCCAGCTACAAGCCAAAGTCGTAAAGACCGGGCACCCAGACATCTTGTGGAAGTACAATGGTGGGTAATGGCATCTGGTATGTTATATCTATTGGGATGAAACCTGAGAAAAGGGTAAAAATGATTCAGCTGAGGGTTAATATGTCAGACAGCCAAGAAATGTGACATGGGCGCAGAAGCAGCAGAGTTACCTGGGTCCTACTGCTAACGGGGTCCAAAGCCTCCTCTACTCTAGAAGGCTCCAGTATTATGAATGGTGGGGAGTGGACCTCATACACATATAACATTGGATCCCAGAAGCTTCACAAAACTCCTCTGGCTTCATTGTGTCCAATGTGTGCAAGTTTATATATCTATCCAGTGTATATTTTCCACCATTGTATCCAGTGTATATCTGGCACCATTGTATCCAGTGTGTGAGACGATATCTGTATCCAGTGTATGACTATATATCTGTATCCAGTGTGTGAGTATATATCTGTATCCAGTGTGTGAGTATATATCTGTATCCAGTGTATGACTATATATCTGTATCCAGTGTGTGAGTATATATCTGTATCCAGTGTATGACTATATATCTGTATCCAGTGTGTGAGTATATATCTGTATCCAGTGTGTGAGTATATATCTGTATCCAGTGTATGACTATATATCTGTATCCAGTGTGTGAGTATATATCTGTATCCAGTGTGTGAGACGATATCTGTATCCAGTGTGTGACTATATATCTGTATCCAGTGTGTGAGTATATATCTGTATCCAGTGTATGACTATATATCTGTATCCAGTGTGTGAGTATATATCTGTATCCAGTGTGTGAGTATATATCTGTATCCAGTGTATGACTATATATCTGTATCCAGTGTATGACTATATATCTGTATCCAGTGTGTGAGTATATATCTGTATCCAGTGTGTGAGACGATATCTGTATCCAGTGTGTGACTATATATCTGTATCCAGTGTGTGAGTATATATCTGTATCCAGTGTATGACTATATATCTGTATCCAGTGTGTGAGTATATATCTGTATCCAGTGTGTGAGTATATATCTGTATCCAGTGTGTGAGTATATATCTGTATCCAGTGTGTGAGACGATATCTGTATCCAGTGTATGACTATATATCTGTATCCAGTGTGTGACTATATATCTGTATCCAGTGTATGACTATATATCTGTATCCAGTGTATGACTATATATCTGTATCCAGTGTGTGAGTATATATCTGTATCCAGTGTGTGAGTATATATCTGTATCCAGTGTGTGAGTATATATCTGTGTCCAGTGTGTGAGTATATATCTGTATCCAGTGTGTGAGTATATATCTGTATCCAGCGTGTGAGTATATATCTGTATCCAGTGTGTGAGTATATATCTGTATCCAGTGTGTGAGTATATATCTGTGTCCAGTGTGTGAGTATATATCTGTATCCAGTGTGTGAGACGATATCTGTATCCAGTGTGTGACTATATATCTGTATCCAGTGTGTGAGTATATATCTGTATCCAGTGTATGACTATATATCTGTATCCAGTGTGTGAGTATATATCTGTATCCAGTGTGTGAGTATATATCTGTATCCAGTGTGTGACTATATATCTGTATCCAGTGTATGACTATATATCTGTATCCAGTGTATGACTATATATCTGTATCCAGTGTGTGAGTATATATCTGTATCCAGTGTGTGAGTATATATCTGTATCCAGTGTGTGAGTATATATCTGTATCCAGTGTGTGAGTATATATCTGTATCCAGTGTGTGAGTATATATCTGTGTCCAGTGAGTGAGTATATATCTGTGTCCAGTGTGTGAGTATATATCTGTATCCAGTGTGTGAGTATATATCTGTATCCAGTGTGTGAGTATATATCTGTATCCAGTGTGTGAGTATATATCTGTATCCAGTGTGTGAGTATATATCTGTATCCAGTGTGTGAGTATATATCTGTATCCAGTGTGTGAGTATATATCTGTATCCAGTGTGTGAGTATATATCTGTATCCAGTGTGTGAGTATATATCTGTATCCAGTGTGTGAGTATATATCTGTATCCAGTGTGTGAGTATATATCTGTATCCAGTGTGTGAGTATATATCTGTATCCAGTGTGTGAGTATATATCTGTATTCAGTGTGTGAGAATATATCTGTATCCAGTGTGTGAGTATATATCTGTATCCAGTGTGTGAGTATATATCTGTATCCAGTGTGTGAGTATATATCTGTGTCCAGTGTGTATATATCTGTATCCAGTGTGTGAGTATATATCTGTATCCAGTGTGTGAGTATATATCTGTATCCAGTGTGTGTGTATATATCTGTATTCAGTGTGTGAGAATATATCTGTATCCAGTGTGTGAGTATATATCTGTATCCAGTGTGTGAGTATATATCTGTGTCCAGTGTGTATATATCTGTATCCAGTGTGTGAGTATATATCTGTATCCAGTGTGTGAGTATACTGTATGTCTGTATCCAGTGTATGAGTATATATCTGTATCTACTGTGTGAGTGAGTATACTGTATATCTGTATCCAGTGTATATCTGGCACCATTGTATCCAGTGTGTGAGAATATATGTATCCAGTGTGTGAGAATATACTGTATGTATCCAGTGTATATCTGGCATCATTATATCCAGTGTGATAACACGCTCCGGGATCGCCTTTGCTGGGTTCAAAGGGCACGTATTCACCTCAGGCAGACAGCCGAATTCAAGGTGTAACTGACGCTTGGTCAGGTTTATTGCAGTGAAGCATAAAGAAAAAGAAAAAAAAACACCAACAAAATAAATCCTTGCCTGTCCGGCACTAACTATACACGGTGTTATCCTAACTACCAACTGGAGGTCTTCTCCCTTCCAGCTAAACCATACAAACACCAGGCACTGCTCCTCACAAGTGTCTCCTACACAGACAGGCTTACTGTGTTCCCAGATGGAGACCCTCCCCCAACTTCCCAGATTCCTTTTACCTCCGTCCTTCACCTCCCATTAATCCATTAGTAGCCAGGTGATCCTGGCCAGGCTAAGTCACATAGGACCGATACCGGGGTGAGATATACCTGCCCTCATCCACTAATCCCACATGAGTCTCACACCAGTGTGTGAGAATATATGTATCCAGTGTGAGTATACTGTATATCTGTATTCAGTCTATATCTGGCACCATTGTATCCAGTGTGTGAGTATATATCTGTATCCAGTGTATATCTGGCACCATTGTATCCAGTGTCAATGGCAATCAAATCCAGCTGAATACTCCGCAGTCCACGTCCATAGAGCGCAGCCCTCTCTCCAGAAAGTCCTCTATCCCAGGCATCCAGAAATTCTTACTCATAATGACGGGGCACTGTGGATGGCGGTGCTATTTCCTCACTAGTAAGAATATACCCTGATATGACCTCAATGTTCAGTGAAGGTCGACCACCATTCCCAACATACCGTATATCAATATAAATAATAATAATAATTATAATAATCTTTATTTCTATAGCACCAACATACTCCGCAGCGCTTTACAATTCAGGAGGATCATATACAAACAAGTAACAGTTATAGAAAATACAATAATTATAGGAAAAAAAAGACAACCCTGCTCGTCAGAGCTTACAATCTATAATAAGATGGGGGGGCAAGGTATAAGTGCTTATTTACAATGACAATCTAGCCATCTCAAGGAAATGGGGGATAGATGGATAGATAATGGCTGCCTGGACCAGTTGGCCAGAACCTTGAGATGCATTTGGGTGCCATGGACGTGGGGTTATGTTCTGAGAAGGCGTGGAGGGACTATTTGAACTTAGTTTGGCTAGGGAGTGTGATAGGCCGCCCTAAAATAATGTGTTTTAGGGTGTGTCTGAAGCTGAGTAAATTGTGATTTGTCCTAGCTTCTTGGGGTAGAGCATTCCAGAGAATTGGTGCAGCTCGGAAGAAGTCTCCGGGAGTGGGAGGTTCCAATTAGTGTGGATGTTAGTCGAAAGTCATTTGCAGAGCGTAGAGAACGGGTGGGGTGATAGCAGAGAGGAGGGTGGAGATGTAGGGGGTGCCGCACTGTGGAGAGCTTTGTGGTGATAGACAGAGAGGAGGGTGGAGATGTAGGGGGGTGCCGCACTGTGGAGAGCTTTGTGGTGATAGACAGAGAGGAGGGTGGAGATGTAGGGGGTGCCGCACTGTGGAGAGCTTTGTGGTGATAGACAGAGAGGAGGGTGGAGATGTAGGGGGTGCCGCACTGTGGAGAGCTTTGTGGTGATAGACAGAGAGGAGGGTGGAGATGTAGGGGGTGCCGCACTGTTGAGAGCTTTGTGGTGATAGACAGAGAGGAGGGTGGAGATGTAGGGGGGTGCTGCACTGTGGAGAGCTTTGTGGTGATAGACAGAGAGGAGGGTGGAGATGTAGGGGGTGCCCCACTGTGGAGAGCTTTGTGGTGATAGACAGAGAGGAGGGTGGAGATGTAGGGGGGTGCTGCACTGTGGAGAGCTTTGTGGTGATAGACAGAGAGGAGGGTGGGGATGTAGGGGGTGCCGCACTGTGGAGAGCTTTGTGGTGATAGACAGAGAGGAGGGTGGAGATGTAGGGGGGTGCTGCACTGTGGAGAGCTTTGTGGTGATAGACAGAGAGGAGGGTGGGGATGTAGGGGGTGCCGCACTGTGGAGAGCTTTGTGGTGATAGACAGAGAGGAGGGAGGAGATGTAGGGGGGGGCCGCACTGTGGAGAGCTTTGTGGTGATAGACAGAGAGGAGGGTGGAGATGTAGGGGGTGCCGCACTGTGGAGAGCTTTGTGGTGATAGACAGAGAGGAGGGTAGAGATGTAGGGGGGTGCTGCACTGTGGAGAGCTTTGTGGTGATAGACAGAGAGGAGGGTGGGGATGTAGGGGGTGCCGCACTGTGGAGAGCTTTGTGGTGATAGACAGAGAGGAGGGAGGAGATGTAGGGGGGGGGCCGCACTGTGGAGAGCTTTGTGGTGATAGACAGAGAGGAGGGTGGAGATGTAGGGGGTGCCGCACTGTGGAGAGCTTTGTGTTGATAGACAGAGAGGAGGGTGGAGATGTAGGGGGTTCCGCACTGTGGAGAGCTTTGTGGTGATAGAGAGGAGGGTGGAGATGTAGGGGGTGCCGCACTGTGGAGAGCTTTGTGGTGATAGACAGAGAGGAGGGTGGAGATGTAGGGGGGTGCTGCACTGTGGAGAGCTTTGTGGTGATAGACAGAGAGGAGGGTGGGGATGTAGGGGGTGCCGCACTGTGGAGAGCTTTGTGGTGATAGACAGAGAGGAGGGAGGAGATGTAGGGGGGGGCCGCACTGTGGAGAGCTTTGTGGTGATAGACAGAGAGGAGGGTGGAGATGTAGGGGGTGCCGCACTGTGGAGAGCTTTGTGGTGATAGACAGAGAGGAGGGTGGAGATGTAGGGGGGTGCTGCACTGTGGAGAGCTTTGTGGTGATAGACAGAGAGGAGGGTGGGGATGTAGGGGGTTCCGCACTGTGGAGAGCTTTGTGGTGATAGACAGAGAGGAGGGAGGAGATGTAGGGGGGGGCCGCACTGTGGAGAGCTTTGTGGTGATAGACAGAGAGGAGGGTGGAGATGTAGGGGGTGCCGCACTGTGGAGAGCTTTGTGGTGATAGACAGAGAGGAGGGTGGAGATGTAGGGGGTTCCGCACTGTGGAGAGCTTTGTGGTGATAGAGAGGAGGGTGGAGATGTAGGGGGTGCCGCACTGTGGAGAGCTTTGTGGTGATAGACAGAGAGGAGGGTGGAGATGTAGGGGGTTCCGCACTGTGGAGAGCTTTGTGGTGATAGACAGAGAGGAGGGTGGAGATGTAGGGGGGGGCCGCACTGTGGAGAGCTTTGTGGTGATAGACAGAGAGGAGGGTGGAGATGTAGGGGGTGCCGCACTGTGGAGAGCTTTGTGGTGATAGAGAGGAGGGTGGAGATGTAGGGGGTGCCGCACTGTGGAGAGCTTTGTGGTGATAGACAGAGAGGAGGGTGGAGATGTAGGGGGTTCCGCACTGTGGAGAGCTTTGTGGTGATAGACAGAGAGGAGGGTGGAGATGTAGGGGGTGCCGCACTGTGGAGAGCTTTGTGGGTGAGAACAAGCAATGTGAATTGGATCCTGTGATATATGGGCAGCCAGTGCAATGACTGGCACAGAGCAGAGGCATCCGAGTAGCGGTTAGCCAGATAGGTGACCCTGGCCGCTGCATTAATGATGGACTGTAGAGGAGAGAGTCTAGTTAGGGGGAGACCAATTAATAGAGAGTTACAGTAGTCAAGGTGGGAGTGGATCAGGGCCACGGTGAGGGTTTTTGTCGTTTCCATTGTGAGAAAATATAAAGGCTGATCCTCATTGTATGGGGCTTTACGGGGACAAGTTTTGGCTTTGCTGCTTGGTATGTATACCCCATGGGGTAAACCATTCTAGACCGGTCTACACAGAGATGGAAGACCAAACAAAAAGCCTATGCAGATCTCAGCAGTAGTAGAGATAGTTGCAATGATGGGTGAACATCTGCCGGGGAAAATCAGTATGTCTAGCTATTCTCCAGAGACATTACAGCAAAGGATATTTCTTAGAGTCAATATCTGATTATTTTGGAAATAGGGGTGCCCATCACAGGATTTATCACCCACGTTACTGAGAAGTCGGAAGACCTGAAGAAGGGATGGGACCTTCCGGAGAGATCTGATTCATTAGATTAGTCAGGGTCAGACTCAGTCTGAGGGACTTGAGGCTCTCATGGGGATTTCATGAAATATTGGTAGTTATTGTTCCTATGCTTTTTCATGTCTGACACATTAACTCTTCCATTCCAGGCACCTTCTTGAAGACAACATACAAGAACGATGTAAGTGGAGGGATAGCCCAGCTCAATTTCAAGTTGGTGCAGCACAGTCACGCTGGAGTTTACAGCGCCGGCTTCATGGGGGCCACCCCCCTCGTCAACGCCTTCTTCAGACTCATCGTAAGAGGTCAGATGTCAACTAAGTTTATATACAACATAAATCCCAAAATTGTGGGATTTCCACTGTAATTGTCCCCTGTGTTGTCTTCTGCAGGGTGTCCAGCTAATAAGTGGGGTCCATCATGTCAGAAGGATTGCCTGGACTGCCTGAATGGTGGCGTGTGCCATGACAGCAGCGGAGAATGCATCTGCGCCCCCGGGTTCATGGGAACACTCTGTGAAAAGGGTAAGACAACACTTTTTGGGGAATCAATAGGGGCTGAGTGAAAAAATAAACCATGTTGGACTCAATTCTCATATAATTTTTCTGCCTTGGGTTCAATTATTGAATTGTCCTCCAGAAAGTCTTGTCTTTGGGTCTTGAGGCCTCTTGACGGCTCAGGGTACATTGTCGCCATCCATATTGTTTCTATGGGACTTTTCTGATGGCACCAAGGGAAAAACATATTGGGAATGTTGAAATTTGAGAAGTCTTTCATAGTTTTCCCCAACATAGACCTCAGTGGCCAATTCCACCAATGTTGCCAATGCTGGTGGGATCCCTTGGGCATTGTGATGGAGCAATGTGGCTGTCATGAATGACTTGTGTAGAGAAAACACCATCTTTGATGCTTGATCTTAGGTGTATGGGCGTCTGTAGTCTGGTCACGTCAGGTTGATGGTTGAATGTGTGATATAATCATTCCACCATTCTTCTCCATCGTGTTCTGCAGCTTGTAGAGAAGGAAACTTTGGCAGAAACTGTCAGGAGACGTGTAAGAGAGAGAACGGATGTATGGGCCTCACCTTCTGTCTTCCCGACCCCTACGGATGCTCCTGTGGAAGTGGCTGGACTGGGACACGTTGCCAAACCGGTACGGGATTTTAAGATGTACCAACTTTAGTGAGAACTTGTATATTGTTGCCCATCAGGTCGGATTGGCTCATCGGAGGATCCTCCGGGTATATGGTTCCATGATGACATTGGAGTTCTTTGACAACCCAGCTATGCCATAAGAATAATGGAAGGTTGTCACTGTCCCACGCACTGTTTGCTTTTTTACATGGCAAAGGCAGATAATCCCAGGAGGAAGATAAAGACATCGTCCACACATTTCGGAGCATTACCAGCTCTGGTGACTCTGTGGGCGCAGCTTTTTTTTATTCCAGTAACTGGCAAACTGGTTTTGAGCATTTCACACCCCATTAATTAACAACCTGCTTTCTGCATTGTGTTTCTACACTTTATAGAGTGTCCTCCTGGAATGTACGGAGCAAACTGCGCCCTGAAGTGCGAGTGCAAGAGCGGGGGGTCCTGTAACCGGTTCAGTGGCTGCGTGTGCCCCAATGGATGGCATGGGCAGCACTGCGAGAAGTCAGGTGAGACTGCTTCATGCAACAGCCTCAGAAGGAATAATCACAGCAGTACAGAGTATTTTCAGGAGAGACGTGCGCTGATCTTCTTTAAGGCTATGTGCGCACTTTGCGTTGTCCTACTTGCAGTTAAAAACGTACCCTCTGGCAGTAATTGATTTTGCCAAAGTTGCTTTTGACCACAAAATTGTGCTAAAAACGCATGTGTATTTACCGTGTTTTTGCTGCGTTTTTAGCGCTTTTTACATGCTTTTCCATTGCGTTTTGACAGATGCGTTTTGAACATAAAGACACTGCTAAATGAAGTTGACACAGTCAAACACAATGAAAACAGGGAAAAAAAGGGACACATATAATTATTGAAATAATAAAGAAAATATTTATATTTCATATAATTATAGCGGTTTTATACTATTTAGCGGAAAAATATCAATAAATTTATATTTTTCATTAATTTAATTGTCGGACTATGTGTGTGTGTAAAGGGACATATCATTCCATTAATTTGATGTTAGAAAAGCATGTGTTTTGGTAGACCAAAACGCATTGTTTCAGCAGCTAAAAAGCAGGTAAAACGCTGGAATTTTGATGTTGCTTGCTTATTGCAACTTCTCATTGACTACAATGTTATCAAAATGCAGCCCAAATGGCAAAAACAATGACATGCTGCTTCTTTGAACGCAGAGTTTTTGCCCAAAATTATGCAAATTAAACGCAGCGTTTGGAAATGCAAAGTGCGGACAGGAAATCCCCATTTTCCATAGACTTTGCTGGAAAATCAAAACGCATGCATTTTGGCATGAAAACGCTGCAGTTCAAAACGGACCTAAAAAGCAGCTGAAACGCAAAGTGCGGACATAGCCTAAGACTGAGTTCACAAGTCCTGTAGTCCTCCGTTAGAACGGATCAGTTGGGAACCTGATTTCTGCCGGATCCGTTTTTGTTTTTTAAATGGGAGTCTATGGACAACGGATCCGTTAACGGATTGCTATTTAGCCATCATTGTACTTGCATTTGTAACGGATCCGTTAACGGATTGCTATTTAGCCATCATTGTACTTGCATTTGTAACGGATCCGTTACAAGTGGACGATAAATAGCAATTCGTTAATGGATCCATTGTCCGTAGACTTCCCATGTTAAAAAAAAAAAACTGATCCGGCAGAAATCAGTTTCCCAACGGATCCATTGTCCATAGACTCCACATGTTAAAAGATGATCCGGCCGGCATCCGTTATTTAACAACGGACAAAAACGTTGTGTTTGCACAACCTTTTTGCAAATGGATCACTGACTGATCACTATGATAACGGATGATTACAGGACATGTGAACTCAGCCCGTGGCGCACAACATCACTTACACCCGTCACACGGACTTACCTTCCCTGCGACGTCGCTGTGGCCGGCGAACCGCCTCCTTTCTAAGGGGGCGGTTCGTGTGGCGTCACAGCAGCGTCACTAAGCGGCCGCCCAATAGAAGTGGAGGGGCGGAGATGAGCGGCCGGAATATCCCGCCCACCTCCTTTCTTCCTCATTGCCAGCGGCCGCAGGTAAGGTGTTGTTCCTCGTTCCTGCAGTGTCACATGTAGCGATGTGTGCTGCCTCGGGAACGACGAACAACCTGCGTCCTGCAACAATCAATGATAATTCCGATTAGAACGACGTGTCAACGATCAACTGAGTAATTTTGATCGTTAACGGTCGCTCATACGTTTCACACGCAACAACGTCGCTAACGTGACCGGATGTGCATCACAAATTCCGTGACCACCAACGACATCTCGTTAGCGATGTCGTTGCGTGTAAAGCGGCCTTAGGGTAAGAACGCACTTTGCGTTGCCCTACTTGCAGTTTAGAACACACGTTTTTGCCTTAATTGATTTGACCAAAGTTGCCTTTTCCTGAAATTTAGCGCTAAAAACGCATGCGTATTTACCGCATTTTAGATGCGTTTTCAGCGCTTTTTACATGCTTTTTCACCTGCGTTTTGACAGATGCATTTTGAACATCAAGACACTGCTAAATCAAGTTTATTCTGTCAAACACAATGAAAAAAGAGAAAAAAAGGAATACATATATAATTTCAGAAATAATAAAGAAAAAAGAAATATTTATTAAAATTATAGCGGTAATATACTATTTAGTGTAAAAATAGCAAAAAATTATTAATTTTCTTTAATTAAATTGTCGGGCTATATGTGTGTGTAAAGGGACATATGAAATCATTATTTTGATGTCAGAAAAGCATGCGTTTTGGTAGTCCAAAATGCATGTTTTCTGCACCAAAAAAGCAGGTAAAACGCAGGAATTTGTAGAATTCTTGTTTTTTGCCATTTCTCATAGACTGCAATGTTAGCAAAACGCACCCAAAATGGCAAAAACAACTGACATGCTGCTTCTTTGAATGCATGTTTTTTGCCACAAAATATGCAAATTAAACGCAGCGGTTAGAAACGTAAAGTGCGGTCGGAAAATCAACTTTTTTCATTGATTTTGCTGGGAAAACAAAACGGATGCATTTTGGCATTATAAAGGTGCTTCTCAAAACGGACCTAAAAAGCAGCTGAAACGCAAGTGAAAACGCAAAGTGCATTCTTACCCTTAAGAGGAACAGACTGTGACATGGTGGAAGGAGCATGATCCACAGCAGCACAAAGTATTTCAGGAGGGATCTTTTCTGTGGGTGGGGGGAGTGGATTATAGACTGAGCGTAAAATAGTGGAAGGAGCAAAATCCCCCAGCAGAACAGAGGATTTTAGCAGAGCTATTGTGGGGGATACAAGCAGAGCGTTACAAAGAACAAGGTCCAGCAGCACAAAGTATTTCAGGAGTGAAGTGTGCTGAACAGACAGATACATTGTGCAGCTTGGAGACCTTGGAGATCTTGTCGAAGTAACAAACTGAGAGTTACAAAGACGTTTATTCAGCACAGAGTATTTCAGGAGAGACATAAAGAGGGGCGGACATATCATTGGTACAATCTGTGCAGCCACGCAGGGGCCCAAGAGGTTGGGGGACCCATTTCCTCCTCCAAAGAAGGTGCAGTTGGGCTGCAAAGAGCCCATATATTGTCCTTGCACAGGGGCCTCTTCTGTCTGTATACGCCAGTACTGAAAATTATAGATTGGAAAGGTGTTCCAGCAGCACAGAGTATTTCAAGTAGAAAAATTAACTTGAAGGAGGCCACAAAATGAGAATTCCATAGTAGAGTAATAAGGCGCAGTATTATCTGACCACGCCGTCCTTCCTCCTCGCAGATCATCTTCCTCAGATCATTGATCTTCCGATCCAGGTTGAGTTTAATCTGAACTCCACAGCGATCCTGAGCTGTGCCGCATCGGGGAAGCCTCAGCCGGTGCGGGAGAGTATAGTGCTGCGCCGCCCGGACGGCTCTGTCCTCAGTGTAAGTCCTGGGACTTGTAGTCCCACATTACAGGCCACATACAGCCGCAGTTATAGGATTTATCCGGTGATGACCCTTCGTCTGTCTTCTCCCCCTCAGGCCAGTCAGGCCGTGCTGGACTCCGAGCGCAGCACGTGTAAGTTCAATGTGCCGGCACTGACGCTGACGGACCATGGATTCTGGGAATGTCGTGTCTCTACCAGCGGGGGGCAGGACAGCCGCAAATTTCAAGTTGTTGTCAGAGGTAATGATCCTGAATACAATTTTCCTCATACTTCTTATCCAATACAACTCATTGGAATGTACAATGTGCTAATCACAACATGCCATAAAGCGCAGTAGCTTGTCTCAGTGGACACCCGGTGGCCATAACTGGTACTGCATGTCATATGATTCAATTGAATTGACATTTGCATGTCAATTCAAATCTTAGACCTCATTTTAGACCTTTGACCCCTGTACTGATGTCATAATTGTCATTATTGCGTTCTCTTTCTGCAGTGCCTCCAAAACCCCTGGAGCCTCCACGTCTGCTTGATCGGGGGAGCAGACATCTGATCCTCGCACCACTACATAATTTTACTGGAGATGGGCCGATTTCATCTATTAAGTTACTGTATCGACCTAAGAAAAGTACAACCTACTGGTCCAACATTGTAGGTAGGAGATCTTTACTGTAACTGACAGTCATAGGTCAAGTATTGTGTATGCCAGAAATAATACTCAAAGGAAAAAAGGTCACAACAATAAATTAGTAGTACACAAGAAAATAAGAAACTATGTAATATATTTCATCACAGAACTGCTTCTTTCTCTTCCTGGACTGATAATTATCAGTTCACAGGTAAAGGTTTCTTCAGCTAATCCATATTCTCCCATTACTGAGATAGGAGACAGTTGGTGCTCATTAAGGTCTATGCAGCAGAATGTCTGTCCGCCTCCGTCCTGGGGAAATCTGTCTTTACTGAATTCAGATTTTACCTATGAATTAAGAATAACAGACCAGTCCAAGAAGTGAAAGAAGTGAATTTCTTTGAAAAGATATATTACAGCGCTGCTTATTTTCTTGTGTTATTGAGTTATGGAAAATAAAAATATAAAATGATGATTACCATTTAAAGAGAACTCGCTCCATTATTGATATTGCATAGCTACAGATTTTACCATTATGTTTTAATTTGCCCTTTTGTGTTTTTTTTCTAATTTAGAAAAAACTTAAAAATGTACAAAAATATATATTGATTATTCAGAGATTGTATTTGTTTTCTGCCACTGTCAGCCTGTGTTATACTTCAGAGCTGTGCTCACAATTCTTCGGGCTCCAGTGATTTACATAGTGGGAGGTGTCAGCTTTATACTAGTCATCGGTACAAGAGACTTGAACTACATCCTTGAATTTTAGGAGCTTAATGATGCTGTAAGGAGATGTCTGTCTAGAAGCTTTCTATCACCACTAGCAATCAGTAGAATAGTGAGTGCAGCTCTGGAGTATAATACAGGATGTAACTCAGGATCAGTACAGGATCAGTAATGTAATGTAATGTATGTACACAGTGACTGCACCAGCAGAATACTGAGTGCAGCTCCGAGGATGTAACTCAGGATCAGTACAGGATAACTAATATAATGTATGTACACAGTGACTGCACCAGCAGAATAGTGACTGCAGCTCTGGAGTATAATATAGGAGGTAATTCAGGATCAGTAATGTAATGCACATACAGAGTAACCAAGCATCTTATGTAGGTTGTGTATATATAGAAAACTGCTAGAACCTTCATGGCGCATTTTTATTAGTACAATCAGCAGAGACTTGTTTGAACAGTGAATCAATCACTTTTTAATCTTCTTGAAATTCTAGTGGATCCAAAAGACAATATTACGCTTCCTAACCTGAAGCCGGTCACTGCTTACCTGGTGCAGTTTCAGTTGAGTCGACCGGGAGCTGGAGGAGAAGGACCCCTGGGACCCGTTGCTGTGCTGCATACAGACTGTATAGGTAAATATGCCTTTTACATTGCTTTACTGTATTTCATATTGAACCAGAGATTCATTTGTGATCTGTTTCCTTAGCTTCTGTGTGTTAGAACCAGATTTCTGGCCCTTAAATATCAGGGACATATAAGTTCTCTAAGATACAGAACATTGTCCAAGAAATGCAGTTAAAACAAGCAGTACCAATTATGTCCACCAGGCGGATTTATGCAGTTACAATAAAAAAGTACAGCAGTCCTCTGAAATGCTATAACATAGATTATATGAATTGGAAACTGCATTACTGCTATCAATACTATGTTTAAAAAATAATATACTTAGCACACAAATTGGCCAATTCATGACAGTCCAACAGCCAGTGACAAGGTGTATCTCTTTGTTGAGACCTTAACCTCGCATGCCTCTATCCAAGTTGAAAGTCTACAATTTTATGGGTAGAATAATAATGAACCACCCAATTTACATAGGAACTCAGCGAAATAATAGTGCTATTGATCCAATTCTTTTTTTTAAAAAAAAAAATGTTTTATTTTAGTCATATAAATTTTAAAACACAATAAAAATAAAAAACAAGCAAGAAGTGCACAGTATGGGCTTAATCAGTCAAATCAGATTCAAAACAGAATGATTATATACGATGGTTATGCTACCTCAATGTAGGTAATGATATACAGGGAGGATTTTTACTTATAGTGCATCCAGTGATTAAATAGTTAAACTCCCAGTGACTTGATTTTGCACAAAATCCTTGATAGAGTAAAGCCTATATTTCTCCCTTTAGTAATATTATATCAGTATAAACAACATCCATTAATAATTACCATTAAGGTTGCATTAAAGTACTAACCCGTTTACTGTTTGATCTGTGTTGCGCCCGAGCGTCCCGACGCGCGTTTCACCTCTTCATCAGGGAACGTATACGGATATATAATTTTATGGGCAGGTAGGATCCAGCTTTATTAAAAACGCCATTGGCTATTGGACTTTCATGAACTGGCAAATTTGTGCTCTAAGTATCTAATTTTTTCGACATACTGTCAATGGCAGTAATGCTGTTCCAAATTTTTATATTCAATGTTATAGCATTTCAGAGTGCTGCTATGTATTCTTTTTATTGTATTGAATTCTCAGCTTGCACCTGTTCACACTTGTCTTGTCCTGCTTGGAGGTGCCGGTTAGACTTATATATTTGAAGAACACTCCTCCCTTCAGCCTAAGGGGTTTTCAATTAAGTTGGATCCTGCCTGCCCCTAAAATCGTAGGCTTTTAGCCTAGATAGAGGCATATTAGGGTAGGGTCCCAACAAAGAGATACACCTTGTCGCTGGCTGCTGGGCTCTCATGAACTGTCCAACTTGTGCACTAAGTATTTCATTTTTTAAACATAGTTTCAATAGCAGTAATGCAGTTCCAAATTCCTATAATCAATGTTATAGCATTTCAGAGTACTTCTGTATTTGTTTTTTCATTATATTGAATTCTCAGCTTGCACCTGTTCACATTTATCTTGTTCTGCTTGGAGGGGCTGGTTAGACCCATATATTTGAAGCACAATCCTCTCTGATTGAGCACTCCTCCCTTCAGCCTAAGGCGTCAATTAAGCTGGATCCTGCCTGTCCCTAAAATTGTAGACTATTAGCCTAGATAGAGGCATATTAGGTTAGGGTCCCAACAAAGAGATACACCTTGTCGCTGGCTGCTGGGCTCTCATGCACTGTCCAATTTGTGCACTATCTCATTTTTTAAACAGTTTCAATAGCAGTAATGCATTTCCAAATTCCTATATTCAGTGTTATAGTATTTCAGAGTGCTGCAGTATTTTTTTTTTTATATTGAATTCTCAGCTTGCACCTGTTCACACTTATCTTGTTCTGTTTGGAGGGGCTGGTCAGTTTTTATATCATGCGGTTACAGACTTACCATGCAGTCCTATTATTCGCTTCCTGTTCTTGTATCTTATAGAAATCTGAAGAGGTGATGCTAATATTATCAGACTACACAGGGCTTGTTTGTAGTCTGTAACCATGGCAATATACTGATTTGCATAGGAACTGTATACACAAAGAAAGAGGGACATAGATTTTTTTAATTGGGAATATTTTTCCAGGTTGGTTCATTTTGTTCTTTCTTGTCTACAGAGCCCACAGTGAAGCCAGAGATCAAGGGCTACTCCATAGAAGACAACACGTTATACATAAACTGGCAGCTCCCCACCTATAGCAGTGTCGGGAGCGGCTACCTGCTCAAGATCTATCATCCCGCCAACCGTCTTATCCGCCAGGAGAACGTCACCTCCATAGACGTCCTGTCTGCCCGGATTTATGGCCTCAGCTCCAAGACAGAGTTCACCTTCAGAGTCCTCATATACCACTGCACCAGCCTGGGACCCCCATCCGACCCCTACATCATCTTTCTCAACAGCAAAGGTGAGAGCGGCCCCTACTCTGAGGGACAAAACAAATCCTCTGATAATAAACAAATTACAATCAAAAGGTCTGCAACTTTGTATTCTCCTTTGGTAGAGGAGGTTCTGTTACAATGTATCATTTCAGACAAAGCACATATCCCTGGACATCAAGGTTTTGTACAAGGCTACGGCCAGGGGTGTAACTACAATAGGTGCCGGGTTTGCAATTGTACCCGGGCCCTGCTGTCTAGGGGGCCCAAAAAATCCCTTTGGAGTATATGAATAAACATCGGCAACATCGTCCTCATGAATGTCTCCGATTACAAGAAAATGTGTATGGATATCCTGGGAGATAAATCGAGTTATGAAAAACTTGATAGGAACCCCACATCTGACTACCTGCTGTTTCTAAAAGGGCTACTGAGTGATGCACGTGACAAGGGTTTAATTAATAAGTCGGAATTTGATTTCCTCTATCCTCTTTTCCCAGTGACTCCTACCTTCTACTGTCTGCCCAAGGTACATAAGGGCCTTTCTCCATTGCGAGGCAGACCAATAGTGTCTGGTATTGGGAGTGTCTCGCAAAATGTGGGTGTCTATGCTGATCGTGTGTTGAGACCCTTTGTTACATCTTTGGGTTCCTATCTCAAGGACACTACAGATCTACTCAAAAAGTTGGAGGGAGTCACAGTGGAGGAGGATGTCATCTTCGTCAGCATCGACGTTGAATCCCTGTACTCCTCGATCAGACACGAATTGGGTCTACAAGCGGTGGCCTATTTTTTGAGGAGTAGGGGGCAACAATTTGAGGATCATAATTCCTTTCTTTTAAGTCTCGTCGATTTCTGTTTAAGGAACAATATCTTTCTTTTTGATGGACAGGTCTACCACCAGTTGAGGGGGACTGCGATGGGGAGTCCAGTGGCCCCATCGTATGCTAACCTCCTCCTCGGCTGGTGGGAGGAGACTTGTGTTTTTGGCGATTGTTCCCCCGTTTCCCAGGACAAGGTGGTCCTATGGTGTCGTTTTATAGATGACGTGTTTGTTCTGTGGAAGGGTACCGAAGACGAAATTGTAAAAACTGTCGCTGCACTTAATGATAACCCTTTTGGCCTCTACTTTACTTGTGAATTTGACAAGTGGAGGCTGCCCTTTTTGGATGTCCTTGTGGAGAGGGATTCTATGGGTAATATTCATACCAGCACATATAGAAAACCAACTGCAACGAACTCACTCCTACGTTGGGAGAGCAGTCATCCGAATAGTTTGAAGAAGGGCATCCCAAAGGGGCAATTTTTCAGGCTTAAACGAAATTGCTCGGAAGAGCAAGGCTTTCGTGAACAGGCCCGTGACTTGAGCCTCAGATTTCATCATAGGGGCTATCCAGATCATGTCATAAACAAGGCTTTTCTAGAGACCCAAAAGAAGACAAGAAATGATCTTCTACACGGACCAGGGAGACCAACACTAAATGAGGATGTTATTCGTTTCATCACTACTTTCAATAACGGATCAGGGGAGGTGAGACGGATCCTCGAGAAGCACTGGTCCATTCTGAGAATGGATGAGGACATTGGAAAGTGTCTTTCCAGCACTCCCTCGGTGACGTATAGGAAGGCCCGCTCTATTAAAGATAGACTTGTCCACAGTCATTTTTCCAGCCATACAAAAACATGGCTGGTCAACCCTGTTAAGGGATGCTATAAATGTAGTGGATGCATTGCATGCGGGTCGCTTAATCCAGGGAAATTCTTTTTCTCCTATGTCATGGGTAAACGTTACGAGATACGAAGTTTCATTAATTGTAGAACAAAGGGCGTTATTTATAAGGCCACGTGCGTTTGCCATAAGGAGTACATAGGTAAGACCAAAAGGGAATTTAGAAGGAGGATTGGGGAGCACATCCGGGACATCCGTTTGGGTAATGATACCCCTGTGGCTCGCCATGTTACGGAGTACCACGCAGGGGACCCCGGATCTATCAGTTTTCAGGGCATTGATGTTGTGGCCCCTCCCTTTAGAGGAGGCGATTGGGATAAGAAAATCCTCAGACAGGAAACCAAATGGATCTTTTGGCTGAAGACGTGCAAACCACTGGGCCTTAATGACACTCTTTCCTTCGCACCCTTTGTGGTGGATTAGTTTAGATTAGTGCCAGGAGGGACAGTCGTCGTCCGAGTGGGGGCACCATCCACCGTACTATCTTAGGGTGCCGACCTCCACAAATAGGTAGGACTAGCTTTGGTTAGAATGAGTAATAGTCGTAATGGTTGGTGGAGGTTCCTCCTTTTCCCCCCCCATTTTTCCAATATAGATCATTTTGCATTGTCCCTACCTATTGTGCTTCTCGGATCCGATCTCTTCTCCTGCTTGCCTATCCCTCTCTTTTATTTTTGGTTATTATTAATATTTTTTCATCTAATATGTTGTTCTCTTCGGGATTGGATCTCTTTTTCTTTATTCGGCCCCCCTCTTGTATGTGTATTTTTATGTCCTGTTGCTATATTTAGAGCCTGCTTACCTTACCTGGGTCAACTATGACTTTTGTCTGGTTTTTTTTGGTCACCCATTCCTTGTGCGAATGGGATTACTTTAACACTAATGGTTCGTTATATCGCTATGATAGCGATTTCACTAGTGGCCATTTTCCTGTAGCCTTTCATGTGTATAACGGCTGCCATAGTTACGCTTTCTTGGTGACGCGCACGGGGTGGTCCCGATCACATGACCCGGAAGTGAGCTCACCATCCTTTCTGCGGATGTGACGTCAGACGCCACTCCAAGCAACCGGCACTTTAAAACTTGGCGGCGCGGCTTGTGGGGCGCGCTCTGCCCAGGAATCTTTTGATCCTGATGGAAGTAAGTTACCCGCTGCGCGCTTGTGATGTGCCGGTGTGCCTTGATGGCGAGGACTCTTTTGTGACGGAGTTTTGTTTGTCATGTTTTTTCTGCAGTATTTCTGTGCTATATTGTGTGGGTCATATGTATGACCGGACATCTCCCCTGATGATATAATCTAAAGAAACGCGTTGGGAGAAGCTTTCACACCGCTGGGTATGCGTTTGTTACCTGTGGGGATCCTAGGTCATAGGTCTGAAGACCGGGTATCCTGCTTTTTGGTAAATCAAAACCATCCAGCATCAGGTGTTTACAGTAACCAGGAAATGGGTATACGGCAGATGGGGTAAGACCGTTCCTTTTTCCTCTCGTTATTGCTACTGCTGCTATTAATGCGACTTACATGCAGCATCGTTTATTGACACAATACTCACATCCTCAAACCATAGGGTGTTTTATGTGTTAGCCAGTTGGTCCGTTTGGATCAGGATTAATGGTTCTGGCTATTTTTCTCTATTGTTTGTCCTTTTAAACCAGGTCCTTTATCTGACCTTTTTACTTATTTTGATAATATTAAAAGTTAATTTTTAGGCGTAATTAATTCATTCACTTTGCTAATACAGTATATGAATAAACCAATGCAATGGGCCCCGATAGAGATTTTGTATTGGATCCCATGAACTTCAGCTTACACCACTGCTGCTGGCTCTTGCCTTCAATGAGACACTGTAACAGACTCTCAGATGTGAGCGATTAGTGATTTTTTTTTTTATAGGTCGTCATCCTCAGCTTTTCCAGTAGGTTCTTTGCTTACTTCCATTTCTTTCTACATCCACTGTGTCCACAGGTCCCTCTCCCCCCAAAGATGTCCACGCCGACCCCCTCTCCAGGGAGAGTGTGAAGCTGATCTGGTCTCCCCCCGATGACCCTAATGGAGGGATCATTAAATATACGGTGGAGAGCCGGAGGCTGGGGGCTTCTGGGGGGCAGCAGTGGGCGGACACGGAGGGCAACAACCAGACCTGGTACATCATCAGCGGCCTGAACACCAGCACCCTGTACCAGTTCAGAGTCCGGGCGAACTCCAGAGTCCCCGGAGAATGGAGCCACATTGCGATGGCAGCCACATACAGCGACGGTAATTGTCCTGCCTGGTCTGTATTACTTATACAGTGCGTCCACCCATATCCTGTCCACCGCCATTAACTTGAGAACGGCGGCAGCTATAGGCATAGAAGTGGTGTCTAGGTATAGTAAGGTAGCCATGCGCTACGCAATGAAACCACCTATAGCGCCACCTGGTGGAAAACAACGGAGTTAGTATTTTTCTCTTGAAAACGGAACGAGATAGAGAAAAAAAGTGAATTAAAAAATTGTAGGGCATCATCAATTCAATACGAATCGACACCTTGCATACAGAAATGCTATGATATGAAACCCATGACCCCCCAAAACATTGAATGCTGATCATGCATATGGCGCTCATTTAACTTTGATGCTCAAAGTGGCCCCCGTCAGCTGCAATGCACATCTGGACTCTGCACAGCATACTGTATCTTGCTGCACGTTGTGCAATATGGTAGGTGACACGTTTGCACAAGCATCTGTGATACGTCGTCGTAGGTCCTGCAATGTTGGTTGAGGGGTCGCATACACCTGCTGTTTGATGTGACTTCACAGAAAGAAGTCCAATGGTGTCAGGTCCGGTGAGCGTGGCGGCCACTCCACGCAGCCACCATACCCAATGACTTGTAGGAAGGTCTCCATGAGATATCACTTCCCGTCCGCAGCCTTGTGAGTTTTACACGTTCTAATCATAGCATTTCTGTATGCAAGGTGTCGATTCATATTGAATTGATGATGCCCTACAACTTTGTAATTCACTTTTTTTCCTCTATCTCGTTCCGTTTTCGAGATAAAAATGCTAATTCCGTTGTTTTCCACCAGGTGGCGCTATAGGTGGTTTCATTGCGTAACACATGGCTACTTTACTATACATAGACACCACTTCTATGCCTATAGCTGCTGCCGTTCTCAAGTTAATGGCGGTGGACAGGATATGGGTGGACACACTGTATGTATACTAATACTACTATTACTACCAGTGGTTTAATTTGTCCTGATCCCTCATCCCGCTTGTAGTAAACGTCATTTGTCTCCGCAGAGCCCCCCGTCATGGCCACCAGTGAGGAGGTCCGGAGTTTCCAAGCCTCCAGTACTGGGCAGCAGCTCCTCCTGGCGATCATCGGCTCCGTGTCCGTCACGTGCTTCACCATTATTGTCGCGCTTCTCGCTCTTTTCTGCATCAAAAAGAATTTATTCCATCGCAGAAGAATGTTCACATATCAGTCTGGATCTGTAAGTGACCCCTTTAATGTCAGCTCATTACAGACAGCTGCCAAATAAAGGGCAAGTAGGGGGTGGCACAGGGTGCGGCACACACGGGTCAAATGCCCCATATGAGACCAGTACTATGAATACTTATGGGACAGGAGTTTCACAAACATAACAGTATATCCACATCTGTCCACTAGGTGGCAGCAAATCCACTGCTATATTTTTGCACTCAGACAAAAGAATAAACCAGCTGGGGCTTATAACAATGCAGGAGCTTATAAGAGGAGCTGATATCTGTTCTCAGCATTGGAGATAACAGTGGTAATGACAGATACCAGAGAACAATAGATTTTTTTTTTTCGCCTGTTCCACAGTCAGTTTCTGCTTGATCTGAAATGGCTGAAAACAGAGAACAATAGATCAAGTTTGTTTCCAAAAAGGTTACCTGAAAGGCAGACTTTAGGGATAGTTTCCCTTTTAAGAACTGACCAATCTGTAACATTAGCAAAAACCTGATACAGGTTTGTAACAGCAAAATCCAGGCACATGCTTAACAAAACTGGCTGATGACAGAGGACAATAGCTCTGGCTGCTTTCAGTAGATGACATATTGCGCTGCTGCTGATGATATTTTTTAAATATTTCTTTCTAAGGGAGAAGAAACCATCCTGCAGTTCAGTTCAGGGACGCTGACCCTCACCCGGCGGCCGAGACCCCAGACAGAGCCCTTCTCGTACCCCATCCTGGACTGGGCAGACATCAAGTTTGAAGATGTGATAGGTGAAGGGAACTTTGGTCAAGTCATTAAGGCCATGATCAAAAAAGACGGGGTGCGGATGAACGCAGCTATCAAAATGCTAAAAGGTAAGAAAGCGATTGCTAGTCATACCGGACCCCAGAGCTGCAATAGGGGAGTGTGCATGCACTGAAACTTGGAGCCACAATGTACATTCCCCTTTAAACAAGTTTATAGTGTACGCTGACTAAAAACTATCCTGTACTGAGGCAGATTTACATTAGCTCTTATGCTCCAATCACATCCGGAGCTGCACTCAGTATTCTGCTGTTACATCATGTCCTAAGTATTAATTACACTCAGCGCTGCACTCAATAATCTGTTCTAGTATGTATTAGTCACATCCAGAGCTGCACTCAAAAACCTGCAGTTACATCACATCTAATTCATTAGTCACATGCGGAGCTGAATCCAGTATTCTGGTGTTCCATCATGTCTATTGTATAATTTACATCAAGAGCTATATGCAGTATTCTGCTGTTATATTATGTTGTATGCATTAGTAATATCCAGCGATGTATTCAGTATTCTGCTGTTACATTAGATCTAATGCATTGGTCACATCCAGAGCTGCATTCAGTATTCTGATATTACATCATATCTAATGCATTGGTCACATCCAGAGCTGCATTCAATATTCTGATATTACATCATATCTAATGCATTGGTCACATCCAGAGCTGCATTCAATATTCTGATATTACATCAAATCTAATGCATTGAATGCATTGGTCACATCCAGAGCTGCATTCAGTATTCTGCTGTTACATCATGTCTAATGCATTGATCACATTCAGGGCTGCATTCAGTATTTTGCTGTTACATCATGTCTAATGCATTGGTCACATCCAGAGCTGCATTCAATATTCTGCTGTTACATCATGTCTAATGTATTGGTCACATCCACAGCTGCATTCAATATTCTGATGTTACATCATGTCTAATGCATTGGTCACATCCAGAGCTGCATTCAGTATTCTGCTGTTACATCATGTCTAATGCATTGGTCACATCCAGAGCTGCATTCAATATTCTGATGTTACATCATGTCTAATGCATTGATCACATCCAGAGCTGCATTCAGTATTCTACTGTTATAACATGTTTAATGCGTTATGAGCAGGTCTGGGCTGAATGTAAATAAAAATGTTTTCACTGACAGTCAGCAGAGATCTTGATAACGATGATAAATGGAAATGCAAAGACCTGACCATATTTTTTTCTATTATAATCTGTTTACTCAATAGAACTCTATTGTTCCATTTTATTTTTTTATTTCTTTTTTAGAATTTGCATCAGAGAACGACCACAGAGACTTTGCCGGAGAACTGGAAGTCCTATGTAAACTGGGGCATCACCCAAATATCATCAATCTGCTGGGAGCTTGTGAGAACAGAGGTAACGCACACCCTGCAGTGCCGCTGTCCCCACCACAGGTCCTGGAGATTATTGGCCATTCATCCTTATGTATTGGGGCTTCGTTCACCTGTTTTGTAGGATATCTCTATATAGCCATTGAATACGCCCCATTTGGGAACTTGCTGGACTACTTACGGAAAAGCCGAGTCCTGGAGACGGATCCTGCCTTCGCCAAGGAGCACGGCACGGCGTCCACCCTGACCTCCCAGCAGCTCCTGCAGTTTGCCTCAGATGTAGCAAAAGGCATGCAGTACCTGAGCGAGAAGCAGGTGAGATGATGATGAGGGTTGTTGTCCTTTATGGCAGAGATGACAACATAGACCGAGTGACCACCACTAATAGCAGCACATGGGGCATGTCACCCAGCTTTCCACAAACCCTGCACGACACTAAACCTGCTGCATTATACAGTTACATTCCTCCCTGCCCCTTCTCTTATTCCACCTACTTTTATGAATGTCCTTAATATGCTCAATAATATTCATGAACCAGGAAGATCAGGATGAACTATAAGGGATTATATATTTATCTTTGTTATCTGCTTAGTTTATTCATAGGGATCTAGCTGCCAGAAATGTTCTTGTTGGCGAAAATATGGCTGCGAAAATTGCAGATTTTGGGCTTTCAAGAGGAGAAGAGGTTTATGTGAAGAAGACGATGGTAAGTGATACAAATGGATGTACTGTATGTACGTATGACTGTAAAAAAAGACTGAACAAGTGCAACTGCTACACTCGTATCAGAGAAATAAATACATTACATTACTGATCCTGTACTGATCCTGAGTTACCTCCTGTATTATACTCCAGAGCTGCACTCACTATTCTGCTGGTGCAGTCACTGTGTACATACATTACATTATTTATCCTGTACTGATCCTGAGTTACCTCCTGTATTATACTCCAGAGCTGCACTCACTATTCTGCTGGTGTAGTGGTGCAGTCACTGTGTACATACATTACATTACTCATCATGTACTGATCCTGAGTTACCTCCTGTATTATACTCCAGAGCTGCACTCACTATTCTGCTGGTGCAGTCACTGTGTCCATACATTACATTACTTATCCTGCACTAATCCTGAGTTACATCTTGTATTATGCTCCAGAGCTGCACTCACTATTCTGCTGGTGCAGTCACTGTGTACATACATTACATATCCTGCACTGATCCTGAGTTACCTCCTTTATTATCCTCCAGAGCTGCACTCACTATTCTGCTGGTGCAGTCACTGTGCACATACATTACATTACTAATCCTGTACTGATCCTGAGTTACATCGTGTATTATCCTCCAGAGCTGCACTCACTATTCTGCTGGTGCAGTCACTGTGCACATACATTACATTACTAATCCTGTACTGATCCTGAGTTACATCGTGTATTATCCTCCAGAGCTGCCCTCACTATTCTGCTGGTGCAGTCTCTGTGTAAATACATTACATTACTAAGGGTAATGGGAGTTTATTTATCTATTGGCAGGTGCACACAGCCATACAAAAACTAAACTCCTCTCAGAAAAAAAATGGAGAATTGACTTTGACTCTTTAGATTGTTCCTTCGATTAATGATGGTTTCCACTTCTCAGGGTCGCCTCCCGGTGCGCTGGATGGCCATCGAGTCCCTCAATTACAGTGTGTATACTACAAAGAGCGATGTGTAAGTGCCCCCTATAGAAGTATCCGCGTCGTGGACGGAGGGGAGGGGCACGGAGCTGGGGTATTTCAGCACCGCTATAATATGTGTGTGCTTCTCCTTATCTTCACAGCTGGTCTTTTGGGGTCCTCCTCTGGGAGATTGTCAGTTTAGGTAAGTGACGAATCTTCCGGTTCTTTGATCTTGAGGGAAAGGGTAAAATCCTAAAACTATGTAACAATTGAAATTAGTTTGTAGTTTTTTTTTTTAGAAACAGATTATTTTCAAAATTTTAATATTATAAAAGAAGTAGAATAGTTTTCATGCCGATAAATAAGCAGACAGTTCCTGTTTACTGCAGTCTGTGCATCAGCTGAGCTGTATAGACTGGGACAGAGAAGCAGAGTCATCTCAGTCGGGAATTTTGTGGCAGGAGAGTAACCGTGTGCACACAGATAAGTGTGTCTGTAGCTCCCTGGTCTCTGTTCTTATCACTTCCATATTAATCTACAACCCTGCACTGTGTATACAGGAAGGACGTGTGCATCTTTAATATGGCCGCCATCACTGAAGGTTTAAAAAAAATCAAAAAAAATTTAGTACAACTTTTTGAAAACCTGAACAAACTTATTTTTATAGTTTTCTACCAATGGAAATGTAATAAATGGAGTGAAATCACATATATAAGCTATTTACTTTAAAAGCGTACATATCATTAGAGGTATGGGCTGGAGAATTAAAGGGGATGTCTAATTTAGAAAACCTTACCCCAGATGGGGAGACTTCCTGGTAATTGGGGGCTCTAATATCGATACTGGACTCTCCGCTATAAGAACCGTCTCCATCATGTGTTTCCAGGTGGGACTCCATATTGTGGAATGACCTGTGCGGAGCTCTATGAAAACTTACCGCAGGGTTACAGGATGGAAAAACCCCGGAACTGCGATGACGAGGTGTAAGTGAGGGCACGGGATGGCTTGTTTCCCCGTCCTGTCCTGGATGGGGGTCCGAACTGATGATGTGCATTTGTTTCAGGTATGAGCTGATGCGTCAGTGCTGGAGGGACCGTCCCTACGAGCGGCCACCATTTACCCAAATATCGTTACAGCTCATCCGCATGTTGGAGGCCAGGAAGGTAAGAATGGAGCCAATACTCCGCATACTGAGAAGGAGAAGAGTATAGCGGTAAATAAAAAGAACCAGGGGCCGCGTTACTAATAATAATGTTATTTTTATATAGCACTACCATATTCCAAAGCGCTTTACATACATCAGCATTACTGTCCCCATTGGGGCTCATAATCTAAATTCCCTATCTGTATGTCTTTGGAGTGTGGGAGGAAACCGGAGAACCTGGAGGAAACCCACGCAAACACGGGGAGGACATACAAACTGCTTGCAGATGTTCTCCTTGGTGGGATTTGAACCCAGGTCCCCAGCGCTGCAAGACTGTAGTGCTAACCACTGAGCCACCGCAAGACTGAAATGCTAACCACTGAGCCACTGCAACACTGTAGTGCTAACAACTGAGCCACTGCAACACCGTAGTGCTAACCACTGAGCCACCACAAGACTGTAGTGCTAACCACTGAGCCACAAGACTGTAGTGCTAACCATTGAGCCACCGCAAGACTGTAGTGCTAACCACTGAGCCACCGCAAGACTGTAGTGCTAACCACTGAGCCACCGCAAGACTTCAGTGCTAACCACTGAGCCACCGCAAGACTGCAGTGCTAACCACTGATCCACCGCAACACTGCAGTGCTAACCACTGAGCCACCGCAAGATTGCAATGCTAACCACTGAGCCACCGTGCCACCGCATTACAGCTCCCCAAATTTTAGACCTGGGAAATCAAAGCTGAATATTTGGCCAACCTACTCCTATGCAGCAAAGTGATTCATCAGTTGATATTTAGCATTTTGCACCTACATTTGTTCTCATGTATAGTTATTTCTAGTATGGCAAAGAAATAAGGGTGCAAGGAATTTTGCAACAGGGTGTGATTAAAGGGGAGCTGTTTGGGGGTGTAGCATAAGAGGTTTCGGGCATCACTTGTTGACACTATCGCACCTCTATTCGTCTCTTTCAGGCCTATGTGAACATGGCTTTATTTGAGAATTTCACGTATGCTGGAATTGATGCGACGGCTGAAGAAGCGTAAGAGATGGAAGAGCGAGGATGTTATGGACTCTGCACACTTGGAGATATGGACTCTGTATATAAGGACTAATGTTCCCGGCGTCTTCTCGGAGAGGTGGACCATGGAGAGTAGCGGAGCCCATGGCCGGATCCCGGGCCTCTGTACTGTCAGTCATCTCCGACTCCGTCCACAAACCACAGGAATGGGTAACATGGAGATGTCAATGCGCACAGCTGGAGGAGTGTGATAAGAGCCAGCTCCCCACTACAGCTCCACACTGCCATATGTAAAGCCCCCTCTGCCCCTGTACAGTCCCCCACACCTATACTGCCACAATAAACCTCATTACTTTGTAGCTGGTCTTACTTTTCCTTCACTATATCTCATCATCTTACTACAGAAACAAAGTATCAACTACAAGTCATCAGAAAGTCTGCCCCATGGAGCTGTACGGGGTCTCCTAGTGCGGGCTGTGTAAGGATTTGTGCACACAGAGGTTTTTAGAGTGTGGCCGCATCAAAGAACGCCTAAAATATTGCATAAAGTCTGTTAAACAGACTAATCCTATTCATTTGCATCATAAAACCACTTTGCTGGTCGTATGATTTTTTTTTTTCCACTTCAGGTTTTGAAAACCACCTGATAGGAAAAATGAGCATGCGTGTCCCATCTATGAATCGGCCCCGATAGCAAATGCTCCAAACTTGGCACCGTACAATAAAGACCGCAAAGAAAAGGTTCACAAAAAAAACTCTCCAAAAAGCTACAAAACCAAAACAGAAAAAATCCTCCACAAAGGAACATTTCCTAAAGCGGCTTCCACTAGAAAACATCTAATTTTTGACCACCCTAAAAAAGACCCCAACAGTCTCTGTGTGAACGAAGTCTAATGGATGGAGCTGTGATCAGAATTATTGATGTTCCAAAAATGAATAGACAAAAATATGTATCATTGACTGCAAAGAGGCCGTGTCCGCTCTCCGGACTGTTTTAGTGAATTTGACAAAAAGAAAAATCAAAGTTCTATTTTTTGTTATCTCTGCATTTTGCTGTTCCTCTGTTAGTCCTCCAGGAAATATATACATTACCTTTCCTCTTCTGAATAGGGTGTATCTCCACATAGTCTGACACTATTAGCACGGATTAGATGGCTTCACTGTGTAGAGAAACGCTCCCATAACAAGTGGAATGGTAACAATTTATTTGTAAACCTTTCCAAGAAGAACAACAGAGGAATATCAGAAAGCTGGCGCTGGGCACCCCCATACTTAGAGAAATGTGGGGCATGTTTGTACGTTTTGTTTATTTTGCCTGCAGTGATGTTGAAACCTATAATCATGGTATATTGCACAGATACCAGTGATCCTAAAGCATGAGAAAGCTTTCTATGCAGCAGCCCTCATCTCTAGATCCATGCCCATTATTTCTCTGTACCCTTGTAGCTCTTCTGGAAACGTCTGGTCAAAGTGGTCAACCCCAATAAAGTGAAAGGGTCTTTTGCATTCTAAACCCACACTAAATGTTAGCTGCATAGAACTCTATAGATACAGCATATAAACCCTATGGACATGTATAAATGCACATTCATGAACATGGCCATAACACTTCGATAATTCTGATAAAATGCACATTATGTGCAACAATTCACATGTATATGGCTGCAAAAAAAGAGGGGTGCTCCCTGCACAGCTGGGGTTGTTGTCTGTGTAATCTGTGTAATCTCCCAGTAATCTGCAATGGTCTGAAGTGCACCTCCAACCAATGATTAATGGTGCTTATGCTTGTGAGCCCTAAACTTGGAGCTGTTTTAAAGAGTTAAAAGGATTTTCAGGTTTCAAAAAACTCCACCCCCTCGGCTGCAGGTTGTTTTAAAAACAAACAACAAACTGAGCTTTATTCACCCTCCTCTGGTCCAGTGTTGAGTGTCAGTGTCTGTTATCATACGTCAGTAATTAATCAGTGAGCTCAGCAGCTCTGAGCAGGTCGTTATCGCCTACTGGTGCAGAGCCACTGAGCTCAGTAATTGGCTGCAGCACTGTCACCACTGAGCTCATTAATTGATTGCAGCACAGTCACCACTGAGCTCATTAATTGATTGCAGCACAGTCACCACTGAGCTCAGTAATTGATTGCAGCATAGCCCCACTGAGCTCAGTAATTGACTGAAATGCTGTGGCCACTGAGCTAAGTAATTGATTGCAACGCTGTCACCACTGAGCTCAGTAATTGATTGCAACGCTGTCACCACTGAGCTCAGTAATTGATTGCAGCGCTGTTGTCATGATGTGGGCTCTGCAGATTATAAAAGACACTGAGGGCAGCAGTGGAGACTCAGTGCTGGACCAGGAGAGGGTGAGTGAGGCACATATTTATTTAGTAAACAAACAGCATCTGGAGCATACAGAATTTCTGAAAGCGGAAAATGCCTTTAACATTGTTTAAGAAGGGAGCTCAGAGGGGTTTAAACTATGTATTCCTCTTGTTGTGTCAATACATTACCATTTTCCAAGATCTCCGCATGATGTCAGGTAATAGAGATATTATTGCTGACGGTTTGTTACAGTTGTGTCCAGTCTAGATAATCCTCTGTGAGCTAAACACAGCAGCGGCAGCAATCTCTCTGCCCTCCATTTGTTACATTTTACCTGCCTTCACATTGTATCGGTCTGGTGACCGGCTGAGACAATTGTTTAGACTGGATAAAATTGGGGCAACCCTGTCCTTATCTGATGTGGACCCTTTAATAGTTCAATACAACCCAATATCGTAATCTGCACCTGGTGGTTCTCCAAATGTTGGAACTATTATTCTCAGCATTCACTGACAATGCTGGGAGTTGTAGTTTCACATAAGTGGACCCCTACATAAAGGAATTAGTAGCGTGTCATGTTCTTGCAGGCTCTTATCTCCTCTCCTGTTTCCTTCTCTGGTTCCTGCCACTTGGGCTTCACCCTCCTGTACCAGCCGCCAACAGGATACGCCGAGGGCCGCCACCATGTCACTGTCACAGGGCTTACCACACACTGACGGCTCGTGGGGCCTCTAGAAAGGGGTTTCCTTACAAGCTATCACGTTAGATAAGAGTGTACTTTTATGTTCCATCATATTGTTCTAAGTGTCAGCTTCTGGGACCTAAACTTATCTGAAGACATGAAAAAATGTCTACCCCTCACCTTGTGCACGTTGCTCGCCCTGCTCTGCGCTGTCGTGAAGCCCAAAGTTACAGAAGAAGGTAAGTCTAAGAGCTGAGCTTCTTCTAGTTTCAAGAACGAATACTATTTATGATTCCTGCTTGCTGTCAGTGAATTGAAATGTTGTCTACATTCAAAGGCTGAAGACCAGTCTGGAGCTAAAACCTCTCACAGCAGATTTGTAATATTGTGCCCGGCAATCCTCTGTGAGCTGAACACTGCGGCAGCACAAACCTCTCCCCTTCTGTCTCCAGGCTGAGGATTCTGAGCTGATCAAACCTGCTTAAAAAAAGTATCAACGGTGTGAAAATAGGTTCAGTTATCAATAAAATGTCTCCCATAATTGCATCCTGGGCAGCGAACTATTCCTCCTCCCCCTCCTCCTCCTCCCAGCCCAGAAGAAAGGGCTTCAGCCTCATAATTTAAATGTCCAAATTCACTGACGAAAAGAAGAGATCTCAAAAGCTGTAAGGAACTAAGATAAAAGTATCTTTAGAAGTGACATCACTAAACGGATCTCTGATTATTTATTTTCATGTTTTGTTTTTTTTTTTTACACCAAATGATTGGATAATTCCTGGTCTCTTGGTGAAAATAGTTGAGCCCCTTTAATTCCTCAAATTGACCAATACATTTCAATTTGATTACCTATCATATACTTCCCCAAAACATCTGACAGCCAGAACACAGAAATTGTACTGTTTTTACCCTCTGAGAGGTGACCTAAAATCAGAACCACTGTCTAGTGACATGTTTACTGTCCATAGAAAGATAACGTGTCTTTAAAGGATCCCCATTTTAAACAGATCATGTTCCATACCATGAAGATTTATTTCTATGTCACTGTGTCCATACATTACACTACTTATCCTGCACTGATCCTGAGTTACCTCCTGTATTATACTCCAGAGCTGCACTCACTATTCTGCTGGTGCAGTCACTGTGTACATACATTACATTACTTATCCTGCACTGATCCTGAGTTACATCCTGTATTATACTCCAGAGCTGCACTCACTATTCTGCTGGTGCAGTCACTGTGTACATACATTACATTACTTATCCTGCACTGATCCTGAGTTACCTCCTGTATTATACTCCAGAGCTGCACTCACTATTCTGCTGGTGCAGTCAATGTGTACATACATTACATTACTTATCCTGCACTGATCCTGAGTTACATCCTGTATTATACTCCAGAGCTGCGCTCACTATTCTGCTGGTGCAGTCACTGTGTACATACATTACATTACTTAACCTGTACTAATCCTGAGTTACCTCCTGTATTACTCCAGATTTGTACTCGCTGAAGAAACTGACATCAATTGGATCAATGTTAGTCAATTGGGACGTTCAAATTACCATTTTTTCATGTGGACTGAATGTCTATGTTAACAAAAATTGCAGCATTTAGAAATTTGCTCCGCATTTTAGATAAAACTCGTGCAAAAAAATGAGATGCCACAATGCTCATCTGTGGGTATGCGATTGGGATGAATACATTGCAGTTAGTTATTAACACAGGAAACTTATCTAGTAAGTTGTATTCACTGCTGATGTAAGAGAAATGTTAAAAAGATAACACCAATGAATAATTATTTTGTTTGATTCTGGATGAAATTCAAATGCTTTTTATATACGATGATGAGAATTTATCCAAAGAAGCAGGGAATTTCCACTGCAGAGTAACACGGTGAGTCAGGGTTGTGGTATATGTAATATTTCCATTACTATAACGTATGGGGCCCTATAACAAATATCAATAGGATCATACAATGCTGATAGTAAACTGAAGTGTATTAAAATATTTAGGACCAGAATCTAAAAATGAACAAGGGGCCACATCCTTTTTTATGCACAGGGGCCCCTGCTGTCCATCCTCACATTGTACATATGAATGTATTGAATGTATAGAACTCCTGCAGGATTGCTGGCTGATGCTGGGGGCACCTTGTGTTTTGCAGACCTCTTTCTATTATCCGAAGACCGCAATGTCCCTCACTGCTTTTCTAGACAGTTGGACACGGTTATCTGTTACTGGACTGATGAGGAGCTGCTGGTCGGGGACTGGGCAGGAAAGGAAGACGTCTCTTATGGCTTTTATTACTCCTATGGCGAGTACGTGTCCATGAATGATAACTTAGGAGTCATGTAGTCACTCGGTCCCCAAATTGCGCACATACTGTCCCCTGCTGGCCATTCTCATGTCCCTCTGCATCCCCTTCTTGTCTGTAGTCATCCTCCTGTGCCACCTTGGTGATACATTTTTTGCTACAATTTCTCAACATTGTCAAAATCTCTGCTGCCTGTTAGTGATCAGTAATCTTTCTTTTTCTTTCTTCCTTCTTCCTTTCTTCCTTCTTCCTTCCTCCTTTCTTTCTTTCTTTCTTTCTTTCTTCCTCCTTCTTCCTTCCTCCTCCTTTCTCCTCCTTCCTCCTTCTTCCTTATTCTTCCTTCCTCCTCCTTTCTACTTCTTCCTTCCTCCTCCTTTCTACTTCTTCCTTCCTCCTCCTTTCTACTTCTTCCTTCTTCCTCCTTCTTCCTCCTTCTTCTTCCTTCTTCTTCCTTCTTCTTCCTCCTTCCTTCTTCTTCCTCCTTCTTCCTCCTTCTTCTTCCCAGAGGCCACAAAATTTTGTAGTTTGTTACAATTATATTCCAGTTTAAACAATCCTCTTAAGGCTGATCTTGTTACATGCAATGATACCATTTAAGCCTCTAACAGGGCAGGAGAGACAATTGCTGTGGATGTGTTTATCTCACAGAGGATTATCTAAACTGGATAAAACTTTTCTCTGAGTGATCAGATGCTATTATTCCTCACAGCAGATCGGAGGTGGAATGTGACATCGTGGTGCAGACCGGCCACCACACACTCTACGTCTGCGAGCACGATGATGTCGTCCTGTTCAATGACCTTAATTTGACTGTGAAGGACAAAATGACGAACCGGATCCTGCGCAGACGCAAATTAGAACTAGAGCAATATGGTAAGATCTGATGGCTTTTCTTGGAGATACCTTGGCTAGAGATGAGCAAATCCAAACTTACTCGTACTGGGGGTGAAATCAGCCTTATCGGATGCAGTGTGTGCGGAAAAGAGCCAATCTGACCAATCAGTGACTTCCAATAAGATTTGGGTCCAGAGCAGAACTTTATCCAAAGTCCGGCTAAACCTGGAGAACCCGAAGTTCCATGGGTCTGCTCATCTCTAATCTTGGCACAAATGTATTATCACAGTAGTCAATGTGTCCTGTGCCCAAGGAGTGCAGTGTACAAACTGTCACAAAAATAAATGTACAGTCATGGCCAAAAGTTTTGAGAATGACACCAAAATGATATTTTCACATGATCTGTTGCCCTCTGGTTTTTAATTGCGTTTGTCTGATGTTTACATCACATACAGAAATATAATTGCAATCATATTATGAGTACCAAAAGGTTCTATTGACAGTTAGAATGAGTTAATGCAGCAAGTCAATATTTGCAGTGTTGACCCTTCTTCTTCAGGACCTCTGCAATTCTCCCTGGCATGCTCTCAATCATCTTCTGGAGCAAATCCTGACTGATAGCCGTCCATTTTTGCATAAGCAATGCTTGCATTTTGCCAGAATTTGTTGGTTTTTGTTTGTCCACCCATCTCTTGATGATTGCCCACAAGTTCTCAATGGGATTAAGATCTGGGGAGTTTTCAGACCATGGACCCAAAATCTCTGTTTTGTTCCAGGAGCCATTTAGTGATCACCTTTGCTTTATGGCAAGGTGCTCCATCATGCTGGAAAAGGCATTGTTGGGCGCCAAATTGCTCTTGGACAGTTGGGAGAAGTTGCTCTTGGAGGACATTCTGGTACCATTCTTTATTCAGGGCTGTGATTTTAGGCAAGACTGTGAGTGGTGCGATTCCCTTGGCTGAGAAGCAACCCCACACATGAATGGTTTCAGGATGCTTAACAGTTGGCATGAGACAAGACTGGTGGTAGCGCTCACCTCTTCTTCTCCTAATAAGCTATTTTCCAGATGTCCCAAACAATCGAAAAGGGGATTCATCTGAGAAAATGACTTTACCCCAGTCCTCAGCAGTCCACTCCCTGTACCTTTTGCAGAATATCAGTCGGTCCCTGATCTTTTTTCTGGAGAGAAGTGGCTTCTTTGCTGCCCTCCTTGAAACCAGGCCTTGCTCAAGCAGTCTCCGCCTCACAGTGCATGCAGAAGCACTCACACCAGCCTGCTGCCATTGCTGCGCTAGCTCGGCACTGCTGGTAGTCCCATCCCGCAGCTGAAACAGTTTTAAGATACGGTCCTGGCGTTTGCTGGTCCTTCTTGGGCACCCTGGAGCCTTTTTGGCAACAATGGAAGCGCTCTCCTTGAAGTTCTTGATGATGCGATAGATTGTTGACTGAGGTGCAATCTTTGTAGCTGCGATACTCTTCCCTGTTAGGCCATTTTTGTGCAGAGCAATGATGGCTGAACGTGTTTCTTTAGAGATAACCATGGTTAACTGAAGAGAAACAATGATACCAATCACCAGCCTCCTTTTAAAGTGTCCAGTGGTGTCATTCTTAATCATGACTGATTGATCGCCGGCCCTGTTCTCATCAACACCCACACCTGTGTTAATGGAACAATCACTAAAACAATGTTAGCTGCTCCTTTTAAGGCAGGAATGCAATGATGTTGAAATGTGTTTTGGGGGTTAAAGGACATTTTCTTAGCCAATATTGACTTTGCAAGTAATTGCTGTTAAGCTGATCACTCTTTATGACATTCTGGAGTATATGCAAATTGCCATTAGAAAAACTTAAGCAGTAGACTTTGTAAAAATTAATATTTGTAGCATTCTCAAAACTTTTGGCCATGACTGTATTATAGAATCACTTGTAATGTAATATTAGAGTAGCTCAGGGCATGAATTAAAAGGTTATTTCCAACATGAAAGATTATCCTGCAGATCGGTGGTGTTGCGACTGCTTGTAACCGCACAGCTCCAGAAAATAGGTCTTTAAATGCCCCACTAGAATGGCTGGACCATCCATCAATTAATTCTTTATAGGACTGCTGGAGATATTCAGGTACAGAGCTTATTTTTATTGGCCGTCCTATAGGGAGTGGTGGTTCATGAACAGCCAACTTTCTATGCCAGTGGGATACATCATAGCACCATTTCTGGGATCAGTGAGGGTCCCAGTAGTTGGACCCCTGGAGATCACCTACAGTGGGGGAAAAAATATTTAGTCAGCCACCAATTGTGCAAATTCTCCCCCTTATAAAGATGAGCGAGGCTTGTAATTGACATCATAGGTGAAAAATAAGTATTAAGTTTTCTAAAAACATGCAAGATTTTCTGGCTCTCACAGACTTGTAACTTCTTCTTTAAGAGGCTCCTCTGTCCTCCACTCATTACCTGTAGTAATGGCTCTTGCTGTTTGAACTTGTTATAGTATAAAAGACACCTTTCCACAACCTGACTAAATACTTTTTTTCCCCATTGAATCTTTTGGATAGATGATAACTTTTAATGTTGGGAATAGCCTTCTGAAGGGATTGTCTCGACTTCTTTTCTTTTGTAGTGCATCGCTCTTGGCCCTTGACAGTTCAGACCAGCAACCTTGTCTGAGCACTCTGCCATGTAGTTGGCAGAGGTTGCTTTGTCTCTGCAGCATAGATGAAATGCTGGAGGGATGAAGCTGGTCAGAACCAGAGATCCAGCCCCCCTCAGAGCCAAATGAGTTGGGTGTAAAGCATGGAGCCCGCTAGTGGCACAAGCTCCTTATATAGGTAACCGGCCATTCTGAGACCACAGCGTGGACCGTAATATCAGCAACAAGCTGTAAACTATACCATTAAAAATCCATCTGCTATTCCCACATAAGAACTAGTTGAGATGGCCCCTTCATGTCTCGCCTGTGCCGATTTCTTATGTGCAGTCACTGTGAGCTGTCTCTCCTCTATGCTGTCTCTCCTCTATGCTGTCTCTCCTCTATGCTGTCTCTCCTCTATGCTGTCTCTTCCCTATGCTGTCTCTCCTCTATGCTGTCTCTCCTCTATGCTGTCTCTTCCCTATGCTGTCTCTCCCGTATGCTGTTTCTCCCCTATGCTGTTTCTCCCCTATGCTGTTTCTCCCCTATGCTGTCTCTCCCATATGCTGTTTCTCCCCTATTATGTTTCTCCCCTATGCTGTCTCTCCCCTATGCTGTCTCTTCCCTATGCTGTCTCTCCCCTAGGCTGTCTCTCCCCTAGGCTGTCTCTCCCCTAGGCTGTCTCTCCCCTAGGCTGTCTCTCCCCTATGCTGTCTCTCCCCTATGCTGTCTCTTCCCTATGCTGTCTCTCCCCTAGGCTGTCTCTTCCCTAGGCTGTCTTTCCCCTATGCTGTCTCTCCCCTATGCTGTCTCTCCCCTATGCTGTCTCTTCCCTATGCTGTCTCTCCCCTATGCTGTCTCTTCCCTATGCTGTCTCTCCCCTAGGCTGTCTCTCCCCTATGCTATCTCTCCCCTATGCTGTCTCTCCCCTATGCTGTCTCTTCCCTATGCTGTCTCTTCCCTATGCTGTCTCTTCCCTATGCTGTCTCTCCCCTATGCTGTCTCTCCCCTATGCTGTCTCTCCCCTATGCTGTCTCTCCCCTAGGCTGTCTCTCCCCTAGGCTGTCTCTCCCCTAGGCTGTCTCTCCCCTAGGCTGTCTCTCCCCTAGGCTGTCTCTCCCTTATGCTGTCTCTCCCTTATGCTGTCTCTCCCTTATGCTGTCTCTTCCATATGCTGTCTCTCCCCTATGCTGTCTCTTCCTTGTTTTTAAGTGCTGTGTGAAAACATTATGCTATGCAGTCACTAAGCACACTCTCTTCTTCCTGTTCAGACAATGTATGCAATCTCATCTGCCTTTGATGTCTCTTCTTCCTGTGCAGTCTCTTTCTCATGTGCTGTCACTGTGTGCTGTCTTTTCCTCTTGAGAAGTCTCTTCTTGATGTGCAGTATTTGTGTGCACTTTCTTCTGTATGTGCAGTCACTATGTGCAGTGTTTTCCATTTGTGAAGTCTCTTCTTCATGTTCAGTCTCTGTGAACAATCTCTTCCTGCCCTGTGGTCTCTTCCACCTAAGCAGCCCCTATGTGCCACTTTTACCCTTTGCATTCTCTACGTGCAGTCTTTTTTTTTTTTTTTCTGCCTCCTAATTTCCTGTCTTCAGTTTTTGTGACAAGAAGTAGCTGTCTGATTTCATGCCATGTCTGCCATGTTAGCTCTCATGCCATTGGATAGTGGAGTGATTCTGCACTGCTGATCAATAATGGATACAGGATCAGGATTTAGGGGGGCTTTACACATTGCGACATTGCTTGCGAAATATCGTCGGAGTCACGTAGTTAGTGACGCACATCCGGCGCCGGTAACAACATCGCAACGTGTAAATCCTAGATGCACTGAGAAACTATCGCAAAAACGGCGAAAATCGGTGATCTGTTTGGCATCGGTCATTTTCATAATGTTGGGTCGACCGCAGGTACGATGTTGTTTGTCGCTCCTGCAGCAGAACATATCGCTGTGTGTAAACCCGCAGGAGCAACAAACATCTCCTTAAGGAACCTATATTGACCTCCATATACAAAAATTATGCTCACTTATGAACAGACAGTGATAATATTTTAAATTTTTTTGAAAAATTTATTTATATAGTTCAAAGGGATACAAAAAGTGCAACACAAAGTGCAATGTGCATAAAAACATGTGCTGATAGTCAGGACAGCATGTCAGAATAAGACAGACTAAAATAATCAGAATGCCTTGCAGGGTATGAGTATACAAACAGTGTATATAGTCAAAGTTCATACAATATAAGCATAATGATGAACACTCAATTGTATTACAGTGAAACATCAAATAAGCAGCCTAGACAGACACGTATAGTGGTCACATAGGACCTAACACAGAGCAGGAGTATATAAAGAGTGTATATAATCCAAGTTCATGCATAATGAGCAGAATAATGAACAGCTGAATACATCATGATTAAACTCCACACTTGACCTGAATAAACATGCTTATCTGGGAGCTACCAATAGATAAAGGCACATACAGTAAAAGATACGGTAGCCCACCAGAAACACTCATTTGTATAGCCACCAAGAACATCCATAATATGCAAGGGTTAAACCAGGAAGGTATGATAGCCCACCAGGAGGAGACGTTATAGCCTGCCTGACACGCCGCCCTGCACCTCAGACGCGTTTCGCCACCAGCTTCATCGGTGAGGTGCAGAAGTGACAGTCAGGGCTGCTTATATCGTGAGGAAGCATTACTCACCATCCTATTGCGGCGCGCCCTGAAGACCCGATGCCCATCCTCCAGTGCGTCCGGCGTTCAGGAAGCGGGCCTGCGCATGCGCGCATCCCCGCACCCATGTGATCACCGGACACAAAGGGGAGGGGCAATCAGCACATGTTTTTATGCACATTGCACTTTGTGTTGCACTTTTTGTATCCCTTTGAACTATATAAATAAATTTTTCAAAAAAATTTAAAATATTATCACTGTCTGTTCATAAGTGAGCATAATTTTTGTATATGGAGGTCAATATAGGTTCCTTTAGTTTATATTTGGTGACTCTCTATGTCTGTAATGACTAGGATGGACTGGAATATTCAGTTTTGTTTTCTTTTAACAAACATCTCCTTACCTGCGTCCACCAGCAATGCGGAAGGGAGAAGGTGGGCGGGATATTATGCCCCGCTCATCTCCGCCCCTCCGCTTCTATTGGATGGTCGATTAGTGACGTTGCGGTGACGTCGCTGTGACGCCGAACGCACCTCCCCCTTGAAGGAGGGATAGTTCGGCGATCACAGCGACGTCGCTGACCAGGTAAGTACGTGTGACACAGCCGTAGCGATAATGTTCGCTACGGCAGCAATCACCACATATCGCATGTGCGACGGGGGCGGGTACTATCGCGCTCGGCATCGCTAGCCGATGCTATCGATGTTGCAACGTGTAAAGTACCCCTAAGGAGTGCTGGAGGTTGACATGTAGTTGTCCTGAGGAAGGAGTTGGATTAACTCTGAAATGCATAGACAATAAACCACTTTCGTAATCCAGATCCTGATCCATTATTAATCATCAGCGCATATTCCTTCCATGATCCATTGGCATTCAATCTTATGGTGATTGTGCTACTCATAACCCTGACAGGTGAGCATACAACCATTGTTTCACCAATTCTATATGTTAGCTCTCATGTGGCTGCTTTCTTTGTTACCTGGTCAACTACAAGCACTCATCCCTCTCTATGCTCTTCCTGGCAGCCAGGGTGTAGCAGGGAGACCATTTGTTCTCAATGACTTAATGACTTCCCTGGGTTTTCTATAGTTATATTACAGCCTCCACATGACATAAATGTTGTGTGGGAAGATGGACCTCAAAGATTCTGGGTCACGTGGAAACCTCCAGAAATGGATCTGCAATTCAATTTCAAATATGAGGTCCAGTTTTGGTCAACTGAGGATCAGCACCAGGCGGGTGAACCTCCTCCTGCACCTACAGCGACCCCTCGTCCAACTTTGGAGAACTCACCGATTCCGGCGATAATTAAAGAGGTCAAAGAAGTTCTGCTTCCCCCACTGAAGCCCGGTCTTCTCTACCAAGTCCGAGTCCGCACATCATGGAAGTACGAGAAGCCATCCATATGGGGACCGTGGTCTGAGGCTGTTACATTCACTAGTCCGATGTCTCCAGGTAGATAGATATAACATGTGTGTGCCGTTCTTCACAATAACAGAGGTCAAAGAAGCTGAGATATTGGATGCTGTTTGATGGGCTCCCCACTCTGTAAAGCTGCTGCTGATGGTCCCTGACTAACAAAATAGCAGTCAAGAAGCCAAAATGCCATTGTTTATTTATTTTTTAAACCCCACAAAGGAGTTAAAGCAATTCTCCACTGTGACGAGTCGATCAAACGGCTCCCAATATTTGAGCTCCCTATTTCCCAGTCACCTGGATGCTTGTAGGAGGAGGCGAATATCCATCTATTCCTCTTCTCTTACACATGTACGCTCACTTCAGTGGCTGTGCACCACAGAGCAACTCTGACTCTTTCCAAGATTTTATCATTGGACACTTGAATATTAATACATTTGGTAATTCCAAATTGTATCTGGATTGGATAGGAATTTGAGATTTGCCATAGAAACCATGATTTACATTGCAGCTCTCAGGTTTGGAATAAATGAGCACAATATATACTGTATAGTGAGAAGTAGGTTCATTATCTGTACATTAATACTAAATTAGTGAAACTAATGCTGAGTTTTTTTATCTTATGAGAAACCATCGGGCTCGAGTGCTTCACCTCTGACTTGTCTCAGGTCTGCTGTAAATGGGACGAAACTATCTTGGACGCCCAATTCCTCCAAGTGTACTATGCACAAGAGAGGTACGATGTGATAGTAACACATGCCTAGACACATGGCTTCTTCTGTAAGTGAGGGGGGAAGTGTACAACGTCAGTGGAGATGTCGGGAGATGTTGAATCGGCAGTCATTTGGCAGACATTTACTGTGCTGCTCTGCAGGGTTAGCCCAATCCTTAATGATCTGCTATTTGTGCCACTGAAAGCTGGAGCTGGGGGTTCCATAATGGAGTTGCCCTTTTGACTCGCCCACCCCAGGGCTATGGGACACCCGGTGCCGGGCCGGACTAGTCCGGTGGTAGTCAGTGGTGGCTGGGCCCGGCTCCGTGGCCCTGGTGGGTGTCAGTAGAATATGTGGCTTGGTGAATAAAGTTTGTGTTCGTGACGCCACCTGTGGTATGCGGCTAATAAGCCGCCGCTGCTGTATGAGGCCTCCGGGGGGGATGATATAGCAGCAATGGTGGTACTACTCCCCACAGGTGGAGCAATGCCCCGGGGCACAGTTGGTGCTTGTGAGTGTCTATGCAGATGAAATAACAGAGGCAACTCCAAGGGTGCAGTTCAAGTTCTTTACTCACAGTTCTTATCAAGGCCGGCAGGAACCCTTGGACTGCTGGGACCACTGTCAGGGACCTCCGCCGTTTCTGGGTGATTCAGAGAGTAAAAGCCGGTACCCTTCTCTTAGTGTCTCTTTCTTCTGCTGTCTTCCTTAGCCTTGCCTTTGTTAGGATGAACCTGGCTTGGCCTCCACTACAGCCGCCAGGCTGGGGGGGTCACCTGTCGGCTGATTACCCCTTTTCTGGAAGTCTGCTATGGGTTCTGGCCCTGGGAGTCTACAACCTTCCCTGGGCCTCGGTTTTTACTGTTTGGAGATGATTTTGCACTCCTCCAGTCTCTAGGGACCGTCCCCTGTCGCAGCTTGATCCCTCCACCGATGTTATTGTAGAACAGGCCACCATAGCTCTAAACTGCCCCGACAGCTATACAGACTACCCGTGGCCCTGCGACTCCTTCTGTCTCCTATGTGGTGTCACCTGGACCTCTGGGTCCCAGGATCTTCACCAGGAAGCGTCTCCTTCTGTTTCTCTGCTCCTGTCTGACTTGGAGCTTTCTTTCCTTCTTTCTTTCTTTCCTCCTCCTTGCCTGCCTCCAGCAGGCCTCCTCCTCCCTCCTTTCTCTCGTTCTTCTTCTCCAACTACATGCTGGCTCCTCACTCACTCCCTCCCTGAGGTAGACTGCAACTAACTTGACCTTCCTTTCTCTATCTGCTCTCTGATGGCTCCTCCCACCTCCCCAGTTGCTAAGCTGTACCCTATAGGAGCAGGGATGGGTCTTACGGCCCCTCCCAGCATGCAGCATGGGGGGGGGGTAACTGCCACTTTCCCTGGTCCCAGTATGTACCTAACAATGGGTGTAGTGTGGATTTACCAGGGGACCGGAGTTCACTCTCTTCCTCTCCCAGAATGGGGCATCACACCACTGGATGGGGTGCAATGACCTGTGGCGACGGAAGCCTCAGGGGCGCCACACTCGCCCACAGCAAATCCCAGCACGTCCTCGGGCTGAAAAACAACAAAAACATGTGGAAGAACTGCAAAACATTTTTGGTATGCAAAGTAACAAAACAATTAACATTTCTTCCCTTTATGGGAGGCACAAATACTTTAACGTTGCAAACTTCTTATAAAGAAAACTATGTGTGCACTTCCAGTTCATTGCACGGTTCGGGCACATCCCCCATAATTCTGGTAGGGGGCACAACGGGTGCAACTATATACATTTCTTGGCTACAACAAGTCCAGTAGCCTGGCAGTTCGTTTCTTTTCAAACAACAATGGGGCAAATACTCAACCAGCCACTAAGTCCAGTGGCCTGGTTACACAGGACACATTAGACATCACATTCACCGGGGACCACATTCCAGTTCCGTGGCCCGGTACATATAAACATGGGGGTGACATCTTCGAAAAGCATGAGGGGCAGTACAGCAGGAAAGGGTGTCATCTTCAAAAAGAACATTAGGGCAGAAAACAAGGGACATCTTCAAAAAGAATGAGGGGCAGACAGGGGCTATATACAGTTCAGCTGCTTCTTATTTCTTTACTCTTCATTGCTGGGGTCCTTCTTTGGCAGGGCCCTGGGCAGCATGTAGGCCATTGAGATCCTGGTCTGCGTTTCTTGCGTGCTTGTCGCAGGACCTCTGCTCAGTTCTGTGGCCTGGGTCTGCCTTGAGGTAGTGCTGCTGCTAGGGGAGAGGCTGCGTACTTGCATTGTGCGGCGCCACTCTGGTTCTTCTGGGGCCGCTTCTTCCTTCAGGATTCGCACATGCAGCGCATACCACCCACGGTTCCCCATCAGCCGGGTGTACTCCACCACATCACCCAGCTTCGCATCTCTTCCTGGGTGGCCTCTGGGCAGGTGCTCCTCAATGTCTCTTCGGGTCACAAACACGTCCTTGCCCACGCCGGGCTCCCTGATGAAGCCCCAGCCACCAGCTTGTCGGAAGTCCACTACTAGGCCCCGTCGCACTGGGCCCTCGGATCCCTTCAGGGCCTTCCTGACCTCTTCTTTGGAGGCCAGATTAGCGGCTTCTCTGGCCCTCCGTTTCTCCTCCCGGAGTTCCCGCTCCCTCTGGTACTCTACCACCAGCCTCCGGCACGTCAGCTCGCTGGCCAGGGGAGTTTCCTTGGGGAGCAGCGGCCGCTGCAGTCCGCCGCTTTCAATGGGCGCTGCGTCCCAATTCACTCCCGGGGATGCCATTCCCAGGAGGCTCACAGGGGGACTCGGCAGGGGGCCCGCTAGCTGTTCGGGGTCCACCCCTCCCCAGGCTCCGTCTGTGGGGGTCTCAGGCAGGCCTCCGGTGCCCCACCGGGCGTCCGCGGGGTAGGCTGGGAAGGTCAGGGGGTCAGTGAAGGGGCTAAGCGGGGGCGTGTGGCGGGACCCTGGGTCCGGACTGGTCGGGGTTTCTGGTTGCTCACCCTGCTTCCGCTCCGCGGCATCCATCCACCGCTCCAGATCCTCCGGCACCCTCGGCGTTCCTTTCTGCCGGCCCGCTTCTACTTCCACGCTGCTCAGCCTCCGGGCCAGGACTCGCATTTCCTCCCGGAGCAAGTCCAGCTCAGGATCCATTCTTCCGGTCCCTGGTGCACTTTGCTGCAGCTCCTCCGCCATGCTGCCGGCCTGGGGAATGCTGACTGGAACACTGCTCGGGTGCTCGACCACGCTACTCGGCTGCTCCCTTTTTTTTCTTCTCGGAGGCGGGGCCGGAGGCTGCACTAGCATCTGGCGCCAGACTGGCGCCCAGCCCATCACGACCGGCATCACTCCGTTTGCGATAAGGTACATTTTCTTTATCTGCTGGTCTGGCATTTAGACTCTCTCTGCCAGCCGGCCAGCTTATCTGGTCGCCATTTCTTCTTCTTCCGCCTTCAATGGCGGGCACCGCTTCGCGCTCTTTTCTTGGACAAGGGGGCGGGGCTTCTCTTCGCGCCCTTTCTTCTTGCACGCCCCCCTTCTTCCCGCGCTCAGCGACTTCAATGGTGGCAGTCTCTCAGTAAAACACAGGCTTTTTCACGATTCTTCAGGCGCACAGTACCCGGTGTGACCGGGCACGAAATCCTGTTCGTGACGCCAAAGTTGACGCGCCCACCCCAGGGCTATGGGACACCCGGTGCCGGGCCGGACTAGTCCGGTGGTAGTCAGTGGTGGCTGGGCCCGGCTCCGTGGCCCTGGTGGGTGTCAGTAGAATATGTGGCTTGATGAATAAAGTTTGTGTTCGTGACGCCACCTGTGGTATGCGGCTAATAAGCCGCCGCTGCTGTATGAGGCCTCCGGGGGGGATGATATAGCAGCAATGGTGGTACTACTCCCCACAGGTGGAGCAATGCCCCGGGGCACAGTTGGTGCTTGTGAGTGTCTATGCAGATGAAATAACAGAGGTAACTCAAAGGGTGCAGTTCAAGTTCTTTACTCACAGTTCTTATCAAGGCCGGCAGGAACCCTTGGACTGCTGGGACCACTGTCAGGGACCTCCGCCGTTTCTGGGTGATTCAGAGAGTAAAAGCCGGTACCCTTCTCTTAGTGTCTCTTTCTTCTGCTGTCTTCCTTAGCCTTGCCTTTGTTAGGATGAACCTGGCTTGGCCTCCACTACAGCCGCCAGGCTGGGGGGGGTCACCTGTCGGCTGATTACCCCTTTTCTGGAAGTCTGCTATGGGTTCTGGCCCTGGGAGTCTACAACGTTCCCTGGGCCTCGGTTTTTACTGTTTGGAGATGATTTTGCACTCCTCCAGTCTCTAGGGACCGTCCCCTGTCGCAGCTTGATCCCTCCACCGATGTTATTGTGGAACAGGCCACCATAGCTCTAAACTGCCCCGACAGCTATACAGACTGCCCGTGGCCCTGCGACTCCTTCTGTCTCCTACGTGGTGTCACCTGGACCTCTGGGTCCCAGGATCTTCACCAGGAAGCGTCTCCTTCTGTTTCTCTGCTCCTGTCTGACTTGGAGCTTTCTTTCCTTCTTTCTTTCTTTCCTCCTCCTTGCCTGCCTCCAGCAGGCCTCCTCCTCCCTCCTTTCTCTCGTTCTTCTTCTCCAACTACATGCTGGCTCCTCACTCACTCCCTCCCTGAGGTAGACTGCAACTAACTTGACCTTCCTTTCTCTATCTGCTCTCTGATGGCTCCTCCCACCTCCCCATTTGCCAAGCTGTACCCTATAGGAGCAGGGATGGGTCTTACGGCCCCTCCCAGCATGCAGCATGGGGGGGGTAACTGCCACTTTCCCTGGTCCCAGTATGTACCTAACAATGGGTGTAGTGTGGATCTACCAGGGGACCGGAGTTCACTCTCTTCCTCTCCCAGAATGGGGCATCACACCACTGGATGGGGTGCAATGACCTGTGGCGACGGAAGCCTCAGGGGCGCCACACTTTTACATAAAGGGGTATTAGGTAAGTGCCAGGTTTGTCCTTCTGCTTGTCCCACGTGTAAGAATTTCACAAATTAGTCCTATATGGTCCTACAGGTATCTTTAAAGAGGACCAACCAGCAGGATTTTTCTATATGAGGTGCAGGCAGTGCCATACAGGCAGTAAGATGCTGATTGCAGGCAGAGCCATACAGGCAGTAAGATGCTGATTGCAGGCAGAGTCATACAGGCAGTAAGATGCTGATTGCAGGCAGAGTCATACAGGCAGTAAGATGCTGATTGCAGGCAGAGCCATACAGGCAGTAAGATACTGATTGCAGGCAGAGCCATACAGGCAGTAAGATGCTGATTGCAGGCAGAGCCATACAGGCAGTAAGATGCTGATTGCAGGCAGTGCCATACAGGCAGTAAGATGCTGATTGCAGGCAGAGTCATACAGGCAGTAAGATGCTGATTGCAGGCAGTGCCATACAGGCAGTAAGATGCTGATTGCAGGCAGTGCCATACAGGCAGTAAGATGCTGATTGCAGGCAGTGCCATACAGGCAGTAAGATGCTGATTGCAGGCAGTGCCATACAGGCAGTAAGATGCTGAATCCAGGCAGTGCCATACAGGCAGTAAGATGCTGATTGCAGGCAGAGCCATACAGGCAGTAAGATGCTGATTGCAGGCAGTGCCATACAGGCAGTAAGATGCTGAATCCAGGCAGTGCCATACAGGCAGCAAGATGCTGAATCCAGGCAGTGCCATACAGGCAGTAAGATGCTGATTGCAGGCAGAGCCATACAGGCAGTAAGATGCTGATTGCAGGCAGTGCCATACAGGCAGTAAGATGCTGATTGCAGGCAGTGTCATACAGGCAGTAAGATGCTGATTGCAGGCAGTGCCATACAGGCAGTAAGATGCTGAATCCAGGCAGTGCCATACAGGCAGTAAGATGCTGAATCCAGGCAGTGCCATACAGGCAGTAAGATGCTGAATCCAGGCAGTGCCATACAGGCAGTAAGATGCTGATTGCAGGCAGTGCCATACAGGCAGTAAGATGCTGAATCCAGGCAGTGCCATACAGGCAGTAAGATGCTGATTGCAGGCAGAGCCATACAGGCAGTAAGATGCTGATTGCAGGCAGTGCCATACAGGCAGTAAGATGCTGATTGCAGGCAGTGCCATACAGGCAGTAAGATGCTGAATCCAGGCAGTTCCATACAGGCAGTAAGATGCTGAATCCAGGCAGTGCCATACAGGCAGCAAGATGCTGAATCCAGGCAGTGCCATACAGGCAGTAAGATGCTGATTGCAGGCAGAGCCATACAGGCAGTAAGATGCTGATTGCAGGCAGTGCCATACAGGCAGTAAGATGCTGATTGCAGGCAGTGCCATACAGGCAGTAAGATGCTGATTGCAGGCAGTGTCATACAGGCAGTAAGATGCTGATTGCAGGCAGTGCCATACAGGCAGTAAGATGCTGATTGCAGGCAGTGCCATACAGGCAGTAAGATGCTGATTGCAGGCAGTGTCATACAGGCAGTAAGATGCTGATTGCAGGCAGTGCCATACAGGCAGTAAGATGCTGAATCCATGCAGTGCCATACAGGCAGTAAGATGCTGATTGCAGCATACCTGTTATTGAAAGATCTGATGCTTGGTTGTTTCAATATCATTAATCAAAATTGCAGAAATGCGCTGCACTTTGATTCATGTGTGTAACATGGATGGGTCTTTGTGGGTCACGTCCTCGCGTTTTTTCCTCCTCCGGTGTCCTCCTGGCTTACCCCTTTTTCTTTATTTGAAAATGGCGCCGTGCTGCCGTTGCTTCTGTTGGCGGTGCGTGCACATTGCCACAGTACTCAGGTCTTCAATAAAATGGCGCCAGAGTCCGATCATGTGCGTACCACAATCTCTGGCACCATTTTATTGAGCACATTGCGGTGAAGACCATGAGAAACATCAGCACATGAGCAGAATTTTTTTTACAGCTGCGCACGCGCCGATGTTTCTCAGTTTTCACCGCAGTGTATTCAATAAAATGGCGCCGGAGATCGTGGTACTCACATGCTCGGACTCTGGCGCCATTTTAATGAGCGCCTAAGTACTCTGGCAATATGCACACGTCGCCAACAACAACAATGGCGGCGCGATATTGAAATAAAGAAAAGAGGGCACGCCAGAGGACGCCGGAGGAGGAGGAATAAACACGAGGACCCGACTCACAAAGACCCACACATGCAGCACCAGTCAAAGTGCAGGGCATTTCTGCAACTTTGATTAAAGATATTTCTGCAACCAAGCATCGGATATTTCTACAACAGGCATGCCTGCAATCAGCATCTTAGTGCCTGTATGGCACTGCCTGCATCTCATACAGCAAAATCCAGCTGGTTGCTCCTCTTTAAGGATGAGCCTTATATGTGGTACCTCTTTCCATTGGCAGTGGTCTTATTACATGGTGGTTGGTGAAGATATGAAGATCATATTCTGTAGCACAACAATGACCCACGATCCTCCACAAGTGCCAGTCTTTGTTTTCCATGGGTGTCCTGTATGTTCTACCCCTGGTGTAATTTCAGATATTCTCTTCTATCCACAGCCCATCCATACTGAAGCTCTGTGAGAACTTGATACATCAAAGGGAATGTCCTTGTCTGTTCTCAGCAAGAAACGACAGCATCATTTCTGTAAAACTGAACACCACATTAATGGATGGGAAGAGGGGCTTGTATTATAAGAAACCCTTTTGGCTCAACCATGTTGGTAAGTGCTTGTAAGGACATGGCTACTAACCCCCAACATAATGGCTGATGTGTGATTGATGTTTTCAATGGTAAATGGCTCTCATAATGATACATTGTACCAGAGGCAACCAGGAAAGAGCCCGCCAAAAATTGGATCCTGACAATTATGGGTTTCCCAGTAGACAGGACCTGCTATAGCTAGAAAATCTAATGCTGGGATGAGGGTAAGGCAGAGTAGTCATCTGCCCAAGGAGCTATTGAGGAGGACGGTAAAAATTAATAGGCAGAGAGGGGAAACCACTTCACATACATGTAGATGAACAAGACGTTTGCTCAGCATTGTCAAATAAGATTTAGGGACTGATGGGAAAGGCACAATCCAAAACTCTAGATCTGAGCACCAGAAGAGCTAGTCCCACTCCTGAGGATATCCCCAGGGTATAGCTTATGGTATCTTTTTCTTGTAATGTTTTGTACCATCTACAATACGTATATTTGTTTTTTTCTAATAAAATGTAATTATGTAACTAGTTCTCCCTGAACACAGTTCTCCCACCAGCCCCAGATCTACATGTCCTGCATCTGCCTGGGAACAAGCTGGCTCTTAACTGGTCAAGTCCAATTCCACATCTCCAAAAACATCTGATGTATCAAATCCGCTTTACAACAGACAAGGAGAAATCCTGGACGGTAAAGTATAACAGATGGGGAGAAGCGGGGACAGCTCAGAGGGGTGCAAAGATAAGTGGGGTACAAGTAATGGGGTGAAGCAAGACGAATGTCTAAGAAGGGCAATGGGTATTCATTGTGTGTTAAAGGGAACCAATCACCAGGATTTTCCTATATAAGCTAAAGCCAGTGCTATACCAGCACTATCAGGCTGAGTCTATACATACAGTGCTATACCGGCACTATCAGGCTGAGTCTATACATACAGTGCTATACTGGCGCTATCAGGCTGATTCTATACATACCTTTAGGTGTCAGCTCGGATGTTTAGGTTTTGAAATCCAAAGAAAGTAAAGTTTATAAAATCAGCAACTTCTTCAGTGACAGCAGCTGAGGATCAGATAATATATGGGGGGAATTCATAGTTATCCCCTCCCTCTGGTAGAATTAGCATAAGTATTATACAATCGATGTAACTTTGCTCTTCCAGGACCTCTAGTGAGGTTATACCCATGTGACCAGAAGAGGCGTGGCCTCAGCCAACATAACTGATATCAGGAAGCAACATTCTCCCACGGGGCTGAGGCCCCGCTCCTTCTGGTCACATGGGTATGACCTCAGCACAGGTCCTGTAAGAGAAAAGTTACATCGATTGTATAATACTTATGCTAATTCTAACAGATGGAGGGGATAACTATGAATATATTATCTGCTCCTCAGCTGCTGTCACTCAAGAAGCTGCAGATTTTATAAATTTTACTTTCTTGGATTTCAAAACCTAAACATCCGAGATGACCCCTACAGATATGTATAGAATCAGCCTGATAGTGCCAGTATAGCATATATTGGTTTAGGTTATATACGAAAATCCTGGTGATTGGTTCCCTTTAAGCATTTGCTTTCAATGAGAAACAAAATAATACATTTACAGTATTGGTGATCGGACTGTGAACTGCACAGCTGTAGACAGGGACGTAGCTATATAGGTTATATAAGTAGCTGGTGAACAAGATAGGTTGGGGTCTGTTTCAGATTTTCCACTGGGGCACAGAGGCTCTAGGTTACACCCCTGACCGTGGATCTACAGTGTGAACCTGTCCTCATTGCTTATTTGATATCAGACTCTCCAGGTTGCGGCCGGTGTTCACAAGAAGGTGATCTCCATGGTCTCTGGTTCAAGTTACACCCTGCAAATCAGAGCAAGTCCTAGTCAGGAGGAAATCCAGGGGTATTGGAGCAAGTGGTCCTCAAGAGTCACCACCAAATCTTCTTCCAGCTTTGGTGAGGAATAAGACAGGATGGTTGTAGGTTCTACGGTACCATTTTATGAGACACAAGAAGGACACTCATATCTTGTGTAATTACTAATAGATGGTTTTCATTTGATGCGGCTATAAATGTCTGATCAGTCACAGTTCGGCTTCCGGAATTCCAACTAATGCCAAAAAATGGGAGTGCACAGGGTGCCTTTCTTGGCAAATAATTGAATGGGATCAGGCCCATTCCAAGCCAATATATGTCCTTCAATTTTGTTTTTCTTACATACTGTATAATATTCACATATATTATTTTTATATCCCTAGAAAACTTGAGCGCTAACCAATATGGCCTCAATAACAGGTTTAGAAAGAGTAAACCCCCATCTCTCCTAGAGTCCTCCTGATGTGTAAATATTATAGCCAGGACGTGATACTGGTTGACACTCACCTTTCTCAGAAATAGATCTAAAAAAAATGATGGGCAATGCTTTGAACACCAGAAATTAATAGAATTGATAATATTATATGTTCCTCTTTTGCAGTCTGGGTGACTCCGGTGATCATCGTGACTCTGCTGATTCTCTTGGCGGCAGGATTTGGTCTGCATTGTATCTTCCCCTCATTTTATAGGCAAGTAAATGTGTCATACAACTCAAATCCTGATAATATATATCTGGAGGGGTTCAGGCTCCTCCATATTGTCGGATGATTTCTGTTAGTCTAAAGGGGGCTTTACACGCGTCGTCGTCGGGGTCACGGAATTCGTGATGCACATCCAGCATCGTTAGCGACGTCGTTGCATGTAACGGCTACGATCGAATGTTAACGATCAAAAATGCTCACCTAATTGTTGATCGTTGACACGTTGTTCATTTTCAAAATCCCGTTGGTCGTTGTGGATGTAGGTTGTTCGTCGTTCCTGTGGCAGCACACATCACTACGTGTGACACCCCGGGAATGACGAACAACAGCTTAGCTGCGTCCTCCGGCAACGAGGTGGGCATGTCATTAATGCGGCTGGTCTCCGCCCCTCCTCTTCTATTGGTCAGCCGCTGTGTGACGTCGCTTTGACGGTGCAGGAACCTCCCCCTTAACAAAGAGGTTGTTCGCCGCCCACAGCGACGTCGCTAGGAAGGTAGGTAGATGTGACGGGTGTTAGCGATATTGTGCGCCACGGGCAGCGATTTGCCCGTGACACACAAATGACGGGGGCGGGTGCTATTGCTAGCGATGTCGCTGCGTGTAAAGCAGCCTTAAGGCTACGTTCACACGTTCAGTATTTGGTCAGTATTTGAAAGCCAAATGTGAAAAATACAGAAGTGGTGCCGGTGTTTCTATTATACAATTCTTTTGATTATTTGACTCTTGATTTGGGCTTACAAATACCGATGTCAAATACTGAATATGTGAACGTGCCCTAAAGGCACTTTCACACTACGTTTTGTTTCCCATTCAGTGGTCCCATCGGGGCTTACTTCCATACGCCCCGCAAAACGGGAATTGGACCAATGCGCCAAGTAGGCCATTGACTATAATTGTGCAGGCGGAGTCACTGTGTGCTCAGTCGAGAACTATTTTTTGGGTGTAAACGCCTCCGGGAGGTGGACACCAAGACGCAGTCTTCTGTGTCTGGGTGTCCTCTCCAATAGGTGTTTACACCTCAAAATGGTGTATGCGGTGGCTCTGTCTGCACAATTCTAGTCAATAGCTCTGTCGGTGCATACATCTGAATCCCATTTTGCAGGGCATTCAGACGTAAGCCCCGACAGGACCACTGAACGGGGGACAAAACGCAGTGTGACGGCACCATACTTGCTTCTTTGACTTGTCTCAGTTGGTGTTCCCATCTATCTTTATCTCCCCTGTTGTGTGAACTCTGTTTGTTGGATCTATATTGTGACCTCTGTAACAACTTCAAAAGACAGATATAGTATAGTTGGTGGCTGACTGTTTTAGGGTAGCACCAACTAGCGACTCTCTCTCTAAATACCAGGCTATGCCAACTGACTAAATCATTGCATTGGATGAGTTAAAGCCTAGCTATGGTACTGGTGAAATAAATATTATAAAAAGTATATAAATAGGATTATACCTGTATTATGTTTGTTGATCTTTTTGCTTTAGGAAACTAAAAGACAAGTTGTGGCCCCCTTTACCGAACCTGCACCGTGTGCTGGACACATTTCTAGCTGAGATCCAGAAACAGTATCAGGTAACGTCTAATGAGAGCACATTATAACGAATACAAAGCCATCAGAATTGAACGGGGATCCATATTCTCCCACCTACCTGCCAAAAAAAAAATACACTGTGTATATATATATATATATATATATATATATATATACACACACACACGTGCATCTCAATAAATTAGAAAATCATCAAAAAGTTAATTTACTTCAGTAATTCAATACAAAAAGGTAAACTCATATATTATATAGAGTCATTACACACGGAGGGATTCCTATATATTATACAGGGTCATTACACACAAAGGGATCTATTCATAGGGATCTATTCCTATATGTTATATAGGGTCATTACACACAGAAGGATCTATTCCTATATATTATATAGGGTCATTACACACAGAGGGATCTATTCCTATATATTATATAGTCATTACACACAGGGGGATCTATTTCAAGGTTTTTTTTCTGTTTCCCTTTTTGTATTGAATTACTAAAATAAAGGAACTTTTTGATGATATTCTAATTTATTGAGATGCACTTGTATATGACTGTGAGTGAATTGAACTCCTACTATACTATTTGAACTGCAAATTAATAAGATTTGTTTTACGAGCGCTCGGGAAATCAGTACAGCACACACGCTTAGTGTACTGAAGACTTCTGCTTTATGTGAGCAGTTCATATAGGATCTCAGACAAAGAATTAGGTAACTCTGAACTATGCACCAATAAGAGCAGTAGGGTTGTGATAGAAATGTGAAACTTCCCTGCCCATTAGTGTTAGCTGATCCACATGCCATCATAAGTTATAAGACAATATATATACCATAAAAACAAAATAGATTCTGTTCTCTCACGTGACCATATTGCCCTCTCTTCCAGCCTGATGCTACTCTGTATGAGAAACCTCTGGAGGAAGCGGCACAGACCTCATGCCTGGAAATCCTTTGTGAACTGACCTTATCCAGTGAAAGTCAACCAGCATCACGGGATTATGTTCAGCTCGCCCCATCGAGCTACCAGAATAAGGAGCGATGGCCAAACCTGGAGCCTCTGGAGCTGAACCAGGGACTTAGTGCCAATGATCCGCTGCCGTGTGACCTCACCAATCAGACTTATCTGCCCGCAGGCTGGAGCTCGGGGTGAAGCTTTGTTGTAAATATGTAGAACATTGTCAGCGCAATTGTATTAGAAGATTGTGTTTAATCTTGGATACAATGTATATGAATGTAACAATTGTCTATAGGGGTTTTTTAATGTTTGTTTGTTTTTTACTATGCATCTACCCATAAACCTCACCAAAAAAACACATTGTGACACATCTATAAAAACTGAATGTGGAAGAGAACAGATGCAAAACTACAAAGCCCAGAATGCAAGTTCCCTGTCACTGCATGCTGGGAGCTCCAGTTTTGCAACAGTTGGAGACAAGTGAAGCTGCAGATTGTAACATACTGTATATGTATCAATTATGTAAATGTTTTCAAATATTTCCTTCTGGGAATCGACATCACAGAAAACCTAGCACAATAAATGACTTCTATCAATAATAAATCAGGGGCTGATGGATATAGGCTGATAATATAATGATACTGTAAATTAACCCCCCAAACCATGGAGGCAGGGGAGGAAAGGGGGCTTCATAGAAAATTAAAAATGGATCATTTCAGATGATGGTGACCTCATAAGCAGGGGCGTAACTACCGCGGTCGCAGGGGTCGCGATTGCGACCAGGCCCGCAGGTTAGGGGCCCGCGCTGCAGATCAGCAGCAGCTCCTGTCAGTGAGAGGAGCTGGGCTGTTCCTGCATTTTCAGTAGAAGCGGCCGGGCAGCGTGAGCTCTGCCCCCTCCAGTCTCTGCATGTGATTACACTGTGGTGCCGGCCTCTGCAGGAGACATATCAGGTGAGGGCAGCAGTGCAGTGACCGGCATGTTTGTGAGGCAGCACTCCGTACCTCTCAGTCCCAGCAGCTCAGGCATGGCAGTATAATATATACTCTGCCTCCCTTCCATCGCTCTGAGCAGTCACTGACAGCGTCCGATCGTTTATTTACTGACGTGCAGGGCCGGATTATAGGCGGGGCAGGCGGGGCTTCAGCCCCGGGGCCCCCACCATCAGAGCTTCCAAGGGGGCCCCCACCACCAGGGCCATACTTGCCACCCGTCAGCAATTTTTTTTTTTTTCTTCTTCACACCCTCTCCCCCTCCGTAAAGACAGTCTAATAAATCAGCTGTGTTTTCGGGGGGGGGGGGGGGGGAGGTGCGCGCACCTACATTTATTTGTATCTGCGGGCGCAGGACGCTGACCCCGGAAGTAGTTTGTACTTCCGGGGTCATAGGTATGCCTACTCCCTGCTCTGCTGCGGGGTCCAATGCCGCGGCCGTCACAGCAGGACGCCGCCGCGGCCGTCACAGCAGGACGCCGCCGCGGCCGTCACAGCAGGACGCGGCCGCGGATGTCACAGCAGGACGCCGCCGCGGATGTCACAGCAGGACGCCGCCGCGGCCGCGGATGTCACAGCAGGACGCGGCCGCGGATGTCACAGCAGGACGCGGCCGCGGATGTCACAGCAGGACGCGGCCGCGGATGTCACAGCAGGACGCGGCCGCGGATGTCACAGCAGGACGCCGCCGCGGCCGCGGATGTCACAGCAGGACGCGGCCGCGGATGTCACAGCAGGACGCCGCCGCGGATGTCACAGCAGGACGCCGCCGCGGCCGCGGATGTCACAGCAGGACGCCGCCGCGGCCGCGGATGTCACAGCAGGACGCCGCCGCGGCCGCGGATGAGAAGACCGGCACCGTGGCCAGGAGAGGAGACTCACCGGAGCAGGAGGATGGCCGCGGCACCGGAACAGCAGCAGGAGGACGGCGGCCTATACCGGGGCAGCAGGAGGATGGCATCAGAGCAGGTAAGGGCAGAGCTGAAGAAAGATGTGTGGTGTGTGAAGCAGAGCTGTGTGTGTGTGTGTGAAGCAGAGCTGTGTGTGAAACAGAGCTGTGTGTGTGTGTGAAACAGTGCTGTGTGTGTGTGTGAAACAGTGCTGTGTGTGTGTGTGAAACAGTGCTGTGTGTGTGTGTGAAGCAGAGCTGTGTGTGTGTGTGAAACAGAGCTGTGTGTGTGTGAAACAGAGCTGTGTGTGTGTGAAACAGAGCTGTGTGTGTGTGAAACAGAGCTGTGTGTGTGTGAAACAGAGCTGTGTGTGTGTGAAACAGAGCTGTGTGTGTGTGAAACAGAGCTGTGTGTGTGTGTGAAACAGAGCTGTGTGTGTGTGTGAAGCAGAGCTGTGTGTGTGTGTGAAACAGAGCTGTGTGTGTGTGTGAAGCAGAGCTGTGTGTGTGTGTGTGAAACAGAGCTGTGTGTGTGTGTGAAGCAGAGCTGTGTGTGTGTGTGAAACAGAGCTGTGTGTGTGAAGCAGAGCTGTGTGTGTGTGTGAAGCAGAGCTGTGTGTGTGTGAAGCAGAGCTGTGTGTGTGTGTGAAACAGAGCTGCGTGTGTGTGAAACAGAGCTGTGTGTGTGTGAAACAGAGCTGTGTGTGTGTGAAACAGAGCTGTGTGTGTGTGAAGCAGAGCTGTGTGTGTGTGAAGCAGAGCTGTGTGTGTGTGAAACAGAGCTGTGTGTGTGTGAAACAGAGCTGTGTGTGTGAAACAGAGCTGTGTGTGTGTGAAACAGAGCTGTGTGTGTGTGAAACAGAGCTGTGTGTGTGTGAAACAGAGCTGTGTGTGTGAAACAGAGCTGTGTGTGTGTGTGAAGCAGAGCTGTGTGTGTGTGTGAAACAGAGCTGTGTGTGTGAAGCAGAGCTGTGTGTGTGTTTGTGAAGCAGAGCTGTGTGTGTGTGTGTGAAGCAGAGCTGTGTGTGTGTGTGAAGCAGAGCTGTGTGTGTGTGTGTGAAACAGAGCTGCGTGTGTGTGAAACAGAGCTGCGTGTGTGTGAAACAGAGCTGCGTGTGTGTGAAACAGAGCTGCGTGTGTGTGAAACAGAGCTGTGTGTGTGTGAAACAGAGCTGTGTGTGTGTGAAACAGAGCTGTGTGTGTGTGAAACAGAGCTGTGTGTGTGTGAAACAGAGCTGTGTGTGTGTGTGAAGCAGAGCTGTGTGTGTGTGTGAAACAGAGCTGTGTGTGTGTGAAGCAGAGCTGTGTGTGTGTGTGAAGCAGAGCTGTGTGTGTGTGAAGCAGAGCTGTGTGTGTGTGAAACAGAGCTGTGTGTGTGTGTGAAACAGAGCTGTGTGTGTGTGTGAAACAGAGCTGTGTGTGAAGCAGAGCTGTGTGTGTGTGAAACAGAGCTGTGTGTGTGTGAAACAGAGCTGTGTGTGTGTGTGAAACAGAGCTGTGTGTGTGTGTGAAACAGAGCTGTGTGTGTGTGTGTGAAACAGAGCTGTGTGTGTGTGTGAAACAGAGCTGTGTGTGTGTGTGTGAAACAGAGCTGTGTGTGTGTGTGAAACAGAGCTGTGTGTGTGTGTGAAACAGAGCTGTGTGTGTGTGTGAAACAGAGCTGTGTGTGTGTGTGAAACAGAGCTGTGTGTGTGTGTGAAACAGAGCTGTGTGTGTGTGTGAAACAGAGCTGTGTGTGTGTGTGAAGCAGAGCTGTGTGTGTGTGTGAAGCAGAGCTGTGTGTGTGTGTGAAACAGAGCTGTGTGTGTGTGTGTGAAACAGAGCTGTGTGTGTGTGTGTGAAACAGAGCTGTGTGTGTGTGAAACAGAGCTGTGTGTGTGTGAAACAGAGCTGTGTGTGTGTGAAACAGAGCTGTGTGTGTGTGAAACAGAGCTGTGTGTGTGTGTGAAGCAGAGCTGTGTGTGTGTGAAACAGAGCTGTGTGTGTGTGAAGCAGAGCTGTGTGTGTGTGTGAAGCAGAGCTGTGTGTGTGTGAAGCAGAGCTGTGTGTGTGTGAAACAGAGCTGTGTGTGTGTGTGTGAAACAGAGCTGTGTGTGTGTGTGAAACAGAGCTGTGTGTGAAGCAGAGCTGTGTGTGTGTGAAACAGAGCTGTGTGTGTGTGAAACAGAGCTGTGTGTGTGTGTGAAACAGAGCTGTGTGTGTGTGTGAAACAGAGCTGTGTGTGTGTGTGAAACAGAGCTGTGTGTGTGTGTGAAACAGAGCTGTGTGTGTGTGTGAAACAGAGCTGTGTGTGTGTGTGAAACAGAGCTGTGTGTGTGTGTGAAACAGAGCTGTGTGTGTGTGTGAAGCAGAGCTGTGTGTGTGTGTGAAGCAGAGCTGTGTGTGTGTGTGTGTGTGAAGCAGAGCTGTGTGTGTGTGTGAAGCAGAGCTGTGTGTGTGTGTGAAGCAGAGCTGTGTGTGTGTGAAGCAGAGCTGTGTGTGTGTGTGAAACAGAGCTGTGTGTGTGTGTGAAGCAGAGCTGTGTGTGTGTGAAGCAGAGCTGTGTGTGTGTGAAGCAGAGCTGTGTGTGTGTGTGAAACAGAGCTGTGTGTGTGTGTGAAACAGAGCTGTGTGTGTGTGTGAAACAGAGCTGTGTGTGTGTGTGAAACAGAGCTGTGTGTGTGTGTGAAACAGAGCTGTGTGTGTGTGTGTGTGTGAAACAGAGCTGTGTGTGTGTGTGAAGCAGAGCTGTGTGTGTGTGTGAAGCAGAGCTGTGTGTGTGTGTGTGTGTGAAGCAGAGCTGTGTGTGTGTGAAACAGAGCTGTGTGTGTGTGAAACAGAGCTGTGTGTGTGTGAAACAGAGCTGTGTGTGTGAAGCAGAGCTGTGTGTGTGTGAAGCAGAGCTGTGTGTGTGTGTGTGTGTGTGTGTGTGTGTGTGTGTGAAGCAGAGCTGTGTGTGTGAAGCAGAGCTGTGTGTGTGAAGCAGAGCTGTGTGTGTGTGAAGCAGAGCTGTGTGTGTGTGAAGCAGAGCTGTGTGTGTGAAGCAGAGCTGTGTGTGTGTGTGTGAAGCAGAGCTGTGTGTGTGTGTGTGTATATGAATCAGAGCAGTCTGTGCGGCACCCCAGAGCGCTAAGCCACCCATCCCAGTAATGTGTACGCCACCAGAGCTGTTTGCCACTCCAGCAACATCTATGCCCCCTCCTGTAATGTATATATTGTAGGCCCTAGCCCCTCCTGTGATGTATATACAGCAGTGCTGTGTCAGTGTGCATGGTGTGCAGTCATGTCTGTTATTGATGGCCATCATGCAACACAGCCACATGTCCTGGAGGAGCTGGACGGAAACAAGCGGGAGAGGTGAGTGATGCTGCTTGTGACTTCTCCATATTAACACCTGTAATGCGTCTGTGTCTGCATGTATGTCAGTGTATATGACTGTGCATATATTTGTCTGTTTAAATGTATTTTTGTGAATTTGTCTTCAAATATGTATATGTACGTATGCCTGTATGTGTATGTGCGTGTCTGTGTGTGGATGGGGTCCACTGAGACTCAACCGGGGACCACAAAAACCTGGAGCCGGCCCTGGCTGCCTTAACATTGGGATGAATAAAAAAATATGTGAGTAACTCTACTTTCTGTGTATAAGTGACTGCTGTGAGTGATCCTGGACTGTATCTGTATTGTACTGTGTGTATAAGTGACTGCTGTGAGTGATCCTGGACTGTATCTGTATTGTACTGTGTGTATAAGTGACTGCTGTGAGTGATCCTGGACTGTGTCTGTATTGTACTGTGTGTATAAGTGACGGCTGTGAGTGATCCTGGACTGTGTCTGTATTGTACTGTGTGTATAAGTGACGTCTGTGAGTGATCCTGGACTGTGTCTGTATTGTACTGTGTGTATAAGTGACAGCTGTGAGTGATCCTGGACTGTATCTTTATTGTACTGTGTGTATAAGTGACTGCTGTGAGTGATCCTGGACTGTATCTGTATTGTACTGTGTGTATAAGTGACTGCTGTGAGTGATCCTGGACTGTGTCTGTATTGTACTGTGTGTATAAGTGACGGCTGTGAGTGATTCTGGACTGTGTCTGTATTGTACTGTGTGTATAAGTGACGGCTGTGAGTGATCCTGGACTGTGTCTGTATTGTACTGTGTGTCTATAAGTGACTGCTGTGAGTGATTCTGGACTGTATCTGTATTGTACTGTGTGTGTATAAGTGACTGCTGTGAGTGATCCTGGACTGTATCTGTATTGTACTGTGTGTATATAAGTGGCTGCTGTGAGTGATCCTGGACTGTATCTGTATTGTAGTCCTGTAAATCTGAATGTGGCAGAACAGGAGAAGATAAATGTTCATTAAATTTATATCTAAATGCTACAGTTCGCGCTCTACTGTTATGGCTAAAAATGTTAACGTTTATGGGGCCCCCACCAGATTTTCTGCCCAGGGGCCCCCACCAACCTTAATCCGGCCCTGCTGACGTGCGACCATGTGGAGAGGGGTGAGCTGGGGCAGGAAAGTTTATCTGACCTTCTTTACATTCTGTTATCTTACTGTAAACCGTTCAGGTGCTGCTTTGGATACTTTTTGATTTGGGGGGGGGGGGGGTGAGGAGGATGAGGCTGATCAGGTGATTGGGGTCGCCATCCCACAGAATCAGTCACAATGTGAGCAGTGGGGAAGTGCTTGCAGCAGTTTGATGAAAGCAGCACAGCCAGGTCCTGTATCTAAATCCAGCTAAATTACTGTGCACTGCTCAGCTACATACACAGAAGACCTTGTGCACACTTGGCTTTTTTCATGCGTTTTTCCTTGCTTTTTTAATTGATAAAAGCAAGGAAAAATGATCTCAGCAAAGTCTGAGAATCCTGACTTGCTGTGCGCACGCTGTTTCTTGCAGTTTTTGTTGCTGAAAATAGAAGCAGTGTGTCAGTTGTTTCTGTATTTTTCCTGCTTTTTCACCAATTGACTTCAATGGAGTCAGTGAAAAATGCAGGAAAAAACGCATGTGTAATGCCCACATTGAATTTGCGTGTGTTGACGTCACTGGGGCTCCCTGCAGCCATTTCCTCATCTCACAGTCTTTACTGCAGGACATTGCTTCTGGGAAGTCCAGTGATATCACAAGGTGAATCGAGTTCATGCCTACGGATCACCGGGGTGTCCTGCAGATCCACCGCCATGAACTCAGTTCACCTTGTGATGTCACCAGGGTTTCCTGCACCTAGGCCTTGTGGTCTTTACCACAGGACCTTGTTGCAGGGAACTCTGGTGACGTAGGTGCCCTGGTTTGGGGGGCGATCCATGCCTCAGTAAACCGGGGTCATCAGGGTGATGACCAAGGGTTGCCATGGCAGTGATCGGGTCCCTGTGATTGCACTACAGGGACCTGATCGCCAGGGAGGGTAAGCGATGCCTCTCCCTGCCTTCTGAATGCAGCAATTGCATTGATTGCAGCATTTAGAGGGTTCAACTGCCGAGAGCGGCACGGGTACTCCTCCTGGCAGCGAGAGCCAGGTCCTGGCGACCGCGGGGGTACAGCACTTGAACCCCCATGATCGCCATGACTAAAAAACGCTCAAAAAGAGGTAGGTGAAAAAACACGCAATAAAAAAATGCTCGTTTTTTTTCAGTTGCTTTTTTCGTTCCAAACATGCGTTTTTATGTGCAGATTTTCTGCACATAAAAACGCAAAGTGGGCACATAGCCTTAAAATAGATTTGATGCAGTATGTCCTGGGAGGGTGCTTTATCTTTACAATACGTGAGCTGACTTCAGCAGCCAATAGTTGGTGGATGGAGTGAGGAAAGCAGGTAGGGGAGTAACAATCACAAACGTAGAGATTGTTACCAGGCCCAAAGGTACAGGGGACACAGTGGCTGGCAGCTGACGTTCATACCATAACTGGGGGCAGCGCATGGTAGTACGGTCATGCTCTATAGCACGCACTCTGATGTCAGCTGCAAGCCACTCCGCACTCGCTACAGAGGACACTTGGTGATGTGGGAGCAGAGGCAAGATGAGTAGAATTTTTTTTAAATTATTTATATTTTTTTAATTATTCATTAGAGACAGTCCCAGACCATATATACCAGGATGGGGGACATATATACCAGGATGAGGAACATATACTATATATCAGGATGGGAGACATATTAGGATGGGCCCAGGATGTGCAACATTTTTACTAGGATCGGCCCAGGATTGGATAAATATATACCAGCATGGGGACGTTATGTACCATGTATACCAGGATGGGGAACATGTATACCAGGATGGGGACATATATACCAGTATGGGGGACATATGTACCAGGATTGGGAACATTACTGCATAGTGAAGGGGGGGAAGGGGCAATTAATATGCCTTTATAGGATTTAGAACGCTACAGGTGCCCATTCATCTGACCAACGTCCGGAGGGGGGCCCAGGTCCAACTTTCGCACCGGGGCCCATCGCACTCTAGTTACGCCACTGCTCATAAGACAACCCTAGCTCCACTGTGGATGACCTCACTCCAGCTGTAAAGTCTTAGGTGGAAAAGTAATGAGCAATCACAGTGGAAGGCGCATGGATCTCAAATATTATTCATAAAGTACCAGATCCAGATCAAAATTGGGAATCTCTTCTTGGAAGTGGATGATAAAACACTGAGTTACATTAACAGAGGTTAAGCATGACATTTCATGGTGTGATTAGCAAAAGAACATTGCTCCGTAAAAAGTAACAAATTTTATTTTTCCCTCCCAGACTTTTGTTCAGAGTGGAAAGGTGTGAAATGTTTGCAAATCTCTTTATTAGGGGATTAGTATTCATTCCTTTATAGAAAACTGCATGTAAGTTGCTTCCAAGCCCCAGCTTTTCTCCAATATATTTACCTGCCTTTAGTTGCTTCGATATCAGGACATATTCCTTTGGAGTACAGATGATGGCAGTGAAATGTATGGCATCTGTCTCCTCCTCTGAGTATTCTGCTTCAGAGCAATTATTCTCCTACGGCAGTTTATCCCCAGAGTTAGTGAGACACAGATGCTGAGCTGACCAATCACTGCAATCATCTGTACTCCAAATCAGTACATTCTGATATCACTGCAGCTAAAGACAAGCAAATAAACCGGGTATACGAAGAGTACTGGAAACCACTTCATGCAATTCTGTTTTACAGGGATGAAAAAAAAATCCCCTAAGAAATGATTTGCAAAGTTTCATAACTTTTCATGCTGGACAAAATTATTAAAGAAAGTTTGGTTACTGCTTAGGTTGTGTGCGCACGCTGCGTTTTTGCAAATTTTTCGGATGCGTTTTTGGGCTAAAAACTGCATGATTTTGTTTCCCCAGCAAAGTCTATGAGTTTTCATTTTTGCTGTCGGCACAGCGCAGTTTTGTTTTAGGTGCATTTTTGTGGTGACCACAAAGATGCAACATGTCTATTATTTCTGCGTTTTTGCCAGTGTTTTTCACCCATGAAATGCATTGGAAAAAACGCAGCAACAAAAACGCAGTAAAACGCACAAAAGTGTGCAAAAACGCATGCGTTTTTTTTTATGCATTTTTACCACGGGTGCGTTTTTTTGGGGCCAAAAACACTGCATTTTTGTGGTCACAAAAAAAAAGGCAACGTGCGCCCATAGCCTTAGAGGAACTTTGTCCTGTGGATAACATCTACTCAGAGGCTAATCCCACCAATGATTAGCTGAGTATGTTTGATTCCCTAGATGCTTCAGCAACAGCATCCTCCTCAATCAGATCCTTATCGGGGAAGCACCTGATAGATGCGGATGTTCAAAGTGGAAATTTATACACATTGGCAATTCAGTCATAATAATCAGTTATAAAACAGAACCTATTGGTGCCAATGAGCATCCACATAAGACATACTGTACATACTCTGGTTGTGTCACAGCAAGTTCCCCATTTTTGTGGAGAAGACCCTGTTACATTTCCTAAAGGTGAACATTACATAGTGCGAAATTTTAGAAATAGCCCCACGTGGCTCAGTATCAACATTTACAGTATCTACCATGACTATCTAAAACTGAGGTTGATATATAACAATGACATCAATGCTTAGGTGACTTATGATAAATTAGAAACAGGATCTGTAAGGTTGCAGCAGGGCATTTAGAAGAGGAGTCATTACTGTGACCATTGCTTTCAATCTGTTATCAATAATTTTTTTATGTTTGGTAAGAAACTGGTTACCGTATTTTTCGGACTATAAGACGCACCGAACAATAAGACGCACCCTGGTTTTAGAGGAGGAAAATAGGAAAATAAAATTTTAACCAAAAATTTGGTCATGACACACTGTTATGGGGCGAGGATCTGCTGCTGACACTGTTATGGGGGTAATGTCCCCAAATTCTTTACTAAGGTACCCTATTCTGGTAAGGATCCTCCTGCCTTGTATATGATCCTGCTCATATACCCCCATCCATCCTGCTCATATACCCCCATCCTGCTCATATACCCCCATCCAACCTGCTCATATACCCCCAACCTGCTCATATACCCCCATCCTGCTCATATACGCCCATCCTGCTATATACCCCCATCCATCCTGCTCATATATCCCCATCCTGCTCATATACCCCATCCAACCTGCTCATATACCCCCATCCTGCTCATATACCCCCATCCTACTATATACCCCCACCCATCCTGCTCATATATCCCCATCCTGCTCATATACCCCCATCCATCCTGCTCATATACCCCCATCCTGCTCATATATCCCCATCCTGCTCATATACCCCCATCCATCCTGCCCATATACCCCCATCCTGCTTATATACCCCCAATCCTGCTCATATATCCCCATCCTGCTCATTTACCCTCCATCCTGCTCATATACCCCCCATCCTGCTCATAATAGACCCCCATCCATTCTGCACATATACCAGCATCCTGGTATATGGCCTGTATCCTGTGGCACAGAAAAAAATAAACGTTTATACTCACCTTACCTCACTCCCTGCAGCACCGATCAGCTTCCTCTGTCTCAGCTGCAGCGCCGCTGTGTGGAGCCGTCACCGTGTGTGGAGCCGTCACCGTTGTCTGCAGCATCACGATGTCCTCCTGTTTGTTGTTGTCAGCTGATCTGTGTGGACACTAGCGGCGCGCACAGCAATGACGTCATCGCTCTGCTCACCGCTCACTACACAGATCAGCTAACCGGCACAGACAGGAGGAGATCGTGATGCTGCAGGGGGACGGCTCCACACACGGCGACGGGTGAGTACACTGATTCACTGCCCCTCGCGCTGATAATGATGCACGGGGGGCAGTGAATACAGCCGCACATGATCACTCCAGGCTGTAGTTGCCAGGGGTGATCATGCGGGCCGGCTGTTAATTATGCGCGCACCCCCCGCTCAACCCCCCCGCCCATCAACCCGCCCACCTGCCAGTGCCGGCTTCAGCGCTGAGATGATGGGTGGGAGGATGGGCGTGCATATTAAATGAGCGGGTCCACGTGGTCACGGCAGGCTGCTGCAGCCTGCTCGTGCCCCCGATGACCTGCTCCACCACAGGACCCTCATTCCCCGCAGCCACATTCAGACCATAAGACGCACCCCCCACTTCCCCCCACATTTGGGGGGAAAAAAGAGCGTCTTATGGTCCGAAAAATACGGTACTTATAATGAGGATGAAAAATAAATTATTAGGCTATGTGCACACACTGAGTTTTTTTTATTCGCTTTTAATGCCTATCCTTATGCCAGCAAAGTCCATGAGAATTCTGAAGTGTTGTGCACATGTTGCTTATTTTTTCCTTGCAGATTTGGTGCAGAAAATGAACTGCAGCGGGTCAATTCTTTCTGCATTTTGTTCTGGTCCCCTCTTTACTTTTTTCCAATATGAAGAGGATTCAGAAATACTGCGATTTGCAAGGTTAAGGAGATAGAGAGGGAGAGAGTAGAGCCAGTTTGCCATTGAGAGGGATAAGTAGCTTTCTAATTTACTTTATGCTTCAAATAAAAACATGATTTAGTATAAATTGCTAAAACGTTACATAGAGGGGTGTCTGTCAATCAAGACCAAAAAAGTTATACAGAGCAGGGTTTAGTAGGGACAGTATTTGCAACCTCAGGAACCACAAACAATTAAGAGCCTAAAACCTAAAAAAATTCCATAACTTTAGTTACTAACCTTTATGGTCTTTACACTGAGACGTGGCACACAGGATCCTCGTGTCTTTAGGCTGCACTGTACGCCCCCTTGGTAAAGACCATAAAATTAGGATTCAGTATAAGGGCCCTTATCTTTAGAACCGTGCAAAATTATGGTTTATGGTTGCGGTATGATTAAAGGTAGCATTATGAACTGTGCTATAATTAGTTTTAGGACTAGACTAATGAGAAGGACAAGGATTAGTGATAGAGTTACAATAAGCTGCAATGAACTATAAGGGTTTGGTGTAAAGTAACATGCAATAAGAAGGTTTAGAATGATGAATTGTGATATAGTTATGCTGAAATAAAGCTTGCAGGAAGATTTTTGGGTTATGAATTTTGGTTTGAGGAACTGTTAAGTTCAGGTTCTGCTACTTGATAATAAATGAGCATTTACTATCAATGTCTTGAACAATCTCCTTTTAAATTGGATCTGGTTTATATTAGTGGAGCTACAAAACTAGCAACATTATTATTATTATTATGTATTATTATTATTTTAGAAAATTTGTAACTATTATAAAATATCCTCCCATCTACTTTACTAACGCTATCCCTGACAATAATATAACATGTTAATGTAAAAATGTTGCAGTTGAGGTTACATGATGATACAATGTAAAATTGTAAAGAGTATTTGTATTTAGAACCTATCAATAATTTTTCCTTGCCAGATTTTATTAATATGTAGAGCTGATTGTTGAACAATGCCTTTAGCAAAACACAATGATTGTGAAAATGAGATATTTCTACATAAGCAAATTGAAAATGAGCTGGACAGATGTGATTGAACGGATTCTGTAATCCCGGCATCTCTATCAGGTGAGCCAGTATGTCTTCATCATGGTGATGTGTGACAGAATCTTAAAATACAGCTGTTTCTGAGCATTACAAAAGGAAATTGTCAGCTTGACAAAATATATTAAAATAGATAAATAGATATAAAACATAATATCACCTTTGAAGTCTGTTGCTTTGCAGCGCTGAGCTCTTCGGTTCAAATCCCATCATGGACAACATGTGCAAGGAGTTTGTATGTTCTCCCCATCATACTCCGGTTTCCTCCCACACTTCAAAGACATACTGATGGGGAATTTTAGATTGTGATCTCCAATGGGGACAGTGATAATGGTATCCGTAAATTGCTGTGAAATATGACATTATGTAAGCAAAGCATAATAAAAATGGAACTGCAATCTCCAGAACACTTCAATACAATGTGCAAATCTCATTTTCTGTGATTTCAATGCAGAGATAACTATACTGTATCTATATTGGCTACAGCTATATTAGTCCATAGTAATTTAGAAGAAAAAAAAATTACCTAACCTTCTATATATCTCTTGTCAAGTGTGGAAAAACTTTCCAAGAAGTTCTGATTGTATTTTGAGATTAAATTATGTATATTTCACAGACCATGCATGAATTATATAAGTTGGCACACAGTAGGTACCCATGGCGGTGCCTAAAAGTTTCACTATTTTTATAAACTATACAAAACCCCAATACACTAACAGTTATACAATCAAAACTATAATATATATTGTTGAAGAATCAATCAGTTTTAATGATTTAAAGGAAGAAAATGATGATTTTGAAGGCATTCATGTGTATTCAATAAAAGCATTGTTCTTTAACTTTTGGCATTATTTTTCTTCTTCAAAATATTTTTATTGAATTTAGGGGGTGAAAGGGGATAACAATACACACAAGTAATTAACATATAATAAAATAAACCATTGGAATATGGAAGGGAAAGGGAAGGAAATAGTAAAGGGGAAAATGTAAAAGTAACAAAAAAAAAAAAAATATATATAATAAGGTCAATTTGCATTATTTTGCAGTCCGGTTTTTGCCGCATGTGGCATATTTAGCCGATGCGGCAGCCGGATCGAACGTTGCCTGGCACGTTTTTTTGTCCGGCAAAAAAAAAAACGCATCGCGCCGCATCCAGCCGATGCGGCGCATTTTCCTATGGATGCCGGATGCGGCAAAAACCGTATCCGGCCGCCGCATGCATTTTTTTTCCACTGCGGATGCTCAGTAGCGTGCCGTAACCGGAAAAAAACGGACGGGCCGCATGTAAAAACGTATGCAAAGGATGCTTTTTTTTCGCCGCATCCGTTGCATAGGTTTTACAGCCGGATTGAGCCGCATTGCTCAAACCGGATGTGTAAAAGCAGCCTTACATTTGTTAATAAGTTTGTGCTTTGTGCTTAGACCCAAGAGCCAAACAAAAAAAAAGCAAAGCCGCATTATATAGCAATGGGAAGAACTGAGCAGAACAATAAAACGGGTTGGATTTTTAAACGACCAATGTGGCTAAGCTGAGGTTGACACCACAGACAACTAGTGTCATTCTTCGCAATTATTGCTGAACTACATGAACTTTTATGACTTCCATAAAGATAATTAAATAGTTTCAAGTGAATGAATATGGAAAAAATCATTCAAAGAGAAGCTGTTCTGTGTTCATTATAATGCATCCTTATAATGTTGTAGTAGCTGTAATGCAGCATTATAATGTCTCTGCTCTGTTTGTACAAACGTTTATGTTCTTTATGCTATAATCAATCATTTCAGAACAGTCCCAGTTTCCTGAAGGTTGCACTCGGATAATTGTAATATTTGCTGGTTCTAGGATTATGACAAAAGTTTTGACCCTGCCTGGGATTGTCTCCACTTATTTCTCTGATTCCTCACATACATGTATTGCATTTTTTAATGGTTATGAATGTGCTCACTGAGATGTTCTTCCATCCCAGTGTCAGTTGTAAGTCGGGAAAGGGGATGATATTCTTTGCAGGTACCTGACACATGTCATTGGCCGGCCCTACCTCCTTATATAACCACTGACGTCTGCCAGTCCTCACACTCACCTTTATCAGCCCAGAGGATAATACAGGGATTGTACGCACTCAGGTGAGGATGAAAATTTTCCCTTTTTAGATTTTTTGGGTGATTTGAATCCTATTTTGCACTATTCTTGGGTTGATGTTGGTGTCAATCAGGTATTATCTGATGTCGTATGTGGTCTGTGCAGGGAATCTACAGGGGATAAATTACTTCTATGAGGCCCAATGCAATATATTTATAGATCATTAAATTCCCCCCTATATGAAGGAGAAAGAAAGAGAAAGAAAGAGAGAAAGAGAAAGAAAGAGAAAGAAAGAAAGAAAGAGAAAGCGAAAGAGAAAGAAAGAGAGAAAGAAAAAGAGGGAAAAAAAGGAAAGAGAGAGAAAGAGAACAAAGCGATAAAGAGAGAAAGAGAGAAAGGAGAGAAAGAAAGAGAAATAGGGAAAGAGGGAGAGAGAGAAAGACAAAGAAAGAGAGAAAGAGAAAGAAAGAGAAAGAAGAAAGAAAAAGAGAGAGCGTAAAAGAGAGAAAGAAAGAGAAAAAGAGGAAGAATGAGAAAAAGAAAGGATTATATAGACAAATAGAAATTAAACTTGCATGCATAACTCTATTTTAGCAAAATGTATATATATATACACACACACACACACACATATACACACACACACACACATATATATTTAGATATATGTCGGCTACACATTGCTATTTATAGGTCTCAATATAATATGTAAGGACGTTTTTAGATTTAATATTTACTAGGGTGTAAGAGACATCACTGATCGGTCACAGTAGCGATGTTGATACATCTCTCCCATTGTCTTAATGGTATGATGAAGGCCGATGATGAGGCTTATTCAGGCACCATAGAACGCTCCCCTATGTGCATCGTCACTGTGCTCCATATGTGTCCTCCGTGATGCATCATGTCACCTGCACCACATTTCACTGTAGGAAAGTTTTCATTATTAGGGAACAATGGTTGATTTCTATAGGACGACAGTAAGATGGAAACTGGTTCTACAGCCTGGACTCAGCAGCCTATGTGTGCGACATGATATTGACCGAAAGGGAAACTCATGAAATCTAAGCATCATTTCTGCCTAAAGAGGTTAAAGCATCATGGTGGGGAACAACACAAAAAGGGTCTACAGGCTCTAGATAGCTGTGACTGTTTAATAATCATTTTTTCATTCTGCTACGACTTGGGTCTAGGTGTTTTGGCTGCAGCAGTGACGAGACATCAATGGCGCCCAACACCGCTGCAGCCAAACACTGAACTCAGTGAACAAACCCTGAGCAGCAACCTGAGAAAGGAGGTAGATTTCAGACTCCAACACACAATGCAGCAAAAATGCTGTAACAATAAGTTAGCTGTCGTCAAAGAGAAAGTATAAAAACATGTTAGAAACGTTGCCGGTTTTTTTCCACGCTTTTGGTGCAATTAGTGTGCAATTTTGTTGATGAAGTAGGATCTGGGTCCCATCCTGCCTATGTGGTTGGCACACAGTGAACGTAAAGTGAAACCAGCCACGAAACTCAAAGCCACATTGGAGGAAAAAATGCATTAGCAAAAATTTACTAGGATTTGCATGGTTTGGCAATATGGTAATTTCCTTTATGGCTTTTATAGGTGGATCACATTTATTGTTAACTTATCACCTGGAAAACACTCACTGCTTGGTAAAATCATGCAAATGGCGATAGAAAAAGCATTGAGCAGTGATGCCATCCTGCTGTCTGTGCTTAATCGGCAGAGCTGTGGTTCTCTCAGTGATGGAGGAATTGGGCCACATTCACATGTTGAGTATTTGGTGAGTTTTTTACCTCAGTATTTGTAGCCAAAACCAGGAGTGGGTTGGAAAATGCAGAAGTGGTGATTGTGTTTCTATTATATTTTTCCTCTGATTGTTCCACTCCTGGTTTTGACTTCAAATACGAAGGTAAAAAACTCACCAAATACTCAACGTGTGCACATGGTCTTATTAAGAAGGAAGTCTATATTATGGGTCAGGCCATGTTCACATGTTGAGAATTTGGTGAGTTTTTTACCTCAGTGTTTGGAAGCCAAAACCAGGAGTGGAAAAATCAGGGGAAAGGTATAATAGAAACATACCGTAATCACCACTTTTGTATTTATCACCCACTCCTGGTTTTGGCTTAAGGCTACTTTACACACTGCGATATCGGTCCCGATATCGCTAGTGTGGGTAGCCGCCCCATCTGTTGCGCGACACGGGCAAATCGCTGTCCGTGCGGCACAACATCGCTCAGACCGGTCACACATACATACCTGTCCGGCGACGTCGCTGTGACGGGCGAACCGCCTCCTTTCTAAGGGGGCGGTCCGTGCGGCGTCACAGCGACGTCACTGAACCGCCGCCCAATAGCAGCGGAGGGGCGGAGCTGAGCGGGACGTAACATCCCGCCCACCTCCTTCCTTCTGCATAGCGGCCGGGAGGCAGGTAAGGGGAGCTTCCTCGTTCCTGCGGCGTCACACGCAGCGATGTGTGCTGCCGCAGGAGCGACGAACTACATCGTTACTGCTGCAGTAACGAGATTTGAGAATGGACCCCCATGTCGCCGATTAGCGATTTTGCACGTTTTTGCAACGATGCAAAATCGCTTATCGGTGTTACACGCAACGGCATCGCTAATGCGGCCGGATGTGCGTCACGAATTCCGTGACCCCAACGAGTTCGCATTAGCGATGTCGCAGCGTGTAAAGCCCGCTTTACAAATACTGAGGTAAAAAACTCACCAAATATTCAATGTGTGCACGTGGAGTGACCCATCCTATAGATGTCCTTCATAATAAGGCCATATGCACATGTTGAGTATTGGTCAGTATTTTACCTCAGCATTTGGTCAATATTTTACCTCAGCATTTGGTCAATATTTTACCTCAGCATTTTGTCAGTATTTTACTTCAGCATTTGGTCAGTATTTTACCTCAGCATTTGGTCAGTATTTTACCTCAGCATTTGGTCAGTATTTTACCTCAGCATTTGGTCAGTATTTTACCTCAGCATTTGGTCAGTATTTTACCTCAGCATTTGGTCAGTATTTTACCTCAGCATTTGGTCAGTATCTTACCTCAGCAATTGGTCCGTATTTTAGCTCAGCATTTGGTCCGTATTTTGGCTCAGCATTTGGTCAGTATTTTAGCTCAGCATTTGGTCAGTATTTTAGCTCAGCATTTGGTCAGTATTTTACCTAAGCATTTGGTCAGTATTTTACCTCAGCATTTGGTCAGTATTTTACCTCAGCATTTGGTCAGTATTTTACCTCAGTATTTGGTCAGTATTTTACCTCAGTATTTTACCTCAGCATTTTGAAGCCAAAATCAGGAGTGGAACAATCAGAAGAAAGGTATAATAGAAACACAATCGCCACTTCTGTATTTTTCACCCACGCCTGGTTTTGGCTACAAATACTGAGGTAAAAAACTCACCAAATATTCAACATGTGCTCGTGACCTTGGTCACCCTGTATTTGGCAGCATTTCTGTGCACTGAGGCATACTGTGAGGAATATTGTCTGATATTCAGTATACGTCATGTCCCGCAGGGATGTCACTGGTGGCCAGAAATTTAGAAGATGCTCATTGCTTCAGTCTTGATTTGTTATTACACATCTGAGTGGGCTTGTTAATACCTTAGTGACTTTTTAATCTAGAAATAAGCCATGCCATTAGCACAGGGGAGATAAAGGCTGAGATCAGGCACAATGCCGGGAGTCTGAGGAGGAAAAAAAAAGTCCACAGAAACTAGATGTAAAATCTTCATTGTCTATTTGGTATCTTAGACACAAAAAAATGGATATGGTAAAATTTCATAACAAAATAAAAAAGTGTTGTCTGATAACATTTTATTTTCTGCTGGGGGATTTCTAAACATCATGAGGTTTGGAGCTCCAGAGGAAGAACCTGATATTTGCTCGTTGGCACAGTTGAGCTCTCTTATTTCACATCCCGACCCTTACCAATATACGATGCCCTTGGCTCATTTATGCCATGGAAGTATCTTGTACCTCCAATTCCATCCCATATTAATAATGATTAAATATTTTCACCTGATATCAGTACAAATGTAATACAAGCAGTGAGGGCATCATGGCATATACTGTATATGGCACATGAAATGAAAACTAAACTAAAAAGTATGATATTAATGTATTTATAATTAAGTAATCATAATATTTTGAAAAGTTCAGCAACTTTCTACCACACTTTTTGTTTCAATGCCTCACGATTTTCATGATACCCCACCCGGCTTCCACTCCCTGTATTTAGGGTAGATATTGTCACACAATTTGGCACAAAACTTGCTGACTGTCATGGCGGTGTCAGGCTCTGTTCACATTGCAGAGTTTGACACTCTGCCTGATGGTTTCACTGGTGTTTATGTTCAATTCAGGCAGACCCAGGTGTCAGCCTGCTGTATGTTGATTCATAGACAGGCTATCAAAAGCTAATCTCTGCTAGCCTGCTCATTAGGTTTCTTTGATCACATGTTGTAAGGAAGCCAATCACTTCTGCTCCTCTCATTTTTAGGCTTGAGGAAATCTTCTACCTATGCCAACTGTAGATTATGCTGTGTTTTTCTGTGAGTTGTGGTGTCCCAGACTTTCTGGAGTAAGGCGGGCTTTACACGCTGCAACATCGCTAGCGATTGCTAGCGATGTCGAGCGCGATAGCACCCGCCCCCGTCGCACATGCGATATGTGGTGCTTGCTGCTGTAGCGAACATTATCACTACGGCAGCTTCACACGCACATACCTGCTCTGCGACGTCGCTGTGACCGCCGAACTGCCTCCTTTCTAAGGGGGCGGTTCGTTCAGCGTCACAGCGACGTCACAGCAGCATCACTGAACTGCCCCCAATAGAAAAGGAGGGGAGGAGATGAGCGGCCAAAACATGCCGCCCACCTCCTTCCTTCCTCATTTTCCAGTGGACGCAGGTATGTTTGTCGTTCCACTGGCGTCAAACATAGCGATGTGTGGTGCTGCAGGAACGACAAACAACATCGTACCTGCAGCAGCACCGATATTATGGAAATGAACGACGTGTCAACGAGCAACGATTTTTCACGTTTTTGTGCTCATTGAGCGACGCTCATTTGTATTATACGCTGCGATGTCACTACCGGCGCCGGATGTGCGTCCCTAACGACGTGACCCCGACGACATATCGGCAGCGATGTCTCAGCGTGTAAAGTACCCCTAAGAGTTGCTTTGTGCTTGGTGTTGTTGTGGAGTTACCCATCAACTAGTTGTTTCCTCCATGCTCTTGTTTTCCTCCTAATCTCTTGTTGTCTTAAACCTCTGTGTGTGCGTGCTGTGTGACAGAGTTTTGATTTCCCCCATTTGACTATCTCTGTGGGTTAAAACACACTCCTGTCCCAGCCCCCATGGGAGAGGGGGTGGTATAAGATCAAGGATGATCAGGAGCAGAGCCAGGAAGGAGACTGAGCCATCCCCACCATTAGGGGTATCTCTGAGAATAGGGTCAGCTTAGGAGCCCTGGTTTCCCGCTATTCCCATAGTCCCTTGTGACTAATATATAAGACCAATACATTGTTCATGTGATTTTAAATTTATATATTACCTAAGAAGGCTTTTCTGCCAAAAAGCAGTGTATGGTCATTTTAAAACATTATTAAAACTCACTTTTTTATGCTTCTGGTATATCTTCCCTCCTCAATACCTCGTTACTGAGGATGGAGTAGAGCTATCCCTCGTGACTTAATCACAACATTGTTTCTGTAAGTTTCAAAAATTGCGGCAAAAAATATGTTTTTTACTGCATCATGCCCACAACTTGTGAGTGCAGCCAACCAAGTCCTGTAATATTTGAGGATCCATGGATTAGATCAATTTGATCCAAATTTAATGTTCATATGGTTCAAATTAGCAGATGTACACACTCAGTGTGTATGTATGGAGCAAACTCAGGACACTAGATGTTAAGTTTATTAGTATCACTAAAAATTATTTGTCCAGCAGAAAACAAGCCCTCATATGAATATGTCAACAGAAAAAGAAAAATGTGTTATTCTGCATTTTTTCCAAGCAGCTCTGCATGGAGAAAATGGTTGCAAGTGTGCACATACCCTAAAATACTGTATATTTGAAGCAAAGAGTCATCTTTGAAGGGCTTGTCCACTGTAGATGAAATTTAACACATTTTTGGTGATATGACCTGTGGCACATACTAATATATAAATATTACAAGTCTTTTTTTCGTCACAGGATATAGAAAGCTCCAGTTCTCAAAATGACAGCGGATGGAGGGTCACGAGACCAGACCTGTCCATCAGCCTCCTCCAATAGACAATCACCGCACATAGGGACATGGCTTCGTGATGAGAGGAGGCTGATGAACAGGTCCGATCACGTGCTCCTCCATCAGCTGGTCTCATAACTAAAAAAAAAAAAAGAATTAGAAAAACAAATTCGCTCTGTAGAAGTAATACAACAAAACGTTTTTAATAACAGACAAATAACTTCCAAGGAGGCTGATTGGCGGCTTCAGCATTAGTCCTGTGACCTCCTGTGTATCTCTGCCAGGAAGAATAGCTCCTCATACAGTTTTGCATGAGAAAAAGGTAAAATGACACAGATGCAAATAGGGAAATCATTCCTAAACAAATCTTGCTAATGCAGAGAGCAGGAAAACCTATATATGCGAGTGTACAGGACGACAGAATGACCGGGAAATAACCCCCCGCCATAATCCGTCACAGGTAATAGATAGGTTAGGCAGTGATATTATATGTAAAAGTATGATGTATAATATATATGGTAGTGTTACATATAGGCAAGTAATATGTCTACTATGCGAAATGCGAGGTTTGGCATGTATGACAAGTTACAATGTTGCAGGCAGAGGTGAGATATAAATAATATGTTACAGTGTTGCAAGTGGAGGTGTGATATATATGTATACAGTACATATATAATGTTACAATGTTGCAGACGGAGGTGTCAGATATATATATATATATATATATATATAAATGTTACTGTGTTGCAGGTGGAGGTGTGATATATGTAATATGCTACTGTGTTACAGGCGGATGTGTGATATATGTAGTATGCTACAGTGTTGCAGGCAGAGGTGTGATTTATGATATATATTACAGTGTTACAGTCAGGTGAGATATAAATAATATTTATAGTTGTCAGGGCCAGGTGGACGGGCAGACCCAGGAGGTGGATCCACTGGGCCGAACTCCTAGATGGTGGTAAGGGGTCCGGTAGCTGGAGCACTATAGGTAGCAGAACAGTCCGTGCATACGAGTATAACGGAGAAGTCCCTGGGACCACGGAGTCACTGATGGTAGTCCGGGTGACGCAGCTCAGGTTCGGAAGCCGAGAAGATGTCAGGCGGGGTCCGGAACCTTTGGAGCGAGATGACGGGTCACCGCAGGGATCCGAGATGGTACGGACTGTCAGGATGGCAGATGGACAGCGTTCGGGGGTTCGGGATTCAGCAGGACCGGATGGCGAGGCAGGCACGGCTCTACAAGAGAGATAGGTGAGTATATCATAGAGACACCAGGAGACCTGACTCCTAGCTTAAGAAACACGAAGATCAGGCCCCGCCCCCTTGGACATCAAACCCCTTTATACCCTGTACCTGTTTGCATCATTTCCTGTTAATGGACGCTGGCCCTTTAAGAAAGGGTCAATGACCGCGCGCGCCCTAATGCGCATGCGCGCGGCCCGAGTGCCAGAAGCCAGGGCAGGAAGCTGCGAGGAGGAAGCAGCAGGGCCGGGCTGGGGCTGGGAAGCCGACGGGCGCCGGGAGCGGGGACCAGGACGCCGGGGACGCGCCGGCAATGGATGCTGGAGAGCGGGGAGCGGCGGTGACCGGACCAAGGAACCGGGAAGCGAGGCAGGGGAGCCGGGGAGCGTGACAGGTGAGCCGGAGGGCAGCGCAGGGGACCCGGGGAGCGTGACAGTACCCCCCCCCACGCCCCCCTCCCCGCAACCGGGACAGGAAGGCACGGATCAGCGGAGTACCCACATTCTCCCGGGGCTCCCAGGACCTATCCTCAGGACCATACCCAGCCCAGTCCACCAGGAAGAACTGTCGACCCCGTACGGTCTTCATGGCCACGATATCCCTTACCGCATAGATGTCGTCATCGGCAATAGGAGGAGGAGCCGAACTGGCCGCAGCGGAGAAGGGACCAAGGACAACCGGCTTGAGCAGGGAGACGTGGAAGGAATTGGGTATCCTCATCGTGGCCGGGAGCTGTAGCTTGTAGGAGACCTCATTGATCTTGTTGAGGACTTTAAACGGCCCGATGTAGCGAGGACCCAGCTTGTAGGATGGTATCTTCAATCGGACGTACTTGGAAGCAAGCCAGACTAGATCTCCAGGAGAGAAACACGGAGGGTCCAGACGTCTCTTGTCTGCGTGTCTCTTCATCCGCAGGGAAGCACGCCCAAGGGACGCCTTGACAGAGCCCCAAATGGTTGCAAAGTCACGGGCTACAGTATCAGCAGCAGGGACATCCGAAGAAGGGGATACAGGCAATGGAACGGAGGGCTGAAGTCCGTAAACGACATGGAAGGGAGAGCTGGAGGACGACTCACTGATGTGGTGGTTATGGGAGAATTCAGCCCAAGGAAGAAGCGTGGACCAGTCGTCGTGATGGGCGTTGACATAGTGACGTAAGAAGGAGGTCAAGATTTGATTGACCCTCTCCACTTGGCCATTAGACTGAGGATGGTAGGCAGAAGAAAAGTCCAGAGTCACTCCCAGATGTTTGCAGAGCGCCCTCCAGAAGCGGGAGGTGAACTGAGTTCCTCTGTCGGATACGATGTGTGATGGAAAGCCATGCAAGCGGAAGATATGATGTATATAGGCGTCCGCGAGTTCCTGAGCAGAGGGCAGTCCAGCCATAGGGACGAAATGAGCCATTTTAGAGAACCGATCCACCACGACCCATATGACTGTGTGTCCGGAGGACAATGGCAAGTCCGTAATAAAGTCCATCGCTATGTGTTGCCACGGAACTGAGGGTATCGGCAGAGGCAGAAGACGGCCATATGGCAGGTGTTTGGGCGTCTTGTTCCTGGCACAAGAGGAGCAGGCAGAGACAAAAGCAGCGACGTCCGTGCGAAGGGATGGCCACCAGTAATGGCGTACAATCGCACCCCATGTTCTCTTCTGGCCAGCATGACCGGCTGTTTTCGAGGCATGACCCCAGTGTAACACTTTTTGCCTGTCAGTATCAGAGACATAGGTCTTCCCGGGCGGTATCTGGGCCAGGGTGACAGGAGCCACCGGAATGATTTTGCTAGGACAGATGATGGGTTGGGTAGTCTCCTCCTCCTGCTCCATGGGCATGAAAGACCTGGACAAGGCATCAGCGCGTACGTTCTTGTCCGCGGGTCGGAAATGGAGCTGGAAATCAAACCTGGCAAAGAATAAGGACCACCTGGCTTGCCGTGGGTTCAGTCGCTGAGCGGACCGCAGGTATTCCGGGTTCTTGTGGTCCGTGTAAATAATCACGGGGTACACTGCTCCTTCCAGAAGGTAGCGCCATTCCTCCAGAGCCAGTTTGACTGCCAATAGCTCTCGGTCACCGATGGTGTAGTTGCGCTCAGGCGCTGAGAAGCTCTTGGAGAAGAATCCGCAAGTTACCATCTTCCCGGAGGAGGACTTCTGCATGAGCACTGCTCCGGCTCCCGAGGAGGAGGCATCCACCTCCAAGGTGAACTGGCGGTTTAACTCCGGACGGTGGAGTACAGGAGAGGAGGCAAATGCCCGCTTCAGAGAGCCAAACGCGGCGTCGGCCGCAGGTGACCAGTCCTTTGGATTAGCCTCCTTCTTGGTCAAAGCGGAGAGAGGAGCAGTCAGAGCAGAGAAGTGAGGGGTAAACTGGCGGTAGTAGTTGGCGAATCCCAGGAAACGTTGGATTGCCTTCAGTCCAGAAGGAGGAGGCCAGTTGAGAATAGAGGAGACCTTCTTTGGATCCATCTGCAGTCCGGTATCAGAGATGATGTACCCCAGGAAGGGGAGAGAAGACTGCTCAAAGACACACTTCTCGTACTTGGCGTACAGACGATTCTCTCTCAGTCTTTGTAGAACCAGCTGTTCGTTCTCTCTGTGGGTCTGGAGGTCCGGAGAGAAGACAAGGATGTCATCCAGATACACTACCACACAGACGTAGAGCAGGTCCCGGAAAACGTCGTTCACCAGTTCTTGAAAGACGGCTGGGGCGTTACACAGGCCGAAGGGCATCACGCAGTATTCATAGTGCCCATCGCGAGTGTTGAACGCGGTCTTCCATTCGTCCCCAGAGCGGATGCGTACCAGATTGTAAGCACCCCGAAGATCCAGCTTGGTGAACACACGAGCTCCTCTAAGCCGGTCAAACAATTCGGGGATGAGCGGCAGAGGGTACTTGTTTTTTACGGTGATTTGGTTCAATCCCCGGTAATCTATGCATGGGCGTAAGTCGCCCTCTTTCTTCTTGACGAAGAAGAAGCCTGCTCCAGCAGGAGAGGAGGATCTCCGAATGAATCCCCTTGCCAGGCTCTCTGTGATGTAAGTAGACATGGCCCTTGTTTCGGCTGGAGACAATGGATATATCCGTCCTCGAGGAGGTGTAGTTCCTGGGAGCAGGTCGATGGCACAATCGTAAGGACGATGTGGCGGAAGTACCTCAGATTCCTTTTTATCAAAGACGTCTGCGAAGGACCAATAGGCCGAGGGCAGTCCCGGTAGGTTCTCTGGAACCGGAGGTCGTCGGATGGGTTGTATGGTCTTCAGACACTTCTCATGGCACGAAGAGCCCCATCGGGTGATTTCGCCAGTACCCCAGCTGACTGATGGTTCGTGTGTCCGCAACCAGGGAAGTCCCAGCAGGATTTGATGGGACATGTGTGGAAGGACGTAGAGAGCGATGTTCTCGGTGTGCAGGGCACCGATACGTAGTTCGACCGGCCTGGTGATCCAGGAGATGGTGTCAGAGAGGGGTCTCCCATCCACAGAGGCAATCACTAGGGGCTTGTCGAGTGGAGTAACAGGCACCTGGTACTTGTCTACCGTGGACTGCTGGATGAAATTGCCTGCTGCCCCGGAATCGAGGTATGCCTCAGCCGTGAACCGCGTCTCTCCCGTTGTCACTTGCACAGTCCACGTAACCGGGTCTGAGAGAGTCCCAGCACCTAGGGTGGCCTCTCCTACCAACCCTAGGCTTTGGAGTTTCCCAGCCTCTCTGGACAGGAGCGTAGCAGGTGTGTGCCCTCTCCGCAGTAGAAGCAGAGGCCCTTGGCGAGCCGCTCTGCTCGACGTTGTTCAGACTGCCGCACTCGGTCGATCTGCATGGGCTCGTGGACGGGGGCCCCAGCTGTTGATGACTGAAGTACGGAGGGCTTCTGCGGAGGAGAGGAATGCCGTACCGGACGTCTCTCACGGGACACTTCCTTGGATCGCTCCTGAAAGCGAAGGTCTACTCGAGTCGCTAGGGCAATCAGGGCATCCAGGGTGGTCGGTACGTCACGACCCGCCAGCTCATCTTTAATTCGCCCCGAGAGACCTTCCCAGAAGGCGGCGGTTAGGGCCTCGTTGTTCCAGCCGAGTTCCGCAGCCATGGTGCGAAACCGGATTGCGTATTGACCCACCGTCAGAGTCCCCTGACGTAACCGGAGAAGAGACGAAGCAGACGCGGAGGCGCGTCCGGGCTCATCAAAGGTGCCACGGAATGCCTGCAGGAACTCTTGGATGTTTGTGGTCACAGGATCCCCCTTCTCCCACAAGGGGTTCATCCACGCCAGTGCCTCACCCTCAAGATGGGACATGATGAAGGCGACCTTGGCTTGGTCGGAGGCAAACAAATGCGGCAGCTGCGTAAAATGGAGGGAGCATTGGTTTAAGAATCCCCTGCAGGTCTTGGGGTCTCCGGCGTACCGGGGTGGTGAGGCCAAACGAAGTCTGGAAGCTTCTGAAGAAGTCGCCACGGGAGCTGGAGCCGTGGCTTGACTAGTGGAAGCCCGGGATGTTGAAGACGTAACTGCTGCTTGTAGCGTGTTCAGGCGGGCGTCCACAGAAGACATGAATTTCAGCATGCGGGTCTGAGTCTCACGCTGGCGTTGGAGTTCCTCCTGTACGGCTGCTAGTGCTGCAGCGGGATTCCTGATCTTACTGTCAGGGCCAGGTGGACGGGCAGACCCAGGAGGTGGATCCACTGGGCCGAACTCCTAGATGGTGGTAAGGGGTCCGGTAGCTGGAGCACTATAGGCAGCAGAACAGTCCGTGCATACGAGTATAACGGAGAAGTCCCTGGGACCACGGAGTCACTGATGGTAGTCCGGGTGACGCAGCTCAGGTTCGGAAGCCGAGAAGATGTCAGGCGGGGTCCGGAACCTTTGGAGCGAGATGACGGGTCACCGCAGGGATCCAAGATGGTACGGACTGTCAGGATGGCAGATGGACAGCGTTCGGGGGTTCGGGATTCGGCAGGACCGGATGGCGAGGCAGGCACGGCTCTACAAGAGAGATAGGTGAGTATATCATAGAGACACCAGGAGACCTGACTCCTAGCTTAAGAAACACGAAGATCAGGCCCCGCCCCCTTGGACATCAAACCCCTTTATACCCTTGTACCTGTTTGCATCATTTCCTGTTAATGGACGCTGGCCCTTTAAGAAAGGGTCAATGACCGCGCGCGCGCCCTAATTCGCATGCGCGCGGCCTGAGTGCCAGAAGCCAGGGCAGGAAGCTGCGAGGAGGAAGCAGCAAGGCCGGGCTGGGGCTGGGAAGCCGACGGGCGCCGGGAGCGGGGACCAGGACGCCGGGGACGCGCCGGCAATGGATGCTGGAGAGCGGGGAGCGGCGGTGACCGGACCAAGGAACCGGGAAGCGAGGCAGGGGAGCCGGGGAGCGTGACAGGTGAGCCGGAGGGCAGCGCAGGGGACCCGGGGAGCGTGACAATAGTGTTGCAGGTGGAGGTATGATACATATGTCTACATATAAGTTATAATGTTGCAGACGGAGGTGTCAGATATGTGTGTGTGTATATATATATATATATATATATATATATATATGTAATATATATAAAAAAATATATATTATGCTACAGTGTTGCAGGCAAATGTGTGATATATGCAATATGTTACAGGCAGAGGTGTGATATATGTAATATGCTACTGTGTTACAGGCGGATGTGTGATATATGTAATATGCTACTGTGTTACAGGCGGATGTGTGATATATGTAATATGCTACTGTGTTACAGGCGGATGTGTGATATATGTAATATGCTACTGTGTTACAGGCAGAGGTGTGATATATGTAATATGCTACTGTGTTACAGGCGGATGTGTGATATATGTAATATGCTACTGTGTTACAGGCAGAGGTGTGATATATGTAATATGCTACTGTGTTACAGGCAGAGGTGTGATATATGTAATATGCTACTGTGTTACAGGCAGAGGTGTGATATATGTAATATGCTACTGTGTTACAGGCAGAGGTGTGATATATGTAATATGTTACTGTGTTACAGGCGGATGTGTGATATATGTAATATGCTACTGTGTTACAGGCGGATGTGTGATATATGTAATATGCTACTGTGTTACAGGCGGATGTGTGATATATGTAATATGCTACTGTGTTACAGGCAGAGGTGTGATATATGTAATATGCTACTGTGTTACAGGCGGATGTGTGATATATGTAATATGCTACTGTGTTACAGGCAGAGGTGTGATATATGTAATATGCTACTGTGTTACAGGCAGAGGTGTGATCTATGTAATATGCTACTGTGTTACAGGCGGATGTGTGATATATGTAATATGCTACTGTGTTACAGGCGGATGTGTGATATATGTAATATGCTACTGTGTTACAGGCGGATGTGTGATATATGTAATATGCTACTGTGTTACAGGCAGAGGTGTGATATATGTAATATGCTACTGTGTTACAGGCGGATGTGTGATATATGTAATATGCTACTGTGTTACAGGCAGAGGTGTGATATATGTAATATGCTACTGTGTTACAGGCAGAGGTGTGATCTATGTAATATGCTACTGTGTTACAGGCAGAGGTGTGATATATGTAATATGCTACTGTGTTACAGGCAGAGGTGTGATCTATGTAATATGCTACTGTGTTACAGGCGGATGTGTGATATATGTAATATGCTACTGTGTTACAGGCAGAGGTGTGATATATGTAATATGCTACTGTGTTACAGGCAGAGGTGTGATCTATGTAATATGCTACTGTGTTACAGGCGGATGTGTGATATATGTAATATGCTACTGTGTTACAGGCGGATGTGTGATATATGTAATATGCTACTGTGTTACAGGCGGATGTGTGATATATGTAATATGCTACTGTGTTACAGGCAGAGGTGTGATATATGTAATATGCTACTGTGTTACAGGCGGATGTGTGATATATGTAATATGCTACTGTGTTACAGGCAGAGGTGTGATATATGTAATATGCTACTGTGTTACAGGCAGAGGTGTGATCTATGTAATATGCTACTGTGTTACAGGCAGAGGTGTGATATATGTAATATGCTACTGTGTTACAGGCAGAGGTGTGATATATGTAATATGCTACTGTGTTACAGGCGGATGTGTGATATATATAATATGTTACAGTGTTGCAGGTGGAGAAATGTGCTGTCACTTGTAGAAATTGAGAATTGTCTGATTATACTTGTAGATTATATCACAGCAATGTCACCCAGTTGTATATAAATCCAGCAGAATATTGCCATGATTGAACAGGGCCATGGACTCAACGGACTTCATGGTCTTTTTCATGCATGATTAATTTATTACATGCAAGATCTTAAAACCTACTGTATGCATATTGTAAATGTAACCATTGACTCTCCATTTAACCCTGGCAGATACTGGGGGCTCGCAAATGAGAAAGTCAGAGACCCTGATCTCAGAAATGATCTGGAAAGTACAATCCAGCCTCTTGCTTCTTCTAGCAGGTAAGAGAAAGAATTGTCATGAAGGTGAAAATCAGTGAGTTCTATAGATGGGACTGAAAATCTATATTCCCTCCATGAAGAGGGATATAAAGGAATATAGATGAATATAAAGAGCTGCTAGATAGGGTTTATGCACAGAAGAGCTGCAAATCATGGTAAATAAATACAGTTCCATCTCAGATTAACACAATTGTAAATATTTAAGATCAAAAGTTTCCTGGGACTTCTACCCTGCAGGGGAAAGAAAATCATCAGTAGCTAATACCAGCATATGCAGCACAAGGACATGGAAAGATATCCTACACTGTGAGGACCCCAGAAAATATAATTCTTCATATCTCAGCTTGCAGGTTCTTTGTGAATATGATACAGAAGGGGTTAACTATAGTCACACTTGACTAAGGAGCAGCTTTAGTTTACATCTATAGACATATATTCATTTATAGTATGCAAAGAACTGTAAAACTGTATGCTACAATGCAACTGCCGCTCCCTCTACTGGTCACTGTCTGAAATTGATAACATTTTTTATTAGTGTAACAGCATTGTATCAGTCATACATATTGTTATAATGTCTCTGGGGGACGTTCTCAGCTTCCCCCTAATCCTCCCTTTATCCTATAACCCCCCTGTCACAAACCACCGGGGGGGGCACTCAGAAATCCCCCGCGCTGGCTACCAGTACGTCACAATCGGGGGGTAACAAGTGGGGGTCACCCCTCCTTTATACCTCCCGACCGACAGACAGAGCACGTGACGCGCTCTCTAGCGCCCCTCTTATAGTCAGGCCAATTATGGAATTGCCCGACAATAAGCAAGGAGGCCGCTATACTACTTATGCCGATTATTGAAGGGTCCCCGGTGAGAGTAGGGTATATATTCCCCCGACCTCCGCGGGCGGAATATATAAAATCTCCCCGAATCTCACTGGCCTCCCCACAATAATCCTTGGCACAATTCGCTGCCACCAACCGATTTACGGTAACTATTAGCCGAACACACAGACGTGGGATTCAAGATCGAGATAACAGAACAGCCCAAGATTAATTATATAATTTAATCAGCCTAAAGCACACTAGAAACTACAATATATACAATAGGGAATCTACAGAATATACATATGTCAGAGTACAGTTACAGATAAAGCATGGTTTTCAAACAGGTATGCAATTCAATCAGTTACCTTGTGCGTCTGGCCACAGGGGGGCGCTGTAGACCAGGTTTCCAGGAACTCCCACAGATGTTTCCTACACGTGCCCCCAGCGAAAGAACGCTGGAAAATGGCCGAAGTAGGGTTATCAACCTGGGCAGATCCAGGTCCCCTCCTACCTTAGTGACCTCACAGGGAAGCACTGCCACTCCCCCTGCATGGATCAGAATTATCCAGCAAAGGGGATATTGGCCATAACTTTGCCTGGGAGCGTCGTAGGCGGACGCCAATGCTCTCATTGTGACAGTTATGAATTTAGCTACAGAACGAGGGGACTCATGACCTGTCTGCCAGTTCCCCATTGGCTGATATCACGCCTGGGGCATTTCCCAATGTCCTGCTCCCATAAAAAGGGTGTGCCGGCATCGTCCACATGCGGAGACACCATTTTTATGGTTGCCATATTTATCGGAAATATGGCTTGCGAGATATGAACCATTTTTTACTGGAGTCGTTCTGTCTGCTAGTTCCATAGCCTTGCTAATGAGATACAACTCTTGTTACAGGGTGACGGCAGGGAGTCATCCTGTGTCCATTGTCCCTAAGCCACCTAATTTCCATATCACAGGACATGGCCATGGGATTTGTTGCTAAACCAGTTGTGTGAAGGAAAGGGGGGGTGACACCAGGAGAGGGCTTCCTGACATACTTGAATATCATGATTTATCGTCATATCTCCGGATTTACCTCACACCTCCCCCCTTTTGAGGGCGCTAGGGGGCAGCACACTCCGGTGTTCCCCCGTGCGCCCGTCCGCGACCTCTCCTTGTCGGGACAGCCCGTCTGCGTTACCGTGGTCACGGCCCCTTTTGTGGCGAATGGTGAAGTTGTATTGCTGGAGCGCAAGGCTCCATCGCAACAATCGCCCATTCGTCCCAGAGACGGTGTGCAACCAGCTGAGGGGATTGTGGTCCGTCTCCACGATGAAGTGGCGCCCGTATAGATAGGGTTGCAGACGCTGCAGGGCCCACACTATGGCCAGGCACTCCTTCTCCATCGTGGAATAGGCAACTTCCCTTGGTAACAGCTTCCTGCTCAGGTACAAGACTGGGTGCTCTTGGCTCGCAGAGTCCACCTGGCTGAGCACCGCACCGAGGCCGAAGTCACTGGCGTCGGTCTGTACTACAAACGGCCGCGTGAAGTCGGCTGCCTGTAGCACGGGCGGGCTGGACAGGGCGTCCTTTAGGGCCCGGAAGGCTGTCTCGCAGTCCATTGTCCAATCGACTGCAGAGGGCAGCTTCTTCTTGGTGAGGTCCGTCAAGGGCTTTGCCAGGCTACTATAGCATGGAACAAACCTCCTATAGTACCCAGCGGTCCCCAAGAAGGACATCACCTGCTTCTTGGTCCTGGGGGTGGGCCAGGATGCGATGGCTTCCACTTTCTCAGGCTCGGGCTTCAGTGTTCCCCCGCCTACCCGGTGACCGAGGTACTGGACCTCGCTCATGGCCAGCTGACACTTGCCCGGCTTGATGGTCAAACCTGCCCGGTGGACCCGCCTGAGCACCTGTGCTAGATGCTCTAGGTGATCTTCCCAGGTGGGACTGAAGACGGCAATGTCATCCAGGTACGCGGCCGCGTACCCTTCAAGTCCCTTGAGCAGGGTGTTGACCATCCGCTGGAAAGTGGCAGGGGCATTCCTCATCCCGAATGGCATCACCGTGGACTCGTACAGTCCAAATGGGGTAATAAAGGCAGAGCGTTCCCTGGCCTTGCGAGTCAGGGGGATCTGCCAATATCCCCGGCTCAGGTCCATGATGGTCAGGTACTGAGCCCCGGCCAACTGATCGAGCAGGTCATCGATGCGTGGCATTGGGTACGCATCGGCGACCGTGACCGCATTGAGCCCCCTGTAGTCCACGCAGAACCGAGTGGTTCGGTCCTTCTTAGGGACGAGGACTACAGGCGAGGCCCAAGCGCTGTTGGATGCCTGGATCACCCCCAGCTTCAGCATCTCGTCAATCTCCTGGCGCATGTGTTGCTGCACCTCCAGGGAGACCCGATATGCTGAACGCCGGATCGGGGGATGATCCCCAGTGTCCACGTGATGGACAGCCAAGTCAGTCCTTCCGGGCTGGTTGGTAAACAACCCCCGGAAGGGGTGTAGGGTGGCCCACAGCTGGGACCGTTGGTCCTCCAAGAGCTGGTGGCCAACCTCCACATCCTCAATGGATCCGCCTGCCCTAACCTGGGCTAGCATATCCAAGAGGGTTTCCGCTTCTCCCTCCTCGGGCAGGTTGCACACGGGGAGCGCACATGCCTCCCGCTCATGATGTGCCTTCATCATGTTCACATGGAAGGGCTTCCGCCTTCCACGGGCAGGGTCCAGGGTGACCAGGTACGTTACAGGGTTGAGCTGCTGGTACACGAGGTATGGGCCTTCCCAGGCTGCCTGAAGCTTGTCCTGTGGTACGGGGACCAGTACCCACACCTTTTGACCCACTTGGTAGGTCCTCTCACAAGCGTTCTGGTCGTACCAACGCTTCTGATCGGCCTGGGCTTGAGCCATATTGTCGTGTACCAGTTGCGTCAAGGCCTGCATTTTGTCCCGGAAGCGCATGACATACTCGATAACCGACACTCCAGGGGTGGCCAAATCCCCTTCCCAAGCCTCTTTCACCAGAGCCAGGGGGCCCCGCACACGTCGCCCGTACAGGAGCTCAAACGGTGAGAATCCTGTTGAGGCCTGTGGAACCTCCCGGTAAGCAAATAACAGGTGTGGGAGATACCGCTCCCAGTCACGCCCATGGGAGTCGACCAACATCTTAAGCATCTGCTTTAAGGTGCCATTGAACCGCTCGCACAGGCCATTAGTCTGTGGATGGTACGGGCTGGCCACCAGATGTCGCACCTGGACTTGCTTACAGAGGGCCTCCATCAGCTGGGACATGAATTGGGTCCCCCGGTCAGTGAGCATTTCCTGGGGAAAACCCACTCGGGAGAAAATCTCCAGCAATGCGGTGGCCACCTTGTCAGCCCGAATGGACGACAAGGCCACTGCTTCTGGGTACCGGGTGGCATAGTCCACTACCGTCAGTATGAAGCGTTTCCCGGAGCTGCTGGGGATGGCCAGCGGGCCGACCAGATCCACAGCCACCCTCCTGAAAGGCTCATCGATGATGGGCAGAGATACCAGTGGGGCTTTGGGGCGTGGCCCCGCCTTCCCCACTCTCTGACAGGTTTCACACGAACGGCAGTAGGCAGCCACATCGGCCCCCATTTTTGGCCAGTAGAAATGCTGGTTTAACCTGGCCTTGGTCTTAGCGATCCCTAGGTGTCCGGCCATCGGAATCTCATGTGCGATCCGCAACAACTCCGTCCGGAACGGATAGGGTACCACCAACTGTCGGTCCCTGGGCCACGCCTCCGGTGAACCCTGCTGGACCGTGGCCCGGTACAGCCGTCCTTGGTCCCAGACCACTCGCTCCGGGTCCGAGTCCGAGGGAGGCTGTGCCGCCTGCTCCTTTAGAGCTTTCAGGCTGTCGTCAGCTTCTAACGCTGCCTGAAACCCCTGACCAGATGTGGCCAGAATCGACGAGACTGTCACATCTTCGGTCAGTACCCCGGGACCTGTGTCCTGGCCTCCACCTGACTCGGCTGCCACTTGGTCAGAAGGGGAAGAGCTATCGGACCTCCGGGAGGCCCCTTGGCTTCCAGCACTCCCACTGCGGGTGACAGCGGCCACAGCCGCTGCGACCGTGGGTCGTGCCTGCTCCTCCTCCGTTCCTGACCAAGTCGCCGGTTCAGGCAGACCTACCTGGCTTCCTGACACCCCGGTTGTGGGGGAACCCTGCACCGAGATCTTACCTGGGAGCACTTCCGCTCCTGGACCGGCCCCAATCTCACCTGCCTGTTCCCCCTCTGCAGCAACAGAACCCCGCTGTGAAATCTCTGGGGACCCCACATTTGCTGTGGTAGCCCCCACCCCACACACTGGTCCTCCCCCTGCAGCACCCTGCTCTCTGCTTATCCCTGCAGAGGGCAACAGATCCCAGCTCACAGGCTGGTTACTTGTAGAGGCATTGTCACACCTTTCTCTGACCCCCTCCCCTCCTGTCACAGCTGCAGCTGTGTGTGTGTCTATGGTGTCTATGCAAGCAGAAATATCAGAGTTCACTCCCTCCTCCCTTACATCATTCATAGATAACACATTAACATTGTCAGGAGTCATGTCAGTACGGGCTGAAGGTTCAGCCCTTGGTGGGGGCCCAAACTGGGAGGTTATCTGCCCCAAATCTGTCCCAAGTAGCACGTTTGCAGGGATCCGATCAGTTACCCCCACCTCCCTCACCCCCCGCCCTGCGCCCCAGTCCACATAAATGTCAGCAACAGGCAGCGCCGGGTCAGTGCCTCCAATCCCGGAGACAGCGAGGGTTTTTCCAGGGATCAAGTCTTGGGGGGACACCATCTCAGGCCGCACCAGAGTCACCTCCGAGGCGCTGTCTCGCAGTCCTATGGTCACAGACCGGCCGACGGTGACAGGTTGGAAGCTGTCCAGGGACCTCCCACCACCCCCACCCACACAATACACCTTGGGCGGCCCTTGGGACGGGGACGGAGCCGGGGCCTTGGGACGCTGAGGGCACATGGCCTTGAAGTGTCCAGGTAGGTTGCACTGGTGGCACCGTCTTGGTTCCGCCACGGGCCTGGAGAGGGGAGTTGAGGGGGACACCCCCTGCAGTCTAGGGGCAGGTGGGGCAGTCGCAGAATTCATCTTACCCCCTCTCCAGGTGCTGCTGGTGGCCGCTCTCCTGGCCTCAGGGGCCCGGTTGTTGGTGTAGTCATCGGCAAGGGCAGCTGTAGCCGTGGACCCCTTTGGCTTCTGGTCTCGGATGAACTGGCGGAGATCCTCAGGGCAGTTCCACAAGAGTTGCTCCGTGATGAACAAGTCCAGGATCTCCGGTCCGGTGGAAAGCTGCAGGCCTTGGGTCCAGTGGTCGGCAGCTCGGGCAAGTGCCCGCCGGTGGTCAGCCCAGGAGTCCTTTGGTCCCTTCTGTAGGCTCCGGAACTTCTTGCGGTAGGACTCTGGGGTGAGGTTGTACTGTTGGATCAGGGCCCGCTTGATGGTGTCGTAGCCCTGATCTGCCTCAGCAGGCACGTCCCCAAGGATATCCAGGGCCTTACCCCTTAAACGGGGGGTCAGGTATTTGGCCCACTGGTCCTTGTCCAGATGGTGCTGCAAGCAAGTCCGTTCAAAAGCAGTCAAGAAAGAGTCCAAGTCTCCATCCTTCTCCAGCACTGGGAAGTCCTCAACACGGACCTTTGGAAGTTTGGTGTCTCGAAGGTCACGTGTGGCTGATGAGGGCCGGAGCTGAGCTAGCTGCAGCCGGTAGTCACGGTCTGCCTGTCGCTCTCGCTCTCGCTCTTCACGCGCTGCCTGCCGCTCTCGCTCCGCAGCCTCACGCTCTGCGTGCCGCTCCGCAGCCTCAGCGTCACGCGCTGCCTGCCGCTCTGCCCTGCGCTCTGCCAGGAGTTCCTTGTAGCCCTTCTGGTCTCCAGCCTGGAGAAGGGCCATAGCCATTTGAAGAAGGCTATCCGAGCCTCCCAGGCTCGGTGGAATGGCACGTGGTGATCTGCGGCACGCTGCAGAGCTAGGCGATTCACTGTCCCTTTCAGAGCGGAGGGCTGGCATCTGGCTCGTTGAGGAACCTTGGGTGAGCTCCTCCTCATCTTGTCCAGCAGTGCCAGGTTGCGCAATGTCCTCGGCAGAACGGTTTTCTGGCGTCGAGCTCCTGGAGGACTCGTGGGCAGCCTCCTCATTGCTGTCCACAGCACCGTCCTCCCTCTCTTCGGCTCCTGCCTTAGCATTGGCCAGTTGCATAGCTCTGCTCCTGGTGCCATCAGCCATTCTTGCAGACTTTTGGTCACTGACACAGAACTGACACCTGATGCCTCCACACACCTTACAGTATCTGCACTCTGACACTCTAGTGTTGAGCTAGTCTGAAGACCCCAGCAGCCACAGCTGCTGCAGGCAGTCTTTAGTGTCTGGGAGTATGGGTCTCACACTCACACACACTATTATCTCGATCCCACCGCTGCCACCAATATGTCACAAACCACCGGGGGGGTCACTCAGAAATCCCCCGCGCTGGCTACCACTACGTCACAATCGGGGGGTAACAAGTGGGGGTCACCCCTCCTTTATACCTCCCGACCGACAGACAGAGCACGTGACGCGCTCTCTAGCGCCCCTCTTATAGTCAGGCCAATTATGGAATTGCCCGACAATAAGCAAGGAGGCCGCTATACTACTTATGCCGATTATTGAAGGGTCCCCGGTGAGAGTAGGGTATATATTCCCCCGACCTCCGCGGGCGGAATATATAAAATCTCCCCGAATCTCACTGGCCTCCCCACAATAATCCTTGGCACAATTCGCTGCCACCAACCGATTTACGGTAACTATTAGCCGAACACACAGACGTGGGATTCAAGATCGAGATAACAGAACAGCCCAAGATTAATTATATAATTTAATCAGCCTAAAGCACACTAGAAACTACAATATATACAATAGGGAATCTACAGAATATACATATGTCAGAGTACAGTTACAGATAAAGCATGGTTTTCAAACAGGTATGCAATTCAATCAGTTACCTTGTGCGTCTGGCCACAGGGGGGCGCTGTAGACCAGGTTTCCAGGAACTCCCACAGATGTTTCCTACACGTGCCCCCAGCGAAAGAACGCTGGAAAATGGCCGAAGTAGGGTTATCAACCTGGGCAGATCCAGGTCCCCTCCTACCTTAGTGACCTCACAGGGAAGCACTGCCACTCCCCCTGCATGGATCAGAATTATCCAGCAAAGGGGATATTGGCCATAACTTTGCCTGGGAGCGTCGTAGGCGGACGCCAATGCTCTCATTGTGACAGTTATGAATTTAGCTACAGAACGAGGGGACTCATGACCTGTCTGCCAGTTCCCCATTGGCTGATATCACGCCTGGGGCATTTCCCAATGTCCTGCTCCCATAAAAAGGGTGTGCCGGCATCGTCCACATGCGGAGACACCATTTTTATGGTTGCCATATTTATCGGAAATATGGCTTGCGAGATATGAACCATTTTTTACTGGAGTCGTTCTGTCTGCTAGTTCCATAGCCTTGCTAATGAGATACAACTCTTGTTACAGGGTGACGGCAGGGAGTCATCCTGTGTCCATTGTCCCTAAGCCACCTAATTTCCATATCACAGGACATGGCCATGGGATTTGTTGCTAAACCAGTTGTGTGAAGGAAAGGGGGGGTGACACCAGGAGAGGGCTTCCTGACATACTTGAATATCATGATTTATCGTCATATCTCCGGATTTACCTCACACCCCCCAAATTACACATTCTCTCCCCCCCCCCTTTTTTTGTTTTTTTTTCTCTCTCTCTCTTCTCCTTCTCCCTCTCTACTTTACACTTCTCTTCCTTCTCATTCCTCAGTACATTCCTCTCTTTTCTCTCTTTCTCTCCTAAGCTTTCATCTCCGATATCGTTCTTCCCTAACTTTTCTCATCTAGCGCTCTCTCCAAGCACACTAAAGAATCTGTCTCCTATATTGCAAACTTCACACACTCCCTACGCAAAACATATCCACGTGGATCTTCAGTAAGCGACAACGAGGGTGTGTAGAGCATATTCCCTAATCAGAAGCATAACACTGGCAGGGGCCCACCCTGGTCCAGGCTGGAAGTGAGAAATTCCGCAACTTAGGGAGCTACGCTCTGGATCCCCCTCAGACCGAAAAATGGGAAAATAGTATAGACATGGTTGTTCGTTAGACAGAAAAAGGAGATAATTTGAAGTAAGACATAGTATTTGAAGTACATCCAAAAGTGCAAGGAATGGGAAACTGAAATAGTTGGTACTTGGCTACGTGAGGAGAAACGTTAATATAGAGCAAATATGAAGAGCAAGTGTATAGCTCAATTATTATATGTAATGGAATATGCAAGACTGCCGGTTTAGGAGAGAGACCGCTCTCACGAATTCTTTATCTAATCTTGCTTTCTTTTTCTCTAAAATATTGTTGTTTACTGTGTGAAAAATTAATAAAAACAGATTAATCATAAAATAGCAATTATGGAAAAAGTATTTTTTGCACTCTCTGTCACTCAGGCAAAGACTTGAGCAATTGTTATCTTGAAAGTGACCAATTAATAATAGAATTTGTTCAATGGCAGTGAGATTTTCCAGTAAGGCTAGCGAAATCTATTTTATTATATTAGCTCAAAAATATTATTATCCAATACCATAATAACATATATTCTTTTTGCCGTATACAGCCTTGTTTACCAAAGCCAGGGCACAAACTGGTGCTGTCGAAGTCACCTCAAACTCATTGGTTACAAGTAAGTGGAACTTTGTCACTTTCCCCAGTCACATCTTAAGGCTTTATTCACACATCAGTATTTTTTGCCAAAACCAGGAATATCTCCAGAACAGAGAACACGTGTCAGTCTTTTAGTTATCGTTTTTCTCTGTAAGTTCCACTCCTGGTTTTGGCACACAAATACTGATGCAAAATACTGACCAAATACTGATGTGTGAATGTGACTTTAATTACAGAGAAACTGGGGAAACATCAAGACCCAGAGTACACATCGTAGAAATGTTATTGTTGATTACTTGGCCTTTATATGTGCATCCGCCTGTTACATGGAACACAGCAATTGTTCTCTATGGAGGTGCACTAGTACTGGCATGGACAATAAAACTCCAGTAGTGAAAAAACATAAAAAAACCCAAGGATGAAGTGAGACACACAACATAAGTATATTAAGCCCAAATAAGTAAGTTTATTATGATAGAAATGTTAAAATTACAAACAATTTATTAAAACGTATAAAAAGAAAGATTTCCAACGAAGAAATTAACTTCCAAAATTTCATAAAACTTTACTTTTATTTCTCGCATAAAAAATATTAGATGAAAAAAACCGCATCGACATGTAGAAATTGCAGCAGACAAGGGGACTACGCATTTTGGAAGGTTTCATACCGAAACGCGTAGTCCCCTTGCCAGAGAAAGCCAAGTGCAGTACTCAGCTCCATTTCATGTATCTCAGCTGAATAGTCTTAGGCTAGGTTCACATTTCCGTTGTTTTGCATCAGTCACATGCGTTGCTTGACGCATGTGACTGATGCGTTGTACAACGTATGACAAAGAACAGAAATCATTGTCGGACTCCGTTGTGTGCGGGGGCGGAGTGCGAGGGGGGCGGAGCGCGAGGGGGCAAAGCCGAGCGGGGCCGTGGCGCTGAGGACGTTAGTGCCGCGGGGACTGCAGGGCTGGGGACAAGTGAGTGTGTGTGTGTGTACACATGCGGAGTGCGGGAGGGGGTGGAGCCGAGTGGGGAAGTGTCAGCCTCCTTGCACACGTATCCAGGGTAAATATCGGGTAACTAACCAAAGCGCATTGCTTGGTTACCCGATGTGTATCCTGGTTATGTGTGCAGGGAGCCAGAGAGAGCATGCGTAGCAAAATCCTACGGATTGTGCTGCTTAAAAAACTTTACAGGCTGCGTTGCTCCCGCCTGGCGGTCAGTTAAAAAACGACTGACCGCGACGCAGCGGATGCAACGCAGCATCATTAGTCGCAATCCGTCACAAATAGAAGTCTATGGGGAAAACTGGAGTCCTGCAAAATATTTTGCAGGATACCGTAATTCCTCAAGGTGATGGATTGTGACTGATGAAAAACAGCGGAAGTGTGAACCTAGCCTTAGGCGGGTCCCTGAATGGCTTATCCCTGCCCCCGAACCCTTTGACTGACAGGTCTCTCTTTATCTACACACAGCAACTTCAACTACCATAAAACTAAGAACAACCACAGAGCTGTCAAACGCTACAAAAATAAGAACAATGGCAGAGCTGACAGCAACTTCCAAACCAACAGAACCACCAACACCTACAAAGACACTCACAACAGCAATGCCAACAATCATCAATGAACCTCCAACAACTGCAAAAGTGACATCAACAAAAGATACGTCAACAACAGAGCAACCAACTACAGAAATACCAACAACCACAGAGCCACCAATAACTACAGATACTGCAACAACCACAGAGCCACCAATAACTACAGATACTGCAACAACCACAGAGTCACCAACAACTGCAGAAGATGCCATTACTACAGAGTTATCAACGACAAAGCTACTAACAACTATGGAGCCCCCAACAATTACAGAGCTTCCAGAAACCATAGACCCACCAACAATTACAGAACTTCCAAGCACCACACGGCTACCAACAGCAACAGAAGCTTTGACCACTTTAGAACCAGAAACAACTGCAGATCCTTCAACACCAAAACCTCTAACGACAGATCTAATAACAAACACAACAACCCTAATGCTTCCAACCATCAGTGAACTTCCAACAATTACAAAAGTAACATCAACAACAAAAACTCCAGCAACAGTAACACAAACTATAGACACTCCTACAAGGCCAATGACAACAGAATATTCAACAATTCTAGAGCTACAAAAGACTACAGATTTTTCCTCAACCACAGACCAACTAACAACTATAGTACTTGTCATAACCACAGGGCAACTGACAACTATAGAAACTTCAAAAATAACAGAAACTCCAACACCCACATCGGTATCAACTATAGAACCTCCAACAACTACAGAGTCACTGACAACTAAAGAACCTCAAACAACAACAGAGCAATCAACACTTACAGAACCACCAGCAACTTCAGAGGCACAAACAACTACGGAACCTCTAATTATTACAGCGGCACCAGTAACTACAGAAATTCCTACAATAACAGAACCATCAATGACAACAGGACCTCTAACAATCACAAATCCACCAACATCAGAAGCTGCAACAAATACAGACCTACCAACAACTACTGAATTTACAACTCCAGAGCTAGAGATGACTTCAGAACCTTCAATAACCAGAGATTCACTGACAACGACAGTAGATTCCCCAACCACAGTGCCACCAACAACTACAGAATCTTCAACAACTACTGAGGCTCCAACAGCTATCAAACATCTAGAAATAACAGAAGCAATAGTAACTATACAAACTCCAAAAAGCTCACAGCCAATAACAACCTCAGAGACTCCAACAACCACAGAGATATCAACAACTGCTGGACCTCCATCAACCATAGAGCCACCAATAACTACAGAATCTTCAAGAACTACTGAGGCTCCAACAACTGTTAAACATCTAAGAACGACAGAAGCACCAGTAACTACAGAAACTCCAAAAAGTACACAGCCACTAACAATCACAGAGACTTCTACAACCACAACAGAGCCACCAACAGTTTCAGGACCTCCAACCACCACAGAGCCACCAAAAACTATAGAACCTGTAACAACCACAGAGCCATCAACAGCTGCAGAAGATACAATGACCACAGAATCAACAACTACAGAAACATCAACAACAAAGCCACTAACAACTATGGAGCCACCAGCAACTACAGAGCTTCCGGCAACCACAGACACAGCAACAACTACAGAACCTTCAAGCACCACAGAGCTACCAACAGCAACAGAAACTCTATCCATCTTGGAACCAGAAACAACTACTGATCCTCCAGCAACAAAACCTCCAACTACAGATCCAATAACAAACACAACAACCATAATGCTTTCAACCATCAGTGAACCTCCAACAATTACAAAAGTAACATCAAGAAGAGAAACTCCAGCAACAGTAAAACAAACTATAGACATTCCTACAAGGCCAACGCCAACAGAATATTCAACAATCCTAGAGCCTACAAAAGACTACAGATCCGCCATCAACCACAGACTCACTAACAACAATAGTACCTTTCATAACCACAGGGCAACTGACAACTATAGAGACATCAAAAATGGCAGACACACCAACACCCACACAGGTATCAACTATAGTGCCTCCAACAGCTACAGAGTCACTGACAACTATAGAACCTCAAACGACAACAGAGCAGTTGGCAACTACAGAACCTCCAACAACTTCAGAGGAATCAACAACTACAGAACCTCTAATTTTTACAGAGGCACTGGCAACTACAGGACTTCCAATAACAACAGAGCCATCAAGGACAACAGGACCTCAAACAATCAAAGAGCCACCAACAACATCAGAACCTGTAACAAATACAGACCCACCAACTGCTGAATTTCGAACTCCAGAGCTACAGATGACAACAGAGCCTTCAATAACCAGAGATTCACTGACAACTACAGTGCATTCCACAACCACAGAGACACTAATAACTACGGAATCTTTAACAACTATTGAGGTTCCAACAGCTATCAAACATCTAATAATGACAGAATCACCAGTAACTGTACAAAATCCAAAAAGCTCACAGCGATCAACAACCTCTGAGACTCCAACAACCACAGAGCCAACAACTACAGAAATGCCAACAACTAAAGAGACACAGACAATTGATGAATTTCAAACAAAGATAGAGCAACCATCGACTACAGAAGATCCAACAACTTTAGAGACCTTGGCAACTACAGAACCTCAAACAACCACAGACCCACCAGTGACCACAGGACCTTCAACAATCACAGAGCCACAAACCATTGCAGAACCTCTGGTAATCACAAAGCCAACAACAACTGCAGAAACTGCAACAACTACAAAATCACCAGCATCTACAGAAATTCCAACAACCACAAATCCACCAGGAATCACGGAGCCACCAACAACTGCATACCCTTCAACAAACACAGATCCATCAACAAATAAAGAGCTTCAAGCAACCACTGACCCACTAACAACTACAGAGTCTGCAACATCCACAGAGCTACCAATCGCAGTAAAACCTCTAACCACTTCAAAGCCAGCTACTATACCAACTACAGAAGCTACTAAAACTACAGATCTACAACCAACTACTGAACCTACAACTACAGACTCAATAACAACAACAGCAGCACCTTCAGCAATTACAGAGGCTCCAACAACTATCAAACAACCAACAACTACAGAGCCAACAACAACTGCAAAACTTCCAACAACCACAGACTCAACAACTTCAGAACTTGCAACAACCACAGAGTCAATAACAACTAATAAATATCCAAAAACTTCAGAGCTACAAATGATTACAGTGCCTCCAACAACTACAGACCTACTGACAACTACAATATATTCCACAACCACAGACCCAACTGAAGAACCTAAAACTACTACAGAGGCTCAAAGAACTACCGAACATCTAACAACTATAGAGGTACCAGTAACTGCAGAAACAACCACAAAGCCTTCAAGAACCACAGAGCTACCAATTAGAAATCCTGCAACAACCACAAAGCCATCATCAACTACAGGGATGCCAACAACTTCAGAATCACCAACAACTGTGCCACATGCAACTACAGAGACATTGGTTACAACAGAACCTCAAACTACCACAGAGCCACTAATGACAGCAGGACCTACAAGAAACACAGAGCCACAAATAACTACAGAACCTGAAATAACTACAAAGCCACCAACAACTGCAGAAGCTTCAACTACTACAAAACTATTAGAAACTACAGAACCTCCAACAACCACAAAGCCACTAAGAATCACAGAACCACCAACAACTACTAAGAAATCAACAACTATAGAGCTTTTACCAACCAAAGACCCACAAACAACTATAGAATATTTAACAACCACAGAACTACCAATTACAGCAGAACCTCCAACCACCTCAGAACCAGCTATTATACCAACTACAGAAACTACAACTACAGTACTACAAACAATTACAGAACCTCCAGTTACCACAGACTCACTGACATCTATAGAAACTCAAACAACCACACAGCAACTTACAACTACAGAACAACCAAGAACCACAAAGCAACCAACAACTACAGAATCGCCAGTTACACAAAGTCCAACTACATTTCCAACAAAGAGTATAGAACCTTTAAAAACTACAGAGGCACTGACAACTACAGAAGCTCAACATCCAAAAACCACAGAGTCACCAATGACAACAGGACCTCCAACAATCACAAAGCCACATACAATTACAAAATATCCAACAACCACAGATATACCAACAACTACAAAATGTGCAACAACCACAGAACCATCAACAACTGCAGAAGCTGCAACTACCACAGAGTCGCCAACAGAAACTTCAACAAAAACAACTATGGAGCCACGAACAACTACACACCTTTCAACAACCACAGAGCCATCAACAACTGCAGAGATTCAAGCAAACAAAGACCCAACAGCAATTACAAAACCTCCAAGAACAATAGACCTACCAATAGCTACAGAACCTCTTACCACCTCAGAACCAGAAACAACTACAGAACCTCCAACTACAGATATACTAACAAATGTAAAGTCACTCTCTACAAATGTAATGCTTCCAACAATCACTAAACCTCCAACAAGTACAAAAGTAGCATTAACAAGAGAAACTGCAACAACCGTGCCACAGACTACCAAAACTCCTACAAGGCCATCAATAACTATAAAATATACAACAATCCTAGAGCTACAAATGACTACAGAACTTCCATTGACCAGAGAAACTCAAACAACCCCACAGCCACCAATTACAGAACCTCCAACCACTACAAAGGCACTGACAACTACAGAATTTCAAACACCAGAGCTATCATCAACTACAGGACCATCAACTTCAGAGGCACCAAGAACTATCGAACTTCTAATTACTACAGATGCACTGACAACTACAGAACTTCCAACAATCACAGAGCAACCAAAGAAAACAGGATCTCCAACCACCACAGAACCACCAACAATTTCACAACCTGCAACAACCACAGAGCCACCAACTTCACAACCTGCAATAACCACAGAGCCACCAACAACTACTGAATTTCCAATACCTCCAGAGCTACAAATGACTACAGAACCTCCAACATCTATAGATCCACTGACAACTATAGTACACTCCACAACCAAAAAGCCATTGACAACTACAGAACCTTCAACAACTACAGAGGCTCCAACAACTACCAAACATCTAACAACTACAAAGGCACCAGTATCTACAGAAACTCCAATAAACACACAGCCTCCAACAATCACAAAGACTCCAACAACCATAAAGCCATTGACAACTACACAAACACCAACAACTAAAGAGCCACAAGCTACAGAATGTGTGACAACCACAGAGCCACCAACATCTGCAGAAGCTGCAACTACCACAAAATCATCAACTACAAAAACTCCGACAACCACAAAGCCACTAAGAATCACATTGCCACAAACAACTACAGACTCAACTGCAAGTCCTCCAACAAATACAGAGCCGTCAGCAACTACAGAGCTTCAAACAATCATAGACCCACTATCAGTTGCAGAACCTGAAACAACCACTGAGCTACCAATACCAGTAGTGGCTGTAACCACAACAGAACCAGCTACTATACAGACTACAGAAACTGCTACAACAGAGTTAAAAACAACTACAGGACCTTCAACAACCACAGAGTCACTGAAAACTACAATATCTTTAACAACTAACAAGGTACCAACAACTAGAGAGGCATCAACAAATATGAAACCTACAGCAACCACAGACTCACTGACAACTGTAGAACCTCTAACATCCACACAGTCACTGACAACTACAGAACCTCCAACAACCATAGTGTCCTCAACAACTATAGAACTACCAATAACCACAGAATCACCAACAACTACAAAAATATTAACAACTACAGAACAAAAAGCAACTATAGCACCTCTAACAAATACAGAGCCAATAACAACTATAGCACCTCTAACAACTACAGAGCCAATAACAACTATAGCACCTCTAACAACTACAGAGGCACTGGCACCTACAGAACTTCAACATCCAAAAACCACAGAGTCACCAACAGCAACAGGACCTCCAACAATTACAGAGCCATCAGGAACTAAAGAACTTCGAATAACTCCTGGGCCAATGACAACCACAGATCTTCCAGCAACCACAGAGAAAATAACGGTAAAATATTTAACTACAAAGATACCAGGAACTACAGTATTTGCTACAAACACAGAGCCACCAAGAATTATAGAATCTCCAACAACCCCCAAGCCAAAAGCTACACAAACTCCATCAACCCCAGAGCCACAAAGAACTAAAACACATTCGATAACCACTAGGTCACAAACAACCATGCAACCTATAAAAACCACAGAACCAACAGCATTTACAGAAGTAAAATATACAGAGTTAACAACAAAGCCAGAATTATTAACAACCACAGAGTTTCTAACAACCACAAAGTCACCATCAACTACGAAACCTGCAGCAACTACATTGTCACCAACAAATGCAAACCCCACAACCATCAACTACAGAGTTTTCAAAAACAACAGGGCCTCTAACAACTACAAAACCACCAAAAACGACACAGCCACTGGCAATTACAAAACTTCCAATAACCGCAGAGTCACTAATCATTACAGATCCTTCAACAACCACATTGCCACCAGCAAATACAGAGGCCTCAAGAACAAAACCTCCATCAAGTACCACATTTCCAACAATTGCAGAGCAACAAACTATAGGATTAACAACCACAAAACCAACAACATCAAAACTAGTAAACCCAAAGACTGCAAGCAACAAAAAGTCACCATCAACTGCAGAACAACCTATAACTATTACGATACCAACAATTACAGAAACTCCAACACCTACAGAGCCATTGACAACTAGAATCTTTCGTACAATCACTGAGCCACTTACAACTATAGAACCTCTAACAACTACAGAGTTTCCAAGAACTATGGAGCCTCCAACAATCGCAGAGCCACTGACAAGTACAGGACCTCCAACAACCACAGAGCCAACAACTAAAGAGCCTATATTAACTACAGAGCCTTCAACAACTGCAGAGCCATTAACAACACAAAATCCTTCAACAACTACAGAACCATTGATAATTAAAGAACCTCCAACATCAACCAAGGTGCCACCTAAAACAATAGAGTTCCCAACCACGACTGAACCTACAACAACCACAGGATCTCCAACAACCACTGAGCCACAGCCAACTACAGAACCTCAAAGAACTACAGTTGAATATACAAAAAACACAGAAGCTACAGTAACTACAAAGCTAACAACAAAAGCAAAACATACTGGATTTACGCCAAGCTCCGAGTCTCCTATTACTACAGAGCTACAAACAAGTACAGAAGTTGAAACAACCATAATGCAACCTACAAGTACAGAACTTCTAAAAAATAAAGAGTCAACCACACAACCTGCAAACATTGCAGAACTAATAACTACTGGGTCAAAAACAACCACTCAGACTCCAACCACTGGAGACTTAACAATGGCAAAACAATTAACCAGCAAAGAACCTGCAACTATAGAAGCTATAACTATAGAGCAAACAACAGCTACACAGCCAACAACCGCTAGAGAATCTACCATAAATACAAAACCTCCTACTACTAAATTGTCACCAACAACCGCAACATATCTTATAAGTACGTTACCGCCATCAGCTGAATTCACAGCAGGCGCCTCAGCTCTAAACACTCGACCACTGAGAGTAAGAATTATAAACAGAAACTTTACTGAAAGTCTCAAAAACAAGAGTTCAGATGACTATAAAAATATGTCATCTACGGTTACAAACAAGGTAACCAATTTAATCTTATTTTTTATTACATTTCTATTTCATTTTACAAAGCAATGTCTCATGCCATTTGTTTCTTTATAGTTTTTTCCTTTCCTGCAAGAATTATTCCCGAACCTTAATGAAATCCAAAATATTACATTTTGGTAAGTATATTATTATTTAAAACAAAAAGTTAAGTGCGTGCTGCCAGATGTCCACAAGTGCTATGTTGTCAGAGTTACTGTAAAGCAGTGGTCACACGGCCGTAGATTTTCTGATGTGAGAGTATTGGGACAATTTTGCTAATGACACTCTGATCAAACTCTGATCAGAGTCTCAGCTACTGTGATCCGATTCTCTTAGATGAGAGAATCATAGAACACTCTGATGAGAAGATGGAAAACAAAATTTCCCCATCTTCTCCATTCTGTGAGTCCACGGAAATTGGATGTGTTCTTATAAAAACACATAGTCCGAAACGCGTCCTTGTTGTACTACTTGTTCACTGGATCTTAACATGGACTTAAAAAGCGGCTGGAATTTTTAAATATTTGAGGATTTTAATCATGAACGAAATGTGGTTGAGAATATCCTACCAAATTAACTTTGAAGTCAGGTATGCACAGTGACTTAGCATTGCATCTGACTCCAATGAATACGAAAATGACAAGTGAGTTTATATTTTACCCCGTATCCATTTATCATTTGCTTCCTGTGTTCACAAAGACCACACAGTAATTACAGGTAGAAAAAAAAAAATATATGGTTAACTTGTAATTACTGTTAAAGGGATTCTGTCAGCACATTTTTGCTATGCAATCTGACAGCACTAAGGGGTACTTTGCACGCTACGACATCGCTACTGCGATATCATCGGGGTCAAATAGAAAGTGACGCACATCCAGCGCCAGTAACGTCGCAACATGTAAAGCCTCGATGCGTCGATAAACGATCGCAAAAGCGTCGTAAATCGGCGATCAGTGTAGCGTCGGTCATTTCCACAATATCAGTACGATGTTGTTCCTCGTTCCTGCGGCAGCACACATCGCTGTGTGTGAAGCCGCAGGAGCGAGGAACATCACCTACCTGCGTCCACCGGCTATGCGGAAGGAAGGAGGTGGGCGGGATGTATATGTCCCACTCATCTCCGCCCCTCCGCTTCTATTGGCCGCCTGCTGTGTGACGTCGCTGTGACGCCGCACGACCCGCCCCCTTAGGAAGGAGGAGGGTCGCCGGCCAGAGCGACGTCGCAGGGCAGGTAAGCGCGTGTGAAGCTGCCGTAGCGATAATGTTCGCTACGGCAGCTATCACAAGATATTGCATCTGCGACGGGGGCGGGTACTATCGTGCTCGGCATCGCTAGCATCGGCTAGCGATGTCGCAGCGTGCAAAGTACCCCTAAGAGATAGGGACAGAGACCTTTATTCCAATGATATAACACTTAGTTGACTGAGTGCAACAATTGTAATAGAGTCACACTTTTCTCTGCTGCAGATCTAGTGGAGATCAGTTATTTATCTGTGTATAATCAGCCCAACACCACAGCTTTATGAGTTCACTGTATAGTGACAGAGAGCTGCTAATCAGTGGTGGGAGTGTGGGGGTAAGGCCTGGGCTGTAGGCCGTCTGTCCAGATGTAATAAGATAATCTGTGTGTATATAATTAAAGCATAGATGTTGTTGCATAATTATCTGTATGTCTGTATGGCAATCGCATAGACACCATAATATGATTTTAAGATGTGCACTCAGGAATGTGTTAACCAAGATGGATAAGCTAAAATGTACAATGAACAAAGAAGTATTCATAACACACTGATTGTATTAATAACATGTTGGTTCTCACCAGCTGGGATGTTAAACTGGGGCTTTATCTTTACTCCTTCTTCCCGTTTCAAGGTCAAATGTTGGACTGTATAATCATCAGATTTTTAATACATGAGCCAGAAGTTTGCTTCTGTTCAAACAGTGAATACGTCTCGGAGTGATCATTGTTGTCAGATTTATTTATATCTGCGCAGATCGATTTGAAATCCATCTCTGTGACCCTGAGAAACCCCATTTGTGGTTTCCCCAAAATTCCCAACCTTGACAGCTGGACTATGATATATGAAGCCGGTTGTACTGTAATGATAAGCTTATGTTGATAAAATACTGATTGTATAAAAACCGCAAATCACAGCCCAGTAAGTGACAAATCACTGTATTCAGGGTCTCATCCTTTACATCACGGTGCTCTAAAGGGTGCTTTACACGCTGCGACATCGCTAACAATATATCGTCGGGGTCACGGTGTTTGTGACGCACATCCGGCGTCGTTAGCGACACCTCTGAGTGACCTAAAACGATCGCAAAAGGGTAAAAATCGTTGGTATTGGAGAGGTCGCTCCAACACCAAAAATCGTTGACAGGTGAGTAGCGAGGTTGTTTGTCGTTCCTGCGGCAGCACAGATCGCTATGTGTGACAACGCAGGAACGAGGTAACTCACCGTACCTACGTCCCGACGGCAATGAGGAAGGAAGGAGGTGGGCGGGATGTTTGGCCCGCTCATCTCCGCCCCTCCTCTGCTATTGGGCGGCCACTTAGTGACGTGACGGCGGTTCGCCGGTCAAAGCAACTAAGCTAGGCAGATAAGTATGTGTGACGGGTGTAAGCGATGTTGTGCGCCACAGGCAGCGATTTGCCCGTGACACACAACCGACGGGGACGGGTACGCTCGCTAGCGATATCGGTACCGACATCGCAGCGCATAAAGTACCCTTAAGAATACATAGCAAAAACCTGGTGACAGATTCTTTTAATTTGAAAACTGAATAAAAAAAAAAAATCACAGGTCAGCTTCAAATGAGTCTATTACTGACACATTTGTGCACCTGTATTTTGGATGCAATTCCCAGCCCATCCATGGATGTAAAACCAAACTTTCACATGGATCTCTAAAACGGTCAGTTGGGTCCTTATACCTGCAGTATAATACACCTACCCCCATAATAAACTAATCTGAAATGGCTTTACTTATGGTGTTTATGAGGAGGTTAAGGGGGAATTAGCCAGAGGTTGCACAATATCTAGTATAATAATAGTAATTTGCTGGTGCACACATAAATTCTACAGTGTACCATTTATAAATTATGCTAATATGGTGCCCGCTGTATTTAAAATGCCAATCATCATATTCTTATAAGGTAAAAAGGGAGACATAGACAGAGAAAGCTTCTTTTCAATAATATGGCACATGTTATGATTATATATATATATATATATATATATATATATATATATATATATATATATATATATATAAAATAAAGCCAGGATTACCTCCTGCCCATGGCACACCACAGATAGCACATAGCGATTTAACCATGAATTGTGTCAAGCTACAAACAAGTAAAATATATCTTTGTACCGTGTTACAAACATAACTTTGTTACACTTATCGGTACAGTACTGCTACATATTTATGTGACATTGTATTCTTTGTTTAGGAGTGGATCGGTGTTTGTGGACATGTTGCTGGTGTTTAAGAACGGGACGCAAATTCCTTTATCAGAAGATCTGATTAGACAAATATATGAACTATTGAAAACAATTAATTCTAATGTAGCGGACTTACTGCTTGATGCTCTAAGTGTTGGCTCCGCAGGTGAGCAATTTATTCTTATTAATAGCCATTAAAGAAAGTAAAATGTTCCCATGAGAGTCAAGGGGGAGGTAGCTTGGGGTGGGAAATTGGTGGGAAATAAGCCACATTGAGACCTTTGGAAAGTGTGCCAACGTATACCAATAAGATGCTGCAATTTTTATATAATGTTACGATGACACACAGTTTTTTGTCTTTATATTTGTTTTTTTATACATTAGAGTGGAAACTTACAATATGGTTTTTAAGATCCATTCAAGTCAGAAATTAATGTGGTTTTGTAATAAACAAGTAAATAAAAAAAGCATAGTTGCATCTGAACATTGAAGAGATTTTCACTGAAAATAACTGTATTAAAGAGATCCATTATAGCTAATTTGTTCCCCCAACCCAAACAATGTGATGACACTGAAATATTTTGTTTTCATTCTCAAGGTGAAACTATTGGCCTAAATACAACCACAACTGCTCCAATAACAAGTATTATGCCAACAACACAGTATTTAACTAGTATTGAGGCACAAACTACTTCAGAACCTCCAATAACAACAACAATCTCAGAGCCAAAAACAACTATAGAGCTTCCAACAACAACAGAGCCACCAAAAACTACAGAAACTGCAACAAACACAGAGCCACAAACAACCACAAGCGCTCATACATCCACAGAGCCATCAACTATAGAGCTTCCAACAACCATAGAGCCATTAACAACTACTGAACCTTCAACAACCACAAAGTCATCAACAAGTATAGACCTTCAAAGAACCATAAAGTTACCAATGATTACAGAGATTCCAACAACCATAGTGCCAACAACAACTACAGAACCACCAGCAACCACAAAGACATCAACAACAAGAGAGATTCCAACAATCACAAAGTCACCAATAATCACAGAACCTCCAACAACAACAGAGTCACCAACACCTCCAACAACAACAACAGAGTCACCAACAACTACAGAACCTTCAACAACTACAAAGCCACCAATAATCACAGACCCTCCAACAACAGAGTCACCAACTACTACAGAACCTACAACAATATCAGCGCCACCAACAGCTACAGATCTTCCAACAACCCCAGTGTCACATATAACTTCAGAATCTTTAATAACCACAGAGCCACCAACAACTACAGAACCTTCAACAACCACAAAGCCACCAATAATCACAGACCCTCCAACAACAGAGTCACCAACTACTACAGAACCTACAACAATATCAGCGCCACCAACAGCTACAGATCTTCCAACAACCCCAGTGTCACATATAACTTCAGAATCTTTAATAACCACAGAGCCACCAACAACTACAGAACCTTCAACAACCACAAAGCCACCAATAATCACAGATCCTCCAACAACAGAGTCACCAACTACTACAGAACCTACAACAATATCAGCGCCACCAACAGCTACAGATCTTCCAACAACCCCAGTGTCACATATAACTTCAGAATCTTTAATAACCACAGAGCCACCAACAACTACAGAACCTTCAACAACCACAAAGCCACCAATAATCACAGACCCTCCAACAACAGAGTCACCAACTACTACAGAACCTACAACAATATCAGCGCCACCAACAGCTACAGATCTTCCAACAACCCCAGTGTCACATATAACTTCAGAATCTTTAATAACCACAGAGCCACCAACAACTACAGAACCTTCAACAACCACAAAGCCACCAATAATCACAGACCCTCCAACAACAGAGTCACCAACTACTACAGAACCTACAACAATATCAGCGCCACCAACAGCTACAGATCTTCCAACAACCCCAGTGTCACATATAACTTCAGAATATTTAATAACCACAGAGCCACCAACAACTACAGAACTTCTAACAACAACAGAGCCACCAAAAACTACAGAGCTTCCAACAATCTCAGAGTCACCAACAACTACAGAACCTCTAACAACCACAGAGCCACCAATATACACAAAACCTTCAACAACAACAACACCAACAATTACAGAACCTACAACAGAGACACCAACTTCAGAACCTCCAACAACCACAGAGCCACCAACTACAGAACTTCCAAGAACAGAATCACTAACAACTACAGAGTTTCCAACAACCCCAGTGTCAGCAATAACTATAGAAGCTCCAACAACCACAAAACTACCAACAAGTACAGAGCTTCCAACAATCACTGAGCTATTAGCATCTACACAGCTTACAGCAGTCACAAAAAAAACAACAACTTCAGAACTTTCAACAACATCAAAGCCACCAACAACTACAGACCATCTAACACCCACAGAGCCATCAACTACAGAGCTTCCAACAACTACAGAGCCACTAACAACTACTGAAGCTTCAACAACCACAAAGCCACCAACAACCTCAGAGCTTCAAAGAAACTCAGAGCTAACAACAACAGAGATTCTAACAACCACAAAGCCACCATCAACTACAGAACCTACAAAACTCACAGAGCCACCGACTTCAGAACCTCCAACAACCACAGAGCCACCAACTATAGGACTTCCAAGAACAGAGGCACAAACAACTACAGAGCTTCCAACAACCCCAGTGTCACCAATAACTTCAGAATCTATAATAACCACAGAGCCACCAACAACTACAGAGCTTCCAACAACAACAGAGCCACCAACAACTACAGAGTTTCCAACAACCTCGGAGTCACCAACAACTACAGAACCTACAACAATCACAGAGCCACCAACTATAGAACTTCCAAGAACAACTTCCCAGCTTCTAACAACCCCAGTGTCACCAATAACTACAGAACCTCCAATAACCACAAAACTACCAACAAGGACAGAGCTTCCAACAACCACTGAGCTACCAGCAACTACAGAGCTTACAGGAATCACAGAGATAACAACAACTTTAGAACTTTCAACAACCACAAAGCCATCAACAACATTAAAGCCACCAACAACTACAGACCATCTAACACCCACAGAGCCATCAACTACAGAACTTCCAACAACCACAGAGCCACTAACAACTACTGATGCATCAACAACCACAAAGCCACCAACAACTACAGAACATCCAACAACCACAGAGCCATCAACAACTACAGAACTTTTAAAAATCACAGAGCCACCAACTTCAGAACCTCTAACAACCAAAGGACCACCCACTACAGAACCTCCAATAACTGAGCCACCAACAACAACAGAGCTACCAACAACCTTACTGTCACCAACGACTTCAAAACCTCTAATAACCACACAGCCACCAACAACTTCAGAGCTTCCTACAACAGAGCCAGCAACAACTACAGAGCTTCCAACAACCTCAGAGCCCCCAACAGCTTCAGAACCTCTAATAATCACAGGGTTACCAAAAACTACAGAACCTTCAATAACAATAGCATCATCAACAACTACAGAATATCCAACCACCATAAAACCATCAACAACTACAGAGCCAACAACAACTACAGAATCTACAACAACCACAGAGACATCAACAATTACAGATTTTCAAACAACCACAGCGCTATCAACAACTACAGAGCTTCTAAGAACCACAAAACTACCAACAACTGCAAAGCTTCCAACAACCACTGAGCTACCGACAACTACAGAAACTCCAACAACTGCAGAACCATCAGCAACCTCAGAACCTTCAATAATCACAGAGCCATCAACAACTATAGAGCTTTTAACAACAGAGCCACCAACAACTTCAGAACCTTCAACAACCACAGAGCCACCAACAACTACACAGCTTTCAATAACTACAAAACCTCCAATAACCACAGATCTATCAACAACTATAGGGCTTCCACCAATAGAGTCATCATCAACTACAAAAAATACAACAACCACAGAGGTATCAACATCTACAGAGCTTCCAACATCCACAGAGTTATCAACAAATACAGAACCTTCAATAACAACAGAGTCACCAACAACTGCAGAACCTTCAACCACAAAACCATCAACAACTACAAAACTTTTAACAACCACAGAGCTACCAACAACTTCAGAGCCTTCAACAACCACAGAGCCATCAACAACTATAAAACCTTCAACAACAACAACAAAGCCACTAACAACTGCAGAACCTCCATCAACAACAGAACCATCAAATATTGCAGAGCTTCAAACATCAGAGCCACCACCGTCAGAACCTATATTAACCACAGAGCCATCAACAACTATAGAGTTTCTAACAACATCAGACTCCGCAACATCAACAATAACAGAAAATCCAACAACCACAGAGTTATCAGCAACTACAGAGCTTCCAACAACCACAGAGCTACGAACAACTATTGAACCTCCAACAACAGAACCAACAACAATTACAGAACTTCCATCAACCACAGAATCATCAACAACTACAGAGCTTCCAACAACCACAGAGCTACAAACAACTACGGAACCTCCAACAACAGAGCCACCAACAACTACAGAACTTCCATCAACCACAGAATCATCAACAACTAAAGAGCCAACAACAACTTCAGAACCTCCAATTACTACAGAACCTAGAACCACAAAATTACCAACAACTACAAAGCTTCCAACAACCACTGAGCTATCAACAACTACAGATCTTCCATCAAACACAGAAATAACAACAACTTCAGAACCTTCAACAGTCACAGAGCCATCAACATCAGAGCCACCAACAACTACAGTGCCTCCAACAACCACAGAGCCAACAACTACTACTGAAGCTTCAACAACCACAAAGCCACCAACAACTACAGAGCTTCAAAGAAACACAGAGCTTACAACAACAGAGATTTCAACAACCACAAAGCCACCAACAACTACAGAACATCCAACAACCACAGAGCCATCAACAACTACAGAACGTTTAAAAATCACAGAGCCACCAACTTCAGAACCTCTAACAACCAATGGACCACCCACTACAGAACCTCCATCAACTGAGCCAACAACAACAACAGAGCTACCAACAACCTCACTGTCACCAACGACTTCAAAACCTCTAATAACCACACAGCCACCAACAACTACAGAGCTTCCTACAACAGAGCCAGCAACAACTACAGAGCTTCCAACAACCTCAGAGCCCCCAACAGCTTCAGAACCTCTAATAATCACAGGGTCACCAAAAACTACAGAACCTTCAATAACAATAGCATCATCAACAACTACAGAATATCCAACCACCATAAAACCATCAACAACTACAGAGCCAACAACAACTACAGAATCTACAACAACCACAGAAACATCAACAATTACAGATTTTCAAACAACCACAGCACTATCAACAACTACAGAGCTTCTAAGAACCACAAAACTACCAACAACTGCAAAGCTTCCAACAACCACTGAGCTACCGACAACTACAGAAACTCCAACAACTGCAGAACTATCAGCAACCTCAGAACCTTCAATAATCACAGAGCAATCAAAAACTACAGAGCTTCCAACAACCATAAAACTACCAATGAGTACAGCGATTCCAATAACCACTGAGCTACAAGCAATCACAGAGCTTCCAGCAACCATAGAGATAACAACAGCTTCAGAACCTTCAACAACCACAGAGCCATCAACAACATCAGAGCCACCAACTACAGAACCTCCAACATCCAGAGAGCCATCAACTACAGTGCTTCTAACAACCACAGAGGCATTAACAACAGCAACAGAAATCCCAACAACCACAAAGCCTCGAACAACCATAGAGCCACTAACAACTACAGAATCTCCAACAATCACAAAGCCATCAACTACAGAGCTTCTAACAACCACAGAGGCATTAACAACTACTCAACCTCCAACAACAACAAAGCCACTAACAACTGCAGAACCTCCAACAACCACAGAACCATCAAATATAACAGAGCTTCAAACATCAGAACCCCCACCGTCAGAACATGTATTAACCACAGAGCCATCAACAACTATAGAGTTTCTAACAACATCAGACTCATCAACATCAACAATAACAGAAAATCCAACAGCCACAGAGTTATCAGCAACTACAGAGCTTCCAACAACCACAGAGCTACGAACAACTATGGAACCTCCAACAACAGAGCCACCAACAACTACAGAACTTCCATCAACCACAGAATCATCAACAACTACAGAGCTTCCAACAACCACAGAGCTCCGAACAACTATGGAACCTCCAACAACAGAGCCACCAACAACTACAGAACTTCCATCAACCACAGAATCATCAACAACTACAGAGCTTCCAACAACTAAAGAGCCAACAACAACTTCAGAACCTCCAATTACTACAGAACCTAGAACCACAAAATTACCGACAACTACAAAGCTTCCAACAACCACTGAGCTATCAACAACTACAGATCTTCCATCAAACACAGAGATAACAACTTCAGAACCTTCGATAGCAACAGAGTCATCAACATCAGAGCCACTAACAACTACAGTACCTCCAACAACCACAGAGCCATCAACTACTACAGAGCTTCCAACAACCACAAAACTACCAACAATTTCAAAACTTCCAACAACCAAAAAGCTATCAATCACAGAGCATCTATCATCCACAGTGAAAACAACAACCACAGAGCCATCAACAACAGAGCCACTAACAACTAGAGAACCTCCCACATCAACAGAGCCACCAATAACAATAGGACCTCCAACAACCACAAGTACATCAACAACAGAGCTTCCAACAGAGCCACCAACAACTACAGAAACTCCAACAACTACAGTGCAATCAACAACTACAGAACCTCCAACAACAATAAAACCACCAACAACTACAGAACGTCTAACAACCAGAAAGACAACAGAGCTTCCAAAAACTATAGAGCCACCAACAGCTACAGAACCTCCAACAACCACAGAGCCATCAACTACTACAAAGCTTCCAACAACAGAGCCACAAACAATTTCAGAACCTTCAATAATTACACAGCCATCAACAACTATAGAGTTTATAACAACAGGGCCATCAACTTCAAAACCTTCAACAACTACAGAGCCACCAACAACTACACAGCTTCCAACAACAACAGAGCTGCCAATAACTACAAAACCTCCAACAAAAACATCAACAGAAATTGAGCTTTTAATGACCACAGAGCCATCAACAACTAGAGAACCTCCAATAACCACAGAGCCTTCAACAACTATAGGGCTTTCACTCACAGAGTCATCAGAACCTACAGGAAATTCAACAACCACAGAGGTATCAACAACAACAGAGATTCCAACAGTCACAGAGTTCTCAACAACTACAGAATATTTAACAACAAAAACAGAGCCAACAATAATTGCAGAACCTTTAACCAGAAAACCAACAACAACTACAAAACTTTTAACAACCACAGAGCTACCAACAACTTCAGAGCCTTCAACAACCACAGAGCCATCAACAACTATAAAACCTTCAACAACAACAAAGCCACCAACAACTGCAGAATCTCCAATAACCACAGAACCATCAAATATGACAGAACATCCAATAACATCAGAGACACCTCCATCAGAATCTCCATTTACCACAGAGCCATCAACAACTATAGACCTTCCAACAACATCAGACCCATCAACAATAACAGAAAATGCAAGAACCACAGAGTTATCAACAACTACAAAGCTGCCAACAACCACAGCACTACGAGCAACATCAGAATCTCTAACAACAGAGCCACCAACAACTACAGAGCTTCAAACAACCACAGAACCAACAACTTCAGAACCTCCAATAACCACAGAGCAATCAACAATTATAGAGCTTACAACAACAACAGAGCCACCAACAACTATAGAAAATCCAACAACCACAAAGCTGTCAACAACTACAAAGCCACCAACCACTAGAGATCCTACAACAACCACAACATTACCAACAACTACAAAGCTTTCAACAACCACTGAGCTAACAACAACTGCAGAGCTTCCAACAACTACAGATCTTCCAGCAACCACAGAAATAAAAACAAGTCCAGAACCTTCAACAGCCACAGAACCATCAACATCACAGCTACCAACAACTACAGAAATTCCAACAACCAGTAAGATATCAATGACAGAGTTACCAGTATCCACAGAGATAACAACAAATTCAGAACCTCCAACAACCACAGAGCCGTCAATAATAGAGCCACCAACAACTACAGACCCTCCAACAACCACAAAGACATCACCAACAACAGAGCTTCCAACAACAACAGAGCCAGTAGCAACGACAGAAACTCCAGCAACTACAGAGCGATCAATAACTTCAGAACTGCCAACAACAAAACCAGCAATAACTACAGAATCTCCAACAACCACAGAGCCATCAACAACTACAGAGCTTCCAACAAAAGAATCACCACCAACTTCAGTCCCTTCAATAATCACACAGCCATCAACAACTACAGATCTTTCAACAACAATAGAGCCAACAACAGCTACTAAAATTCCAACAACCACAAATCCATCAACAACTACAGAGCTTCCAACAACCACAAAACTACCAACAACTACAAAGTTTCCAACAACTAGAAAGCTATCATCCACAGAGATAACAACAACTTCAGAACCTCCAACAACCATAGAGTCATCCACAACTACAGAGCATCCAACATCTACAAGGACATCAACAATAGAGTTTCCAACAGCAACAGACCATCTAACATCCACAGAGACATCAACTATAGAGCTTCCAACAACCACAGACCCACTAACAACTACAGCAACTCCAACAACTACAGAGCGATCAATAACTTCAGAACCGCCAACAACAAAACCACCAATAACTACAGAACCTCCAACAACCACGGAGCCATCAACAACTACAGAGCTTCCAACAAAAGAATCCCCACCAACTTCAGTCCCTTCAATAATCACACAGCCATCAACAACTACAGATCTGTCAACAACAATAGAGCCAACAACAGCTACTAAAATCCCAACAATCACAAATCCATCAACAACTACAGAGCTTCCAACAACCACAAAACTACCAAAAACTACAAAGTTTCCAACAACTAGTAAGCTATCATCCACAGAGATAACAACAACTTCAGAACCTCCAACAACCATAGAGTCATCCACAACTACAGAGCATCCAACATCCACAAGGACATCAACAATAGAGTTTCCAAAAACAACAGACCATCTAACATCCACAGAGACATCAACTATGGAGCTTCCAACAACCACAGACCCACTAACAACTACAGCAACTCCAACAACTACAGAGCGATTAACAACTACAAAACCACCAACAAAACCACCAACAACTACAGAACTTTCAACAACTGCAAAAACAACAACAGAGCATCATACAATTATAAAGCCATCAACTACTACAGAACCACCAATAACCACAGAGCCATTAACAACTAAAGAGCTTCCAACAACAGAGCCACCAAAAACTTCGAAACCTTCAATAATCACGCAGTCATTAACAACTACAGAGCTTTCAACAACAATGCCAACAACAGCTTCAAACATTTTAACAACCCCAGAGCAATCAATTACAGAGCTTCCAGCAACCACAGAGCAACCAATAACTACAGAACCTACAACAACCACAGGGCCATCAACAACTACAGAGTTTCAAACAAACCCAGAGCCACCAAATACAGATTCTGAAACAACCACAGACCCATCAACAACTACAAAGCTTCAAAGAACCTCACAGCCATCAACTACAAAACTTCCAGAAACCATAGAGCCATCAACAACTAAAGAGTTTCAAGCAACCACAGAGCCACTAACAACTATTAAAACATTAACATTTACAAATCCATCAACAACTGCAGACCTTCCACCAACCACAGAGCCACCAACAACTTCAGCACCCCCAACAACCACAAGGCAACCAACAACTACAGAACCCCCAACAACCATAGAGTCATCAACATTTACAGAACCTCCAACAACTGAAGAGCCTCCAACAACTACAGCACCTCCAACAACCACAAGGCCACCAACAACTACAGAACCCCCAACAACCACAGAGCCCTCAACTACAGAACCTCCAACAACTGTAGAGCCCCCAACAGCTTCAGAATCTCAAACCACTGAGCCAATGATAACTACAAAAGCACCAACTAACACAATGCCACCAAAAACTGCAGAACCTCCACCAACCACATATCCATTAACAACTACAGAACCTCCAACTACTACAGAGCTACCAATAACTACACAATCTCCAACAACCACAGAGGCACCAATAACTGCAAAACCTTCAAAAACCACAGAGCCACTAACTACAGAATTTGCAACACCAATCCCCACAGAGCCATCATCAAACCTAGAACTAATGACAATGATAAAATCTACAACTACACAGCTTCAAACAACTGTAAAACATATACAAACTACACAACTTCCAACAACCACACAGGCTGTAAAAACAGAGCCTACAGCAAACACAGAATTCATAACGACAACATTAGAATCTACCACAAACCAGGAACTCACTGCCACTTCATTAAATGCAAGAAGCACAGGACCAGCGGTTGTTAATGAATCAACAACCACTGCATCATTAGGCAGCACAGTTTCCCCAACAAGCAAATTGATCTCAGCTAGCACAATAATGGCAACAGGTGCGATTACTAATCCCAACCCTGAAAGTACAATTAAGGAACAATTAACTCAAAGTCCTTCAGATAATAATGAAGTTGATAATGTTACATCAATTTTGATTTTGAAACTGCCTGACAAAATATTTAACAGTAATCTCACTAATTCGAACTCTCAAGAATTCCAGCAACTACAGAGAAATGTAGTGCAAGCTGTAAGTACCATAATTATATCAGTAAATATGCAGGAAGAGATTGAAGGCGGGGCAGACATATCATTGGTGCAACCTGTGCAGCTGCTGAGAGGTAGGGAGGAATTGACCCATTCACCTGGTTCTGACAAATTTTAATTGACCCCAAACCGCATATAAATCAATGGGAACCCAAACTTTGGTGCTGGAAAATGGTCATAGTAAGGACTAGGGGACTGAAAAAGGAAGCAAAATGTGGGTAACAGCAGGACAATTGCCCTACAAACAAAATAAAATAAATTAAAAAAAGTGACGTGGGGTCCCCCTATTTTTGATAACCAGCCAATGTAAAGCTGACAGATGGGGTCTTGTATTATCAGGCTAGGAAGGCCAATGGTTACTTTGCCCTTCCCAGCCTAAAAATAGCTGCCTACAATCTGCCCAGAAGTGGCACATCCATTAGAGGCGCCAATTCTGGCGTTTTGCCTAGCTCTTCCCGATTGCCCTGGTGTGGTGGCAATTATGGTAATATTATTGGGGTTGATGTCAGCTGTGAATTGACAGCTGGCATCAAGCCCACAGGTTAGCAATGGAGAGGTGGCTATCAGACACCTCCATTACAAAACCAGTAAGACTACAATTAAAAAAACACACGCTGGAAAAAAATAGTTTATTTGAATAAAGACTCTTCTACACTATCCTCATTTACTAATTTATTAATTGAAAAAAAATCATCACAGTTCCGACAAAACTAATATTACAAGTAGTTTCTCTAAATTCAACACAAAATGCCACTTTTAAGTCCTGGAAAACTTTAGACAAGCTGTCACAGTCGTGTTACTTAAACACTATAGAAAATATTTTGAAAGCTTGTGAAAGAGGCAATTACAGAATGCAAACCCAAGAATATTGATAGTTTTGATTGGAGCTGTGGTATTACACATTGATTATTAAAAGAAATGACTGACCATGTAATACATAGAATGCATCGTCCCTGCAGTTGGACCCCACTGATCAGAAACTGATGAAATACAGTATTTAGTATTTTCTGATAATATAGTATCTTTATGATTATAAGCCTAATCCATATGGTCACATAGTGTATAAATGTTTAATTCTTGTTATTTTTGTGTCCCCATAGATACAGAATATTTTCACACCAAAATTTGGAAATGTGATAGTATCTGTATTGTCATTTAGGTAAGTAAGATATTCACATGTATTACATATTATTATGCAATGACATTGCCAATGAAAATGGGACACCTGAAGTTGGCGATCCCTTGAATGATCAATGCAACTGTGGGGAAGCCGATTTACAAGTGTAAATTAATGAATGATCAAGCTTTCAATATGCTAACCCATATCTTATTTGTAACAGCCCTGGATCAGTGATTGTTGAGCTACAAATCACCTTCTCGAATGGCGTTTTGGTCCCTGTGAATATTATAGACATCCAACTATTGTTTGATGAAGTGAGGAAGACGGGCATGCTGGGAAATCTGACAGTGGATATTTCCAGCATTACATTTAATGGTAAAGAAGGCTTCTACCTGTTATTTACATACATGTGTTGCTTAATTTCATTACTTTTCTTTAGAGTGTTTGGATCTCCATTTTCCTGATATAAAATACATTAACTAACCAATCTAATCCCATAATTCATAAGAGTAAAATGAGACAAATTGATTAAGAAACATTCGTCCATTAAAAATAAATCTTTGTCCTTAGAGCTTAAAATCTATGCATGTTCTAAGCAGGCAAACATTGTGTGAAAAATTTTATAAAATTTCCGCCACTTTTAAGGAGTAGAAAGATAGCAAATTATGGTGCATTCCATAATTGTGCTAAAGTTTGCGACTTTTCATAATAGGGCTGAGGCTTTACCCAGTAGGGCTCATTGGTTCATCTACATTTACACTAGAAATTATATCAAATTGTATCACAAATCTCTGCAAATCGCTCACCTGCTTCAGCATGGTCAGTAGAGCCATTGATTGGCTGCAGCGGTGATGTGTCATTGGCAGGATGTCATCAGTAGTGGCAATATTGAAATTGTAGTGACATCTGCAGGTAAGAAATCCTTCTTTAATAAATTTGAATACATTATTAGTAGGGATGATCGAATACCTCAAATATTCGGCTTCGCGAATATTTGCCGAATAGGTCGCCGCTATTTGACTGTTCGCGAATATTCGATGTGCAATGTAAGTCTATGGGAAACCCGAATAACAGCTATTCGGGCTTCCCATAGACTTACATTGCGCATCGAATATTCGCATAGCGGCGACCTATTTGTCGGATATTCACGAAGCTGAATATTTGAGGTTTTCGATCATCCCTAATTATTAGCCATGGCACTAATGTTTGCTGATCCTGAAGAACCCCTTAAATAAATCCCCCCACCCCATTTCTATGCATGCAGGCGATATGGCGGTCTGCATTAGATAACTGAAGCTCTGAGTCATTTTAAGATATTTTAGGAAATTAGTTTTCATAGAATTTAAATGTAATTGATTTTTAATGGTTGACATGAACTTTGGTATATGGTAAAGGAGCTGGTGAGACAATAGGGGAAATAGTCTTATCGTTTATAGATAAGTTGTACATAGGACCATGCTCACCTGGCAAGGTTGGGAACAGTCATAACCGCTGTAGAAGCATAATATGGCTGTAACAGCCCTACGGTGGATAATGCTAAAAGAATGGATGAAAAGGATTAACCCGTGCGGCTGTGGATATGAAGACCAAGCAGTGCAGGTCCTAAATAATGATTTATTGTCTATGTGTTTCGGAGTAAAATAACTCCTTGCTCAGAACAATCATAAAATCATGATTATCCTGAGGAAGGAGTTATTTTACTTCGAAACGCGTAGACAATAAATCCTTATCCAGAATCTGCCCTTCTTGGTGTTCATATCTAAGACCGCGCAGGTTAACACCTTCCATCCAGTCTTTCAGCATCATCAGAATTGTAGGCAAAATTATGATTATAGGTTCTGTTATTTTTAAGACAACTGTTCTTTACAAAATATTATATTTTATAGGTCAACGACTATTTGTGCTAACAAACACTCAGCCCATAACAACATCTAGCACTGATATCAGTCCAATAGGAAGCACAACTCCTGAAGTCACAACCATGCCAAGTGCCACCACATCTGAAGTCATCACCGCACCAAGTGCCACCACAAGTCCTGGAGTCATCACCAAAGAGAGTACCCCAACAATACCTGAATCCACTACTGCAACTCCTGAAGTTACCACCATGCCAAGTCCCACCACAACACTCAATGTCACTACTTCAACACCTAAAATTAGCACTACATCAAATAACACAACAACATCTGAAATCACTATTAACACACCTAAAATCACTAGTACAATGCTTGATACAACCACTACACCAAATGCCACCACAACGCCACAGGTAAACATTACAACACCTGGAGTTACAACCACATCATCTGAGGAAACAAACACAAGTACTACTACAACAACAACACCTGAAATTACTACTACAACACCAGAATTCACCATTGCAATACATGAAGTAACCACAATACCCAAACTTAATATTAACACAACCCATGGTGTCACTATCACAATACCTGAAGTCATAACCGCATCAAATTCCACAATCTCTGAAGTCACCAGCCCAAAACTTGAAGTTACCACCACATCAAATGCCAACACAATAACAGAAGGGACTACCACAACACCAGAAGTCACCATCACACCCAGTTTAACATCAACACCTGAAGTCAGTAATACAGCGCCTAATATTACTACCACGCTAAACACCACCATATTAACAACCAAAATAAGTCCTAATATGAGATCTGAAATTACTACCACAACACTTGGAGTCACTACCTCAACAACAAAAGTCCCCTCCACAACTTCTGAAGTAACCGTTACACCAAGTATCATGGCTACAGATGAAGTAACCACAACACCCAAATTTACTAACACATCTGTTTTCACTAACACGACACCTGAAGCCACCATCACATCAAATCCCACCACAACATCTCACATTACCACCACATCAAATTCCATCAGCACATCAGAAGTCACCACATCACCTGAAATTACCACCACACACATTCCCACATCAACACCTGAGATCAATACTGCAACACATGCATTAACTACAACACCCAAATTTACTACTAATACAAAACCTGGGGTCAGTACCACAACACCTGAAGTCACTATCACACCAAGTACCAACACAACAGCTAAAGTTACCACCACATCAACTGCCAGCCCACCTGAAGTCACCACAACACTAGAAGCAACCATTGCACCAAAAATCACCATGACACTCAGTCCCACAGTAACACTTGAGATTAATAGGACAATACCTGAAGTAACCACAACAACAAATACCACTATAAGACCAAAAATAATAATCACAACACCTGATGTCACTACAGTGATACCAGGAGTCCCCACCACAACATCTCAAGTAAGCAATACATCAAGCGCCATCACAAAACCTGAACTGACTACTATCACAACAGCTGAAATCACCAGTACAACACCTGACGATACCGCCACATTAAATGCTAGAACAATACCAGAAGTCACAACCGCACCAGAAGTAACCACTACACCAGGTGACACCAAAATGTCTAAAGTAAGCACACCTAGTCCCATCACAACAAATGAAATCACTACAACTCCTGAAGTCATCACATCTAGTACCACCGCAATGTCTGAAAGAACTGCTATGCCAGGAACCACCACAACACCAAGTAACACCACAATACCTGAAGTCACCAGCAAACCAAGTATCACCACAACACCTGAAGTTACCACCACGCCAAGTATCACCATAACAGCTGAAGTCAACTCAAAACCACACCAAGTATCACCACAACGCCTGAAGTTACTATCACACAACATATTACCACAACACCTAACGTCACCAGCACACCACATATCACCATAACACCTAAAGTCACCACCACGCCAATTATCACCATGACACCTGAATACACCTCCACACCAAATATCACCACAACACCTAAAATCACCACAACAGCTAATGTCACTAGTACAAAACGTGACGTCACCCCTTCATCTACCACAGCCAGTACACTTAGGGCTGAACAAATGACTGGGGATTCTGGAGAAAACATCATAACGAATATGACTTTTACACTACCTGAGGAACAATTCACAGATGATCTGAGAGACAGTAGCACCCTGACATACCAAAAGCTGAAAGCCAATGTAGAGAATGAGGTAAGCAATAATAAACCAGTCATATTTTTACCAGAAAAATCAGTGGGAAATATTATATGTATTGTCTTCTTAGCTCTTCGGATTTGTCGAATTTAGAATTAGCGGGTTGATCGACATTTATGGATGATGATAGTGCTCAAAGGAATAGAAGATTGTTCCGTAAATAATCTGTAAATAAGGTAAATTGTAAGAGCTGCAACTCTGCAATTATTTTTGTGACATCTCTCCGCACAGCTTAATGCAATCCTAAAGACAAAGTTTGATGAGAATGTGACTACGACTTTAGTCAGCTTCAGGTGAGTAAAACTATCAGTATGGAGAAATCTGAACATGTTCAGCTAAGAGGGGGGCGCCTGTCTAACATCCCCTTTAAGATCATTATGTTCACCACAGTCCATGATCAAGAAGATAAGGGTATCCTATCAAAGCAGTGGATGTCCAGTGAAGGGCATATCCATAGGAAGTGCAGAGGAAGTGGTTTCATCAGGGATCGGGTGCTGGAGCGGTTCTAAAGCCAATAAATGGAAGGAAGTGTTCAGTGGTCTCATTATGGTGGGCAGTAGACTGCTGGCTATAACAAATTACCTCCATATATCTGTATTTATTTATTTATTAATTATTTATCCAACAGCCCTGGATCAGTGAAGGTTGTCTTACTAATCACCTTACCAAATAACACCATTGCCCCTGTGAATATTGAAGAAATCCGACAATTGTTTGATGGCATCAGAGCATCAGCTGCTTTTGGAAATCTGACGGTGGATGTCTTTAGTATCACATTTAATGGTATGTAAAGTTACCATCTCATTATATACACAGAGCTATAACTCTGACAGTTGCAGGGGTAGCAATGCAAGCCAGGTAAACATAATGTGCACACAGTCAACCTGGCCATACTAACAAGCAAAATGATAAGATGTTGCAATGATGTCTGCTAGATTTTGCTATAATTTTATGCAAAATCCTATATATGAGTCTATATGACTTTTCATTCTAAGATCATGGCGTTTGGGTAGATGATAGGTATAGCCAATTTATCCCTACCAGGCTGGTCTACTATTATCTTATATTGGGACTTGTATAATTGTATAAGGTAATCATAGCTATACTAGATATCGAGGATATCCCCGTACTTTACTAAGGAGCTAGGTTTTACACTCTTAACACTATAGTGTATCAGTGATGTACATGTAGCACATCTACCATACAGCTGGGATACTCTTGTGTGCAGGGCATGTGTATACATTACATTGCTTAATATATTTCTTCTTAATTATAGGTACTGTGTTGTTTATACGATCGTCAACCCTGCCTACTACAGTGTTCAGTACTACACCAAGTGCCACAACACCACTAGAGGTCACAACCTCATCAAGTGCCACAACAACACCGGTGGTCACCTCCACACCAAGTGCCACAATACCGATGGTCACAACCTCTCCAAGTGCCACAACAACACCAGTGGTCACCTCCACACCAAGTGCCACAACAACACCGGTTGTCACAACCTCATCAAATGCCACCATAACATTAGTGAGCACCACCACACCAAGTGCCACAACAGCACTGGTGGTCACAACCTCTCCAAGTGCCACAACAACACCGGAGGTCACAACATCACCAAGTGCCACCACAACACTAACAGTCACAACTACACCTATGTTCCCTACCCTGCCAAGTGCCACCACAACAATTTTCTTCACTCCCACATCAAGTGCTACCACAACACCTCTGGTCACCTCCACATCTGAGATCAGCACCCCGCTAAGTGCCTTCACAGCACCTCTGGCTACCATAACAACAAAGGTCACCACAACACCAAGTGCCACAACAACTCCTGTGGCTACAATCAATGAAAGTGCAATCACAATACCTTTAGCCAGCACAACAACTGAGGTCACCACTCTGCCAAGTGCCACCACAACATTTCACTTCATCACAACAAAGAGTGCTGCCACAACATCTCAAGTTATGACTACATCAAGGTCCATCACAACACCTCAGATCAACACAACTCCTAAAAGTGCAACTGAAAGCACAAGCACAACAATACCTGAGGTCACCACTACATCAAGTGCCACAACTATATCTGAAATCACCACCACTTCAAGTGTCACAAAAACAACTTTGGCTACCACAGCAAATGAGGTCAGAACCACACCAGGTGCAATCACAACACGTGAGGTCACTACCCTGCCAAGTGCCACCACAAAAACTTTGGCCATCACAACTCCTGAAGTTACCACAACATCTGAAGTTACCACTACACCAAGTGCTACCACAACATCTGAAGTTACCACTACACCCAGAGCCACCGCAACACCTAACATCACCACAATACCTCAGGTATCAACAATAGCTATGGTCAGCACTTTACCAAGATCCACCACAACACCTTACATTACCAGAGCACCAAATGCTATCACAATGTCTGTAAATACCAGTACACAAAGCCCCACCATAACAACACTACAGGTCACCACAACATCAGAGATGATCACTATTTCAAATGCAACCACATCTCTAGTAACCACTACCAGATCAATGTCTGCAGCTAGTACCATGCCAATTGTCATGGCACCTGGAGTTAGCGATGCAATTCAAGTCAGCACTACACTTGGAGGTAGCACTATATCAAACCTTAGCGCTACACCTCGAGGTAGCGCTACATCACACCCCAGCACTACACCTGAAGTCAGCACTACTTCAGACCCCAGCACTATACCTGGAGGCAGTACCACATCACACCCCAGCACTACACCTGGAGATAGAACCAGATCAAGCCCTAGCACTACACCTGGGGGTAGCACTATTTCAAACCTTAGCACTACACCTGAAGGCAGCACTACATCAGTCCTGACTCTGAGCACTAGATCTGGAGGCAGCATTACATCAGACCCCAGCACTACACTCGGAGGCAGCACTACATCAGACTCCAGCACTACACTCGGAGGCAGCACTACATCAGACAACAGCAGTACACCTGGAGGCAGCACTACATTAGACTCCAGCAGTACACCTGGAGGCACCACTACATCAGACTCCAGCAGTACACCTGAAGGCAGCACTACATCAGACCCCAGCACTACACTCGGAGGCAGCACTACATCAGACCCCAGCAGTACACCTGGAGGCAGCACTACATCAGACCCCAGCAGTACACCTGGAGGCAGCACTATATCAAACTCCAGCACTACACTTGGAGGCAGCACTACATCAGACTCCAGCAGTACACCTGGAGGTAGCACTACATCAGACCCCAGCAGTACACCTGGAGGCAGCACTACATCAGACCCCAGCAGTACACCTGGAGGCAGCACTACATCAGGCCCCAGCACTACATCTGGAGGTAGCACTACATCAGACTCCAGCAGTACACCTGGAGGTAGCACTACATCAGACCACAGCACTACATCTGGAGGTAGCACTACATCAGACCACAGCACTACATCTGGAGGTAGCACTACATCAGACCACAGCAGTACACCTGGAGGTAGCACTACATCAGACCACAGCACTACATCTGGAGGTAGCACTACATCAGACCACAGCAGTACACCTGGAGGTAGCACTACATCAGACCACAGCACTACATCTGGAGGTAGCACTACATCAGACCACAGCACTACATCTGGAGGTAGCACTACATCAGACCACAGCAGTACACCTGGAGGTAGCACTACATCAGACCCCAGCAGTACACCTGGAGGCAGAACTACATCAGGCCCCAGCACTACACTCGGAGGCAGCACTACATTAGACCCCAGCACTACACTTGGAGGCAGCACTACATCAGACCCCAGCAGTACACCTGGAGGCAGCACTACATCAGACCCCAGCAGTACACCTGGAGGCAGCACTACATCAGACCCCAGCACTACATCTGGAGGTAGCACTACATCAGGCCCCAGCACTACATCTGGAGGTAGCACTACATCAGACTCCAGCAGTACACCTGGAGGTAGCACTACATCAGACCACAGCACTACATCTGGAGGTAGCACTACATCAGACCACAGCAGTACACCTGGAGGTAGCACTACATCAGACCCCAGCAGTACACCTGGAGGCAGCACTACATCAGGCCCCAGCACTACACCTGGAGGCAGCACTACATCAGACCCCAGAAGTACATCTGGAGGTAGGACTACATCAGACCCCAGCAGTACACCTGGAGGTAGCACTACATCAGACCCCAGCAGTACACCTGGAGGTAGCACTACATCAGACCCCAGCAGTACACCTGGAGGCAGCACTACATCAGACCCCAGCACTACATCTGGAGGTAGCACTACATCAGACCCCAGCACTACATCTGGAGGTAGCACTACATCAGACCCCAGCAGTACACCTGGAGGTAGCACTACATCAGACCCCAGCAGTACACCTGGAAGCAGCAGTACACCTGGAGGTAGCACTACACCAGACCCTTCCACTTCTCCTGGAGTCATAGGTTCAACAGCTGTTAACAATCTTTTACCTATCAATATATCTAGTCCCACTTTAACAACTGGGCATACCATTCCAGTCAGCAATATTGGAGCCAGCAATACATTAGGTCCCCTCTTAACAGTTGGCACCACCATTTTATCAAGTGTCAATAATGCACTCGGAGCCAACACTAACGCTGGTGATGTGACATCTGCAACCATAAACACACAGAAACCAAGAACAACAACCGAGAGCACACCAAGAGCTAGCACAAGGCCTGCATCAACCAGCATGCCCGGTACGTCATAGTCTTGCTTGTTTGAGTGTTATATATTTACTGCATAAATCTATAAAACACTTTACAGGACATTGGATCTGCCTCTACTGGCCTCAGCAGTCCTTGCCATTTTTTAAAGCCTTTCTATAGCTTTCCCCATTAACTGTTAAAGAGTCCGTTATTCCAGACTGACAGTATAAATTCAATATAAAGCCTTGTAGGGGGATATAGACCATGTAAAAACCATGACTATGGAATGGCTGACATTGACCCTACCTAACAATTCCTATCTTCATGCAAAATTACCTTTTAATCTCTCAATAATGACAATACAATATTTTGTTTGAAAATTATGGCCACAGCAGCCTTTTATTAAATTAATTACAACATAAGAAAATAACCATAACTATAAGGGGGAATGGGTCTATAAATACCAAACCAATAAATCATGGCACCATCCATTACGCCTCTTTGATCCCAACCGGATTGCACTGATTTGGGGGCCCTCCTGCTGTATGGCTCCCCTATATGTTGTCCATCTGAGCCTTCAGCTCAGTAGGGGCTCCCCAAAGGTTACCAGCCCTTTAATATAAAAGGAGAATAGGGGAGTGGCGAATTAATCCACCAATTCAACCACTCCCCTTCCTCCACACCACCAATTGGTTTTCAACAGACCTGCTCCCGCCACGACAGACATGCAGACACCTCATGCATGAATGTCCCTCTACACCCTGACTGCTCTCTAAAGGCCATCCCTTAGACCCAACGCCCTTATGTCATTCTCGATTTGAGACAAATGAACCCCATCATGGTGTACATGCTCCTGAGAGGGAACCTCCAAATTCTCATGCCGGACCACCATAGTCCCATTCCTAATAAAAAATCAGGTCACTTCCCTGTTTAATACGGGCCTTGTTCAGACCACTCTACCGACTGGCCGTGTCTCCAATAAGATGGGCCACTATATCCGACCATACTATAATAAGGCTGGGGTAAGAAGACATGAGCCACAAATAATCATATTTGAAGTTGCGGATCAACTACAGGAAGGTTCTAAGGCCCAAGTTGTAACCCCCCATGTGTATCAACAAAATATCTGTAGGTCTGTCGAGCGTTACGTGAAAATGAAACTCCGGCAAGATACGGGTCCAGAGCATGCCGCTGACCCCAATCCATCTGACCATTGTCTCTTCAGCATGCAAGCCAAGCTGGTGGCCCTCTGGCCTGACATCCACCCACAACACTCCCCAGACTACATATGAATAGCCCAACACCCACACCAATAACGGAACACCTGAAAAGACAAAATAAACAACCCAATATTTTCCACCATACCAACAACTACAACATGTATGACCAGAAACTCCCACCTGCCAATCTTCCTCACTGCCCCTTTGAAGATCAAAGAAGAATATACAAACACCTTCCAGTTCCCTGAAAAATCCCCTCAGGAAAATTACCCACAGGAAAAATGCCCACTGGAAAAATCCCCACAGGAAAATTACCCACAAGAAAAATGCCCACAGGAAAATTGTCCACATGGAAAATTGCCCACATGAAAAATTGCCCACATGAAAAATTGCCCTCATGGAAAATTGCCCACATGAAAAATTGCCCACATGAAAAATTGCCCACATGGAAAATTGCCAATTGCAGCATCACAAAGTTTCAGATCTATGATATTTGAGGTGCAAGGTGAGGATGTTCACATGATAGGTGATCAACTTGTGATTTACAGTGGACCTAGTGCAAAACCGCAAAAATGATGAAGATCTGTGGTTTGTAGAAGTCTGTCATTATCAGTGATAGATAGATAGATAGATAGAGGGATAGATAGATAGATAGATAGAGAGATAGAGAGATAGATAGATAGATAGATAGAGGGATAGATAGATAGATAGATAGATAGATAGATAGATAGATAGATAGATAGATAGATAGATAGAGGGATAGATAGATAGAGGGATAGAGAGATAGATAGATAGATATATAGATAGAGGGATAGATAGATAGAGGGATAGATAGATAGATAGAGGGATAGATAGAGGGATAGATAGATAGAGGGATAGATAGATAGATAGATAGATAGATAGATAGATAGAGGGATAGATAGATAGATAGATAGATAGATAGATAGATAGAGGGATAGATAGATAGATAGATAGATAGATAGATAGATAGATAGATAGATAGAGGGATAGATAGATAGATAGAGGGATAGATAGATAGATAGAGGGATAGATAGAGGGATAGATAGATAGATAGATAGATAGATAGATAGATAGATAGATAGATAGATAGATAGAGGGATAGATAGATAGATAGATAGATAGATAGATAGATAGATAGAGGGATAGATAGATAGATAGAGGGATAGATAGAGGGATAGATAGAGGGATAGATAGATAGATAGATAGATAGATAGATAGAGACAGTCTGCTCTCATCTGTCACTGATTCTGCAGAAGACACCAGGTGATGTGGGAGCAGAGGAAAGGTGAGTAGAATGTTTTTGTTTTTAATTATGCATCAGGGGCAGAACAGGGACACATATACTCGGAATGGAGGACCATGTAAGCCAGGATGGAGACATACATACCAGGAAAGGGGCATATATACCAGGATGGAAACCATGTGGACTACACATACCAGGATGGGGACCATATATACCAGCATTGGGACATGTATACCAGGATGCAGACATATTCCCCTGGATGAAGTCCATATATACCAGGATGGGGAACATTACCATATAATGAGGGGGGGCTATTCATAAGTCTTTATAGCATTTAGAACGCTACAAGGGCCAATACATCTGACAAACGTGTGTGGGGGAGGGCAGGTAGAAATTTCACACTGGGACCCATTGGACTTACATCACTGCAAAAACATATCATACATTCCCAGCAAGAGCCCAAGGTGGTACAAGCGACAGTCTCACCTTTCTGCTATGCCTTCTGGGCTTCCAGGACCATCTCTCTGCCAGCAGCACCCTGCTTTTGGTGGGCTCCCACTGAGATGATCTCATGTAACTCAACAGATAATATAGTGATACTTTTTGTGCGTACACATAGTGATTGCTCCTCTGGATCACACTGCTGCTGGTTCTGCATGTGCTGTTGTTTTGGGCTGGAGGGAGGAGTAAGTGGTACTTTGCATGCTGCGACATCGCTACTGCGATATCGTCGGGGTCAAATCGAAAGTGACGCACATCCGGCGCCGGTAACGACGTCGCAACGTGTAAAGCCTAGATGCGCCGATAAATGATCGCAAAAGCGTTGAAAATCGGTGATCTGTGTAGTGTCGGTCATTTTCATAATGTCGCACCAATAAGAGATACGATGTTGTTCCTCGATCCTGCGGCAGCACACATCGCTGTGTGTGAAGCCGTAGGACAGGGGTGGGGAACCTCCGGCCCGCGGGCCGTATGCGGCCCGCCATGACCTTTTCTGCGGCCCCCGGGCACATTCCACAGTCCACAGAGCTCGGGAGGCAGCAGCGTCTTGCTTGCTGCTGGCCCTTTAAACCCTGTATGGCTTACGTCCTCATGCTAGCGTGAGGACGTACTTTGTGGGTGGAGTAAGCGCTCAACTCGCTCTTTTTCCACAGAAGAGAAGCTACTACCTCAGCGTCCGACAGGTGTGTTTGTGCTCCCATGCCTGTGTGTGCCCCTGCACATCCCCACTGCAGCCTGTGCTCCGTGCAGCGTCTCATCCTCCTCACTCTCCCCCACGGCAGCCTGTGCTCCTCACTCTCCCCCACGGCAGCCTGTGCTCCTCACTCTCCCCCACGGCAGCCTGTGCTCCTCACTCTCCCCCACGGCAGCCTGTGCTCCTCACTCTCCCCCACGGCAGCCTGTCCCCCTGTGGCCTCCCCACGGCAGCCTGTCCCCCTGTGGCCTCCCCACGGCAGCCTGTGCTCCTCACTCTCCCCCACGGCAGCCTGTCCCCCTGTGGCCTCCCCACGGCAGCCTGTCCCCCTGTGGCCTCCCCACGGCAGCCTGTCCCCCTGTGGCCTCCCCACGGCAGCCTGTGCCCCTGTCGCCTCCACACTGCTGCCTGTGCCCCCCTGGTATGTCAGAACCCCTAGCAATGTCCTTATATTTCTCCCAGCCCTCCCAAGTGATATATAATCCTCCCCAGTGATATATAATCCTCCCCAGTGATATATAATCCTCCCCAGTGATATATAATCCTCCCCAGTGATATATAATCCTCCCCAGTGATATATAATCCTCCCCAGTGATATATAATCCTCCCCAGTGATATATAATCCTCCCCAGTGATATATAATCCTCCCCAGTGATGTCTAGTCCTCGCAGCCCTCCCCAGTGATGTCTAGTCCTCGCAGCCCTCCCCAGTGATGTCTAGTCCTCCCAGCCCTCCCCAGTGATGTCTAGTCCTCGCAGCCCTCCCCAGTGATGTCTAGTCCTCGCAGCCCTCCCCAGTGATGTCTAGTCCTCCCAGTCCTCCACAGTGATGTCTAGTCCTCCCAGTCCTCCACAGTGATGTCTAGTCCTCCCAGCCCTCCCCAGTGATGTCTAGTCCTCGCAGCCCTCCCCAGTGATGTCTAGTCCTCGCAGCCCTCCCCAGTGATGTCTAGTCCTCGCAGCCCTCCCCAGTGATGTCTAGTCCTCGCAGCCCTCCCCAGTGATGTCTAGTCCTCGCAGCCCTCCCCAGTGATGTCTAGTCCTCGCAGCCCTCCACAGTGATGTCTAGTCCTCCCAGCCCTCCACAGTGATGTCTAGTCCTCCCAGCCCTCCACAGTGATGTCTAGTCCTCCCAGCCCTCCACAGTGATGTCTAGTCCTCCCAGCCCTCCACAGTGATGTCTAGTCCTCCCAGCCCTCCACAGTGATGTCTAGTCCTCCCAGCCCTCCACAGTGATGTCTAGTCCTCGCAGCCCTCCCCAGTGATGTCTAGTCCTCGCAGCCCTCCCCAGTGATGTCTAGTCCTCGCAGCCCTCCCCAGTGATGTCTAGTCCTCGCAGCCCTCCCCAGTGATGTCTAGTCCTCGCAGCCCTCCCCAGTGATGTCTAGTCCTCGCAGCCCTCCACAGTGATGTCTAGTCCTCCCAGCCCTCCACAGTGATGTCTAGTCCTCCCAGCCCTCCACAGTGATGTCTAGTCCTCCCAGCCCTCCACAGTGATGTCTAGTCCTCCCAGCCCTCCACAGTGATGTCTAGTCCTCCCAGCCCTCCACAGTGATGTCTAGTCCTCCCAGCCCTCCACAGTGATGTCTAGTCCTCGCAGCCCTCCACAGTGATGTCTAGTCCTCGCAGCCCTCCCCAGTGATGTCTAGTCCTCGCAGCCCTCCCCAGTGATGTCTAGTCCTCGCAGCCCTCCCCAGTGATGTCTAGTCCTCGCAGCCCTCCCCAGTGATGTCTAGTCCTCGCAGCCCTCCCCAGTGATGTCTAGTCCTCGCAGCCCTCCCCAGTGATGTCTAGTCCTCGCAGCCCTCCCCAGTGATGTCTAGTCCTCCCAGCCCTCCCCAGTGATGTCTAGTCCTCCCAGCCCTCCCCAGTGATGTCTAGTCCTCCCAGCCCTCCCCAGTGATGTCTAGTCCTCCCAGCCCTCCCCAGTGATGTCTAGTCCTCCCAGCCCTCCCCAGTGATGTCTAGTCCTCCCAGCCCTCCCCAGTGATGTCTAGTCCTCCCAGCCCTTCCCAGTGATGTCTAGTCCTCCCAGCCCTTCCCAGTGATGTCTAGTCCTCCCAGCCCTTCCCAGTGATGTCTAGTCCTCCCAGCCCTTCCCAGTGATGTCTAGTCCTCCCAGCCCTTCCCAGTGATGTCTAGTCCTCCCAGCCCTTCCCAGTGATGTCTAGTCCTCCCAGCCCTTCCCAGTGATGTCTAGTCCTCCCAGCCCTTCCCAGTGATGTCTAGTCCTCCCAGCCCTCCCCAGTGATGTCTAGTCCTCCCAGCCCTCCCCAGTGATGTCTAGTCCTCCCAGCCCTCCCCAGTGATGTCTAGTCCTCCCAGCCCTCCCCAGTGATGTCTAGTCCTCCCAGCCCTCCCCAGTGATGTCTAGTCCTCCCAGCCCTCCCCAGTGATGTCTAGTCCTCCCAGCCCTCCCCAGTGATGTCTAGTCCTCCCAGCCCTCCCCAGTGATGTCTAGTCCTCCCAGCCCTCCCCAGTGATGTCTAGTCCTCCCAGCAATGTATATTCCTTCCAGCCCTCCCCAGTGATGTATATGCCCTCAGCATCTCCTGTGATGTATATGCCCTCAGCATCTCCTGTGATGTATATGCCCTCAGCATCTCCTGTGATGTATTTACAGCAGTCCCAGCTGACACAAACGTGGAAAAACAGTTGTGAGAAGCAATAAGATCAATATTGAATAATATAGCCGCACCAAAAACAAGAAGCTTCAGCCGCCATGATGAGTTAATTGTTTGACTAAGTATAGCAGGGTAATTTTAAGTTGATAGTTTTGTGCGGCCCCCGAAGGTTGGTAGAAAATTCCAAATGGCCCTCGGCATTAAAAAGGTTCCCCACCCCTGCCGTAGGAGAAAGGAACATCTCGTTACCTGCCTCCACCGGCTATGCGGAAGGAAGGAGGTGGGTGGGATGTTTATGTCCCGCTCATCTCCGCCCCTCCGCTTCTATTGGCCGCCTGCCATGTGACGTCGCTGTGACGCCGCACGACCCGCCCCCTTAGCAAGAAGGCGGGTCGCCGGCCAGAGCGACGTCGCAGGGCAGGTAAGTGCGTGTGATGCTGCTCTAGCGATAATGTTCGCTACGGCAGCTATCACAAGATATCGCATGTGCGACGGGGGTGGGGACTATCGCGCTCGGCATTGCTAGCATCGGCTAGTGATGTCGCAACGTGCAAAGTACCCCTAAGGCAGAATCAGAGAGAGATGAGAGCAGACTGGATCTATCTATCGCTGATAATGACAGACAGCTACAAACCACAGATCTTCAGCATTTTTGCAGTTTTGCACTAGGTCCACTGTAAATCATAAGTTGATCACCTATCATGTGAACATCCTCACCTTGCACCACAAATAGCATAGATCTGAAACTTTGTGATGCTGCAATTGGCAATTTTCCTGTGGGCATTTTTCTGGTCACCAGACAAACCAACCTACATGGCAAAACTTGCAGCATTTGTCTCTTGACTTCTGCTTTGCTCCAAATTACATGTAAACTGCACCAGGGAGCCTTGAGAAAGTCTCTCTTCAAGCAAAACAGCATTGGCTATTGGGAGCAGCATCTGTACGGAACAGTTTACATGTAATTTTGACTTTAGCACAAGTTATAAGGGACAAGGGCCACATTTTTTTTTTGCTTGTAATTTGGATACCTGATTGCTACTATACTGAGCACTGCTACCTGTGTGCAGAATACCCTATGAGTGAGTGTATTTACTGATTATATCCTAAGGAAACATGGAATCAGCAGCGCTGGTGAGGAATCCCTGCTTTTTTTCCCCTCAAGTATGCAGACATGCACCTTACAACTGCAGATCTGAGTATGTGAATAGAAATCTTGGAACATCAGAGCAGATTTTGTGGACAAGCCCTTCAGAACAGCAGACTCGAGTATGCGGATATTCACTTTAGGGTTTATGCAGCAGACCCCAGCTATAAAGCAGAGCTGAAATTGTGTTATAGTACACTGTGAATCAAGAATAGCTAAGCTCAGTCATATGGCATAGGCTAAAGCCTGCTTTACACGTTGCAATTTCGCATACGATATCGTATGCGATTTTCAACGCCCCCATCGTATGTGCGGCACGATCAATTTGTTGAATGTGCCGCACAAACGATTAACCCCGTCACACGTACTTACCCGTCCATACGACCTCGATGTGGGCGGCGAACGTCCACTTCTTGGAGTGGGAGGGACGTTCGACGTCACATCGACGTCACGCGGCAGGCAGCCAATAAAAGTGGAGGGGCGGAGCTGAGCGGGATGTAAACATCCCGCCCACCTCCTTCCGCATTGTGGGCCGGGAGCCGCAGGACGCAGGTAAGATCTGTTCATCGTTCCTGGGGTGTCACACACTGCGATGTGCGCTACCCCGGGTACGATGAACAATCTGACGTGCAATTCTAGAGAAAGGTACGATGTGTATGCGATGAACGTTTTACCGTTCATTCGCAATCGCACGTAGCTGTCACACACTGCAATGTACCTTACAATGCCGGATGTGCGTCACTTACGACGTGACCTCGCCGACACATTGTAAGATACATTGCAGCGTGTAAAGCGGGCTTTAGACACCAACTACTAGAATACTCAAGCTACATGCTACCACCTGAGTCAGAAAAAAAGGCTTAGGCTATGTGCGCACTTAGCGTTTTTACCTGCGTTTCCGCAGCGTTTTGAACTGCAGCATTTTAATGCCAAAATGCATACGTTTTGATTTTCAAGCAAAGTTTATGGGAAATGGGGATTTCTTGTGCGCACTTTGCTGTTAAAAATGCAGCGTTTAATTTGCATATTTTTGGGCAAAAACTCAGCGTTCAAAGAAGCAACATGTCAATTGTTTTTGCCATTTGGGCAGCGTTTTGCTAACATTAAGTCAATGAGAAGTTGAAAAATGCATTCAACATCAAAATTCTAGCGTTTTACATGCTTTTTTGATGCAGAAAACATGCGTTTTGGACCAATTAATTGCATGCGTTTTGGCTAAATATTAATGGCATGATATGTCCTTTTACACACACACATAGTCCGACAATTAAATTTAAAAAAATCAATAAATAAATGTAATTTTATGCATAATTGTTATCCCAAAGTTATCATTTTAATAAAATAAGCCATTTTTTGATTGATAATAATCTTGATATTTGTTATCTTTTTTTCCTTTTTTTTCATAGTGTTTGTATGTTTAACCACTTCACGACCGGCCGATTTTTCGCTTTCCGGGTTTTTTTGCTATTCTTTTTCTGAGAGACGTAACTTTTTTATTTTTCAGTCAATATGGTCATGTGAGGGCTCATTTTTTGCGGAACGAGCTGTACTTTTAAATGAAACCATCAGTTTTACCATATAGTGTACTGGAAAATGGCAAAAAAATTCCAAATGCAGAAAAATTGCAAAAAAAGTGCGATAGCACTATGGTTTTTGAGATATTTTATTCACTGTGTTCACTATATGGTAAAACTGATATGTGGGTATCATGCCTCAGGTCAGTGCGAGTTCGTAGACACCAAACATGTATAGGTTTACTTTTATATAAGGGGTTAAAAAAAATCGGAAATTTGTCTGAAAAAAGTGGCGCACGTTTTACGCCATATTCCGTGACCCGTAGCGTTCTCATTTTTCGGGATCTATGGCTCAGTGACGGCTTATTTTTTGCGTCTCAAGCTGACGTTTTTAACGGTACCATTTTTGCGCAGATGCTACGTTTTGATCGCCTCTTAGGCTATGTGCGCACGTTGCGTACTAGCCCTGCAGAAATTTCTGCAGCGATCTGAAGAGTACATGTGCGCTTCAAATCGCTGCAGAAAATGTCCGTAGAGAAAAAAAAAAAAGCCGATTCCATGCGCTCTGTCTGCAGCTCCTGCCATAGACAGAGCAGGAGCTGCCGGCAAAGCGCACGGAAGAAGTGACATGTCACTTCTTAGAACGCAGCGCTTCGGGCAGCAGCCGAAGCGCTGCGCTCTAAGACGCCACGTGCGCACGGCCCCTGCACAATCTCCATAGATTATGCAGGGGACGCAGGACGCATGCAGTTACGCTGCGCTACAAAGCGCAGCGTAACTGCATGTATTTACGCAACGTGCGCACATAGCCTTATTGCATTTTGCGCAAAAGTTGTGGCGACAAAAAATCGTTGTTTTGGCGTTTGGAATTTTTTTGCCGCTACGCCGTATACTGATCAGATTAATTGATTTTATATTTTGATAGATCGGGCGTTTCTGAACGTGGCGATACCAAATGTGTGTATATTTTTTATTTTTTTAACCCTTTAATTTTCAATGGGGCGAATGGGGGGTGATTTGAACTTTTAGGTTTTTTTTTAATTTTTTAAAACTTTTTTTTTAACTTTTTTTTTTTATTTTACTAGTCCCCCTAGGGGGCTATTGCGATCAGCAATCCGATCGCTCTGCAGTATCTGCTGATCACAACTACAAAGCTGGAAACAGCAGATACGCTCTCTTTCTCTTTTGCTGTGCCGCTGGCACAGCAAAAGAGGAAGCAAGTCAGGTGTAGTACAGGAGTCATCACATGACCCTGTGCTACCATGACAACTATCGGAAGTCACGTGATCGCGTCACGTGACTTCCGGTATCGGGCGGTAAGTAAAAGTTTACCGCGATCGCGCTTATAATGGCGCTGTCACATATTGACAGTGCCATATAAGGGGTTAAACGGCACGAGTAGATAACGATTCTGCTCATGTCTAGCAGGCACACATCTCAGCTGTGAAAATCAGCTGAGATGTGTGCCGATCGCAGCATGATGCTGCCGGCAGACACTGCGGGCAGTAACATTATGACCGCTAGGACGTAATTTTACGGCCCGCGGTCGTTAAGGGGTTAAACTTTATTTAGCATTGTATTTTTAGTCAAAACGCATCTGATTTTAAGCAGTGAAAAAGCAGGTAAAACGCGGTAAAAACGCGTTAAAAACACAAGCGTATTGAAGGGGCGTGGCCTGGCCATGGTGGAGACAAGACGCATGTGAGCACTGCTCCTGACCCGAGCCAAGAATAAACGGAGAAACAGAGCAGTAAACACAATCAAAACCAGTCCATGGGAGTCAGGAAGAGGCAGAGATCAAAAGCAGCACCCGTCAGACCACCTGCAGCAACAACGGGAGACATAACCAGATACCTGACAGGCCCCAGTCAGGCAGCCATGACAGACCGTGCAGCAGCTTCAGAGGCCATCCACCCACGCATGTCCCTGAGGAGTGCTGCAGACAGGCAGTGGACAGAAGCGATGCTCAGCACAGCCCCACAGGCCTCCGGTGGAGTGAATCAGGAGCTGCAGGGACCTCCGATGAGCAGTGAGTCAGTGCCCACGTGGAGGGAAGATGGCGCCGAGAGTGCAGAGGAGACGCTGCTGATAACACAAAGGTCACCACTTGAACGTGAGTCTCTGTCTGGGAGGGAGAAGGGGTTAATTGTTTCATGCAGCGGCGGCAGGAGACAAGCAGAGCAGCCACACGCACTGACATTAAACAGTGATAAGACAGAAGCCTGGATGACAGGAGCTGGCACACAGAGTGAGATAACTGCTGAGAACAGGAATGTGGTGAGGGGGGAGGGGAATGAAGGAGCAGACAGTAGATCACATAGCTCTTCCCAACAAAGCCCCCCCTCTCACTCTAATCTACCCCACATGAATGCACACCAGGATCAGGGGCAGAAAGCAGATACCATCATAATGCCACATACCAATATAATAACAAGCTGGGAGCTCCTTCCACGGCTCCAAAGCACAGAAGCTGAAACAGACAACAGAGCCGCTCTAGGGGGCCATACACTGGCCATGGATATACAAAGCCTGGCTGCTCATATCAGAAACATCCCAACCAAACATGACATGGAGAAATATGTTGAAAGGCTGGAAAGTTCTTATAAAGCTGAATTGACAATGCTGAAAGATGAGGTCCAGCACTGGGGTGAAAGAGTCACAGCAATCGAGGCTACTGCATCCACATTGTCTGCCCAAATTACAACACAAAAAGAGGATACATCTATTCACTCTTTTCAACTCCACTACCTGGCGGATATGATAGACGATGCCGAAAACAGGGGACGAAGAAACAACATAAGGGTCCGAGGGCTCCCAGAATCGGTACCCACGGGAGAGCTGCATGCAACACTCAAAGAAATCTTTAACCCCCTACTCGGTTCCCCCGGGGAGGCACACCTGGAGCTGGATAGAGCCCATAGAGCCCTGGGCCCTAAACCCGTGGATCCAAACTTCCCACGGGATGTAATCTGCAGAGTCCACAGATACCAAGTGAAAGACTCTATAATGACCCAAGCTCGGGCAGTGGGAGATGTTCGTTTCCAGGGAACCCGCCTGCAGATCCTTCCGGACTTATCGAGATGGACCCTACAGAAAAGGAAAGCTCTAAGGCCACTGCTAGACGTCCTCAGGGAACGCAATATACCATACTCATGGGGCTTCCCATTTCGTCTGAGAGTACACCGAGAGGGCCGGATGCATATGCTTACCCATCCCAGAGGTCTTCAGGACTTTACGGCAGCATTGAATCTACCGCGGGTCCAGATAACAGAGTGGCCGGAGCTACCATCGGGTCTGCAGGCAGATGGTCCGAATCACCCGCAGCCACAACGGCGCAGAGACCCGAGGAGAAGGATGAGACGAGAGGACATGGAGCAGTAGTGAATGAGGCTCTGAGCGAGTGGTCTTTATCACGGTTATACTGATAAAATTTATTGTTGATGGTCGGGCTGCGGAGGCCGGTCACACACGTCCCAAGACAACCCAGTTATGCTTATTTTCTAAGGATTAGAGGCAGTTGCCTCTCATTAAGGGCCCCACTGTGACCGGCCTCTGTGAGCACAAACCTAGGAGTAACACAGAAGAGCGGAGGAGCAAGTGGAGAGGGACCGTCGCTCCCTTATAATAAAGAAAGTGTATAAATATATGCATTGATAACATGATCCGCAAAGGAAGACCAACAGCAAATACTGGTACCATTATATAGTTTTGACACCTGTAGGGGGCATCGGTTTAAATGCTCGCAATAATATTTTGTTAAGCTTACATATATTGAAAGTTCTTGGCTCGGGGGGAGATTCTCCCCTTGGAAAGCACAACCCCTATAGAGGGTTCTATTCCTCACGTTGCGAGGATTAGTTAAAAGTATCACCCTCCTTTCTTGTGGCTGGGGGTGAGGAAGACGAGAATTTGAGTTTTTGTTTTTTTTTTTTTTATTCTCCTCTGACCCACCCTTAGAGGAAAGTCAGGGAGATAGAGGTGGACTCGAAGTGCTGACTTCTTGACTTTCTTGTATTCTTTTTTCTTTTTCCTTTTTTACCTCCATCTTCCTCCTAAAGGAACTCTAGTCTTCTCCCCACTTATAACCATAACCTTTTCTTCCCCCTCCTTTCCCTCTTCCCTGTGTTAATCCCCTAGTACCCGGAGTGTTCTTTACCTTAGGAGATAGTGCTGCGCTGGGATAGAATGCCGGGGTTAAAAATAGGCTCACTGAATGTTAGGGGATTCAACGTGCCCCAAAAGAGATCACATATCCTATATGAGATGCACAAACAAAGAGTTCAAATTTTCATCATTCAGGAAACGCACTTTAAAACTGGCCACATACCAAATCTACATAACAGATACTTTGCACATTGGCTTCACAGCACGAACAATGAATCAAGATCGAAAGGGGTCTCAATCGCAATACACAAAAACCTGGTCCACACGGTTTTAGACTCTAAGACAGACGAGACAGGCAGATATGCTTTGCTAAAAGTTAAAATAGGCTCGGTGGTCTACACGATCGCGGGGTGGTACGGACCAAATATTAATCAAACTAATGCATGCTGCTCTTTTTTAAAGGATCTATCAGAATTCGCGGAGGGGGAGGTGCTGGTGGGAGGAGACTTTAACTTTGCACTGAATCCCACAATGGATGTGTCAACGGGGAGGAGCGCCATACCTCAGAGACGCTTGAGCGCCCTAAAACGTAAGTTAGCAGATCTCCACATGGTTGATGTGTGGAGAATCATGCACCCCACAGATAAAGATTATACATTCTTCTCTAATCCCCACCAGACTTACAGTCGCATTGACTTTATTCTGGTCAGCCAAAGAGTTATTTCGTGGCACCCGGTCGCGGCTATAGGGAATGCGGTCTGGTCTGATCATGCTCCAGTGTTCCTGGAGATCTCCCCACCGGACTACCCAAACAGGGCGTGGACGTGGCGGCTCAACGATTCCTTATTAAGAGATGAAACATGTGTAACAGACCTAAGGGAGACAATGGACGTCTTTATGTGCACCCACGCGACGGACTCTACACCCCTACCGTTTCAGTGGGAGGCATTTAAATGTGTAATAAGAGGAATCCTAATAAAACATGGGACAAGGATCAAAAAAGAGAGAACACAGGAGGTGGCCCAACTTCTCCGAACGATTAATTCACTAGAGACAACACACAAAAATAATCCCTCTTCGGATATTCTAGCCAATCTGACAACAACAAGGGACAAATTAAGAAAACTACTGGATTATAGACTTCTTAGGTTTCAAAATCAATTCAAAAGGCTATTATATAATCACTCGGACAAAAGCGGGCGACAACTTGCGCGGCTATTACACCCACGAAATCAAGCTTCGCACGTTACTAAAATAAAGACTCGGGGAAACTCAGACACGCAAGACCCCGCAAAAATTTTAAATCACTTTAAAGAATACTATGCAGAACTATACAATATACGGGGTACATTCTCAGATATGGCCCCGGGTGAATTACAGGCCCGAATTGAGTCATACATTACAGAGACAGCTCTCCCTGCATTAGATGGGGAAGATGCCAGGGGACTGGACAGGACAATCGAGGAGGGGGAGGTGGCCACAGCGATAGAGATCTCCCCAAGCGGTAAAAGCCCGGGACCTGATGGGTTCTCTCCTGCTTTTTATAAACTTTTTAAAGCCCAAATCACTCCATTCCTCACAAAAGTATATAACTCGGTATCAGAATCGTCCCCTTTCACCCCACAATCCTTAGAAGCCCACATCACAGTTCTACCTAAACATGGTAAAGACCAAACAATGGTAGCCAACTACCGCCCGATCTCACTAATAAATATTGACGTAAAAATCTTCGCAAAAGTACTGGCTAGCCGGTTGGCACCTCTGTTGCCCTCCATTATACACACAGATCAGGTTGGGTTCGTGCAGGGTAGGGAGGCCCGCGACAATGTGACTAAAACAATTCACCTAATAGCCAGAGCCGCGTCGATAAGGGAGCCCCTAGGGCTGCTCTCAATAGATGCAGAAAAAGCATTTGACCGTGTGCATTGGGGATTCATGAACTCAGCATTAAGACAAATTGGTTTAGGCCCGAACTTTGTGAGTAAGATAATGGCCTTGTACTCTAGACCGTCGGCCCGAGTTCGGGTTAACGGGGCCCTCTCGGATCCGGTGGAAATCAGAAACGGCACCCGTCAGGGGTGCCCTTTATCCCCCCTTCTATATGTCATTGTTATGGAGCACCTTGCAGTGGCCATTAGACAGAACCCCAATGTACATGGTCTGAGCATTGGAGACAGGGAATTTAAGACGGCTATATACGCAGATGACCTCCTACTCTATACGTCCCAACCTCTGATCACATTCCCTTCACTACTAAAAGAATTCGAACGATTTGGAAATTTGAGCAATTTTAAAATAAATTATTCCAAAACAGAAGCGCTAAACATCTCCCTTAAAATAGAGGAAGTCGCCCTACTAAAAGAAAAATTCCCGTTTCGATGGCAGGCATCCTCAATAAAATATTTAGGGGTAACGATCCCATCTAATTTGGGGACACTTTATTCCCTGAATTACCAAGTCTTATTAAACAGAACCCTAAAAGATATGGAAGAGTACAACAAACGACCCCTTTCGTGGTTCGGCCGCGTAAACACATTCAAAATGGACATACTACCACGATTCCTTTACATCTTTCAGGCGATACCTATAAATCCCCCTCCGGCCTTCTTTAAGACATTGAGGTCCGCACTGGTTCGTTTTGTGTGGAAAGGGGGAAAACCAAGGATCAAATATCAGACTTTGATACAACCCAAACAGAGGGGGGGAGCCGGATTGCCTGATTTACGTACCTATCACCATGCTGTCCTGGTGGCTAGGTTGTTAGACTGGCATTTTCACCGGCAGACCAAGCAGTGGGTGGCACTAGAGCAGCTCTATTCCCCAGTTCCGCTTGGGGCACTTCCCTGGCTATTACCAAAAGAGTTGGAGGATGTAAGGAGACAGGTGGAGCCTGATGGGATTTTGCTCAGGGCGACACTGGAGGTATGGGAGGCCACAAAGCTGAAAAGCGGCCTGATTGGCTCGCCCACTCCTCTGATGCCTTTGTTCGGCAATCCGGGCTTCCCTCCGGGGTGTACGGTGGAGAGATTTCTGGGCTGGCAACGAAGTTTGGATATTAGACTGGGGCAGATATTACAGGGCAGAGACTTGCCCCCTTTTGAAGACTTTCAGGCCGCGTTCCCCGGATTGAGATTGAGGTGGCTCGAATACATACAACTTCACTCCTTTGTGCGATCCTGTTTGGGTGGGAAGAGGCCCCCCTCCCCGGATACATCCACCCCATTTGAACACTTATTCCTGCAGAGTTCGCCTCCGACGCACCAGATCTCCCTCATTTGCAATATGATGAACAGGAACCTCTATTCTGAGGACCCCAGTTACATTGGAAGATGGGAATCGGAATTAGGTTTCAGCCTTACTGAGGACGAAAAACGAAAGGCGTATGTGTTCTCCCACAAGATCTCAGTAGCATGCAATGCCCAGGAAAAGAGCTTTAAGCTACTGGCAAGATGGTATCAATGCCCAGTCAACCTCCATAGAGCCTTCCCTGTGGTCCCGGAGGAGTGTTGGCGCTGTGGCTCAGACAAAGGTACGCTGCCACACATTTGGTGGGGTTGTAACAAACTATCCAACTTTTGGACTCAGGTGTTTGCGACCTACAACCAAATGGCAGGAGAAAGCGTAACTCCTTCCATTAAGATCGCCCTACTGTCTATTTTACCCGGTTCACTGGGATACCAAAAGAAGCGCCTGTTGCGGTTCTTTTTGATTGCGGCCAGAGCAGTCATTCCACGACACTGGAGGACCACAGTGACCCCCGGAATAGGGGAATGGCTGACAGAGTTAACGCATCTTTGTCACATGGAGGAACTCTCCTCTTGGGTATCGGGCACAAATGAGAAGTTTACCAAACTATGGCAGCCGTGGATACTGTTCAAGGAGTCCCCTGCATTCAGGAGCCTGTTCTAGTGACAGTGCATAAACAACCCCCATCTTACCTCCCTCCCCAAAACCCTTGTATAAGTCCCCTCCTTCTCCCATCTCTTTCTATTCTGCTATCTACTCACTCTATATCTTGACCACTTTTCTAGTAAGGTTCTTCATATAGACAGGCGGGTCTAGCCCTTTGGAAGCAAAAGGTGACAAACAGTAACCTATGAATATGGTATAGTCACAGATAATCTATCAAAACACGGGTGGAAATACATTCTTGTCAGTAATGCATTATGTAGATTGTATAAACACCAAGGGTAGCGGCCCACCTACGGAACTTGAAGTGGCTAATATTCTCTTATTTTTCTTTCTGTATTCTTATGTTTAATCTGTTTCTGTTATGGAAATCTTTAATAAAAACTGATTGGTTAAAAACACAAGCGTATTTATAGCGTTTTTGTGGTCAAAACCAACTTTGGTAAAAACCATTTCTGCCAGAGGATGCGTTTAGAACTGCAACTACCTCGATGCAACGTGCGCACAATCGCACATAGCCTAAATCGGGTGACCTCAGTGGTGCAGCTCGGTGGGAATATTACATTCACAAGAGCGGAGGGAACAAAGACCGGTGCTGGAGCCCGGACAGGTGAGCAACATCAATGAAGAAAAATTGATATGCTCCACATAAACAATGGGGGAAAAGAATAGGTTGTTACGTAGTAAAATTTGGTTCATCTATGGGCCAGAGGGCGCTTTAGGGTTGATTTGTAGTAACCTCAGGTTACACGATCTAATGGTTCTCGCTGGATTCTAAGATAATGACCTATATCAAGTGAAACATTGAAGCTTTGAATACTTATCTGTAATAGCTGTACATGTCTGTTTTGGTAAATAAATCAAGCATGACTTTCTCCTCTACTTTTAGGGACAGCTAGTGGTATCCCTGCTGCTTCTGGCGAGGACTCGCACTTCCCTGCCTATGCCATTGCATTGAGTGTGATGGTCAGCATAGCAATTCTCCTGTTGCCGTTACTCATTTGTATGGTATGTACAAGCGGAAGGTCAATACGTTCTACCTGTACAATGTTATATATAGTGCAGCTGCAGGAGTATGGAGCTGCTCTGGTGCTGTAGGGCTGTGTGACATACCGGTAGTAACAACAGTGCAGTGCCATATTATGTAGCCTCAAGATGTTACTGCCATACATTGCCATGACCATAGCGCATAGTACCATACAATAATACTATCATACCATACATGCAAACCCATGTCATATCCTACAGCAGTAATAACATACAGTGTATCTAGTGGACATATAGATGATCCCCACATAATGCTGCCACATAGGGTCATGCAATTTGATAAACTAACATGCACTGAAGAAAAAGCACTGCCACAGAGTATTAAATAAGAGCATCATCATACAGTACCCATATACAGTTTTTCCCAAAAATGAGTACACCCCTCACATTTTTGTAAATATTTTATTATACCTTTTCATGGGACAACACTGAAGATCTGACACTTTGAGAAAATGTAAAGTAGTCAGTGTACAGCTTGTATAAATAGCTGTGTATTGTATAACTCAACACACAACCATTAAAGTCTTAACTGCAGGTAAGAAAAGTGAGTACACCCCCTAAGCAAAAATGGCTAAATTGTGTCCAATTAGCAATTTTTTCCTCCCCGGTATCATGTGACTCATTAGTGTTACAAGGTGTCAGGTGTGAATGGGGGGCAGGGGTGTTACATTTGGTGTTATTCCTCACACACTCTCTCATACTGGTCTCTGGTAATTCAACATGGCTCCTCATGTCAAAGAATTCTCTGAGGATCTTAAAAAAAGAATTGTTGCTCTACATAAAGATGGCCGAGGTTATAAGAAGATTGACAACACCTTGAACCATACAGCTGTTTAACAAGACAGGCTCCACTCAGAACAGGCACCGCCATGGTCAACCAAAGAAGCTAAGTGCATATACTCAGCGTTATATCCAGAGTTTGTCTTTTCAGAATAGAAGTATGAGTACTGCCAGCATTACTACAGAGATTACAGGGGTGGGGGTCAGTGCTCAGACCATACGTCGCACACTGCATCAGATTGGTCTGCATGGTTGTTATCTCAGAAGAAAGTCTCTTCTAAAGATGATGCTCAAAAAATCCACAAACAATTTGCTGAATACAAACAGACTAAGGACATGGATTACTGGAACCGTCCTGTGCTCTGATGAGACCAAGATAAACTTATTTGGTTCAGATGGTGCCAAGCGTGTGTGGTGGCAACTAGGTGAGAAGCACAAAGACAAGGGTGACCTGCCTACTGTCAGGCATGGTGGTGGAGGTTCATGGTTTGGGGCTGCATGAGTTTTCTCGGCTGTGGGGGGCTAGAGTTCATCGAGGGAACCATGAATGCCAACATGTCCTGTGACATACTGAAATAGAGTAGGATCCCCTCTCTTCTTCATATTCCAACATGATAATGACCGTAAGCACCTCCAAGACCCCCACTGCCTCACTAAAGAAATTGTGGGTAAAGGTTCAGGACTGGCCAAGTGTCTCCAGACCTCAACACTATTGATCATCTGTGGGGCCTCCTCAAACGGAAGGTGGAGGAGCGCAAGGTCTGTAACATCCACCAGTTCCGTGCTGTCGTCATGGAGCATGGAAGAGGATCCAGCGGCTCCTGTGAAGCTCTAGTGACCTCCAGGCCCAAGAGAGTTACGGCAGTGCTGGAATATAATGCTGGCCACACAAAATGTTCACACTTTGGGCTCAATTTGACCTTTTTCACTTAGGAGTGTACTCACTTTTGTTACCAGCAGTTTTGATATTACTGGTTGTGTGCCGAGTTATTTACAAGACACCAAATTTACACTGTAACACAAGCTGCACACTGACACTGTACTTTGTATCACAGGGTCATATCTTCAGTGTTGTCCCAGGAAAAGATATAAAATATTTACAGAAATGTGAGGGGTATACTAACTTTTTATATACACTATATGGTTGCCATGCGTTGCTTACATAATAGGGTCAAGATAATCAATTCATACAGAATACTACCACTCAGGCCCCACATTAAGGGTATGTGCCCACTAGTGTGATGACTATTTTAAAAATTTTGCAAAACGAAAATGAAACCCCTTACATTCGAGGAACAATTGCATTCAAATGACATTAGTATCGTCAAATTTGTAAAATATTCAAAAAAGTTCCCCCTCTTTTTCATTTCAAAATAAAGATTTTTCGTGTTTTAATTTTTTGAAGATTCTGGAATGACTTAGAATATTCAGGAATAATTTAGAACATCTAGAATAACAATAATCTAGTGAAAAAATGACATTTTTAATCGTTACCCATTAAAAATTTATATTTAACGTTTTCTTTAAAAGTTAGATCTAGCCTTACAAACATGTGCTATAAGAAGAGCTGAAAGAATTGAAAAGCATGTGGTACATTTGGAGTCAGGCAGCCATCTTGGATACTATAAAGTGAATTTTACTTTGAATTATTATTATTATTATTTATTTTTATAGCGCTATTTATTCCATGGCACTTTACAGTGAAAGAGGGTATACGTACAACAATCATTGAATAAGTTTTTTAATTTCAAAAAGTGTATATGAAGTGAATAAGTGATAAAATAATCGTGATAAATAAATAGTGTAAATGTTTATAGATTTCTAAGTAATATTGGGAAAGAAAATAAGAAAGTAAATGTTGATATGAAAGAGTGCGTACAGGGGTAGGTCTGGTAGTTCAGTGCAAGATATAAAAAAAAAAATGAGACAAATATCATAATTTGTTTGAGGAATTTAATACGATATTTTGACAATAATAGTTTCTTCAAGTAAAGATCAATCAAAGGTAAAACATAGAGATTATATTGATTAAAATATTCATTAATATTTTAATCAATATAAAAATCTTAATTTAATATTGTTTTTGATCTATAAAGAAAATATCTTTCGAAGTTGTTCTGGAGACGAATAATCTCAGAAGGACAGAAAATGAAAACCAAAATTTTTGAAAAACTTCAAAGCAAAGATCCCTATTGTCTCCACATGGATGGTAAAAGAATCCAAGGGGAAGAGTATCAAGTAGTTCTGCTGAAAAATACCACAACCGAAATCAAACTGGGTATTCTGAAATGTGAGAATGGTTCTGCCACGGCTATTCACAAGGAACTACATCAGCTAATTGATGAATACGACGCTTGGGAAAATATTCGCATGATAATCTGCGACACGGCAGCAGTAAATACTGGTGGTGTGAACGGGATTGTAACGCTGATACAGGATGATGTCTTGAGAAAGGGCTTTCAGAAGCCACAATACATTGGCTGTCACCACCATGTACTCGACCTCCTACTGAAGCACGTCATGAATTTCCTTATTCCAGAGTCAACGAAGAAACCAGAACTCAATTATTTCTTCATTGACAAATTAACAGAAAACTATGCCTCACTTCAGATTGATTACCACCAAGTTGCAACAGATGATGTCAACACAGATTGCGAGAATCCTGGATGGCGAGATGATTTCAAGTTCTTATATCAACTATGTCAGGCATATCGTCATTACAAAACAACATCACATTGGCCTCGAATCAGTTGGAAGAAACTCCCAAACCTGCACATGGCAAGATGGAACTCGCAAGCTGTATATGCTGTTATAGCATTTCTTCTGATACCAGAGTGGCGCCGCGTCCTCGGTATAGCATGCGACTTCATCTGCTATGAATGGGCAAATGCCTGGTTCCAGTCGCAACACTACAACGAAGCGTCCTTCAATGAACTGTTAACCTCACTCACCAAGACAAAGTGCAAGAAGGCAATTAAGTGTTTGAAGGTTGGTCGAGGAGTCATTAATTGACATTCCCAGATCTAACCAAAATGCTGAACGTGCTGTAAAACTGATGGAGGAACTACATGCAAAATCGAAAAAAAATGAATTTTTGAATCTAAAATTCATAGGAAAAATTTTTTTTTAAACACTTCTTTTGTACATATTGTACTTATAATTAACTGTTTTATACCGTATTTGTTAAAAAAGAATAATAAAAGTTGCTTAGTTATTACTATTATCGTTTCAATAATGCAAAATTGCATGTCCTTTTTTGGGGAGAAAAAATAATTTTTGCCTTATTTCATTTGAATGAAAGGGGAAACTTTTTTTAAAAAACAAAAAAAAGCAATACTTTTGCTTAAATTACCCATAAAAGTTCCTCGATTGCACATGGTTTCATAAAAAAAATTTTTTGTCATTACACTAGTGCCCATGTTGCGTTGTGTCCCTGCAGAAATTTCTGCAGTGATTTGAACAGCACATGTGCGCTTCAAATCGCTGCAGAAACACTGCATACTGAAAAGCCGATTTCATGCGCTCTGGATGCAGCCCCCACCATAGACAGAGCGGGACCTGCATCCAAAGCGTACGAAAGAAGTGACATGTTGCTTTTTAGAACGCAGCGATTTGGCAGCATGCAAATCGCTGCGTTCTAAAATGCAACGTGTGCATGGATAATGCACAATCTTCATAAATTGTGCTGGGGACGCAGGACGCATACAGTTACGCTGCAGTGCAATACGCAGCGTAACTGCACACAAATACGCAACGTTTGGCACAGAGCCAAATGCTGTACTACTGGGATGAAGTAATAATAACATATAGCTAAGTTATAACAGTGCCCAGATAAGTGTCATATAGTTCCCCAAATAATAGCTCACCTAATTACAGTGGGCGAAGCAGAGTGAGGAATAGAGCACACTATATGGTGAAGGCTGTAGCGCAATCAACTCCTAAAAGGAATCTGTCAGCAGGATTTTGCTATAATCTGAGAGAAGTATAATGTAGCTACAAAGAGCCTGTTTCCAACTACATGTCACGTTTTGGGCTGTGTGTTGTAGTTTTAATAAGTTCAGTGTTTTATCAGCAGGAGATCATCACTAGAGGACTAATTGTCTCGTGCAATGCAGTATTTGTGCTCTGTGTAACCCCACCACTGATTGTCAACTTTCTACCTCTGCACAGTGTACACAGAAAGCTTCCAATCAGTGGTGTGGGCGGGGTTATACACAGCTCAGCATTCAGAGAACGTGAAGATAAAACTGTGATTATATCAAAATTACAGCAAATAGCTCAGTTAAGAGACATCACTGGAATCAGGGTCTCTATCTTTTTCATCATGCTGCTCTCAGATTACAGAGCAAAAACCTGCCGACAGATTCCTTTTAAAGGGAACTGGTCAGAAACATCTACACTCCAAAAGATTTATATCTCCATATAGCCATTTAAAAGATAAACAAGGTGATCTCTTTATGACCCCAAGATGATTCTACAATCTCTTTTCGATGTTCTGTGAATATTTGTCTGGAAGAACATTGGGACGTGACAATGCACTTACAACTCCTCAGCCTCATGTCATGGCTGACAACGTGAAGCTGAGGAGCTGTAAGTGCATCGTCACGTCCCAATGCTCTTCCAGACACATATTTGCAGAATGTCAAAAGTGGACTGCTGGAGCATGTCTCTGGTATCTTGTGAAGGGCTACACAGTCATATCAATTGTTAGGGGGGCATAGACGTTACTGACAGATTCCATCTTTATCTAGTTACAGATGTTGGTGGGAAGCAGAAACATCTAGCTGTTCTCCTGTCGATGGCTTCATTTTTTGATATTTTTGTTTCCCAGGCCTCCAGACTGGGGCTGTGTTGTCAGGCTGCTAGTGCTTGGACTCCGGCTTCTGTATATGATCTACCAGAGTCTGGAATGCGAGTCCGAAGTATTGGGGTTCAAATGCCGACTGCTAAGGTAAGAGACCTGCTAGAACATGGGCTAAATTTACACTCACCGGGACATAAACACCAATAAATGACAACAATTACTGCCAACTGAAAAGCGCTCCCTTTTATGTGTACATCATTAGGCTATGTGCCCACGCTAGAATGTCCCTGCGGATTTTTTTGCCTGAAAATCCGCGACTTTCGCGGCAAATCCGCACCCGCGGATTTGCCGCGGATTTTGATGCGGATTTTTTTTTTCCCCCCCATTCAAAGCCAAAAATCCGCACCAAATCTGCACCAAACAATTGACATGCTGCAGATTTTTCCTGATCAAAATCCGCGGCAAATCCGCCGCGGAAAAATCCGCAGCATGGGCACAGCATTTCCAAAATGCCATTGAAATGGCTTGGAAGTGCTGCTGCTGCAGATTTTCGGCAAATCCGCGGTAAATCCGCGGAAAAATCCGCGGTAAATCCGCGGTAAATCCTGTAGCGTGGGCACATAGCCTTAGGGTATAGGCATGATTAGTGACTTTTCTTAGCTATCACATCTATTGGAACCTGTTCTTCCTCTATACTTTACACTACAGCTCTGCTTGTTAGGAAAAACATTATTTCATAAAGAAGGAAGACTATATTTATTTTAACTTTTTATCATTACAGAGAGGTTCATATGTGGTTAATCCATGAAGTGGTCACAAGATAGAAGATTTCTAAGATGTTTACCTGGAATGGCGATATCCTCTTCACAAGGACACAGAGGCAAAATCATGCACAATGTGTAAACTTGTATGACCCAATATGATGGGAATTTCTGATGCGTCCAACAAATCAGTATAGAAGGACTGGAGATGCTTATTGGTGGAGCGCCCCCTTGTGTCACAGAGAAGGTAACAGCCAATGTGCACACTATGTACAGAGAGGAGCGCTGCCCAGGTCATATAGTCCCATGCGCCTCCCCGCCACAAATACTACCTCCGTGTACAGTTTACTACCTGACCCTTTAATATATAAACTTTAATTTATTTTTTATAAGATGATTGTATTTTTTATGATTCCTTTTATGCAGATTTGTTCGTAAGGTAGAATGCTTTCTAGATTTTACGTGTCAGATTTATGCTAAGAGATATATGTGTGGTCATTTTAATAAAGAAATGACATAGTAATCCAATTCAGAGACTTTTATTACCCATACAATAGGAAATGGACATGGGGGACAGGCTCCATTAACCACAATGGAACAGATGGTGCAGAGCAAAGACATTAGGGTCAATCAAATACTATCTGTCATCTGCACAATAACAATAGTAATTGGATGTCTAACTTTTTTTTAAATAAAATATATACACTATACTATAAACTATGTTCTATGTTTACTATTCCTAATCGGCCCTTATAGAAGCCATTTCTTTCTTTACATGTAGTCACCATTAGGGGGTGCTTAGAAGCTCACTACGCTGTTGACGAGTTCAGTGTATGCCCTGTATACAGTAAGCTCCCTCTAGTGGTGGCTGCTGACAGACAGAAAGTTATCTTATTCTAGGCCAATGCACGGAATTTGGAGCTGTTTTAAACCTGTTTAAACATTATTTTAAAAAAATAATAGAAGTTCACCTTATGTGTTTTGCATTTAAAACCGATTATTATTTTACCAAAATCAGTTGTCAAGTACTGGAAAAATGGACAAACATCTATTTTTGTGCCCTTGACTTCAGCACATTTTAATACAACCTTAGATTACTACTTCATAATGTTATACCGCTTTAACCTTTAGGTTGATTATTGTGGTTCTTTGAGCATTGAGTTGAGTAAACTAAGATTTCAAAGTCCAACTAAAACAGTTTGCACACCATTGGTGCCTTTTAGTTTACTTATATACATGTATTTTGGGGAAAAAAATATTTTTTGCAATTCGATTTCATAAAAAATTGTTGCAGCTTTTTTATTTCTTTAGCTTCCAAACACCACAGCCCACATTTCAGGTAAATGTGCAGGGAATAAAACAGTCTGTAATAGTCCAAAGGTGATACATTTTGAATGAAACCTAAATGCAAAAATAAATATTAACTTGAAATACATACATTTAAAATAAATAAATAAAATGGTCTCAAAAGTGGAAAATCCCTTGAAGACTATGGTCAGCTTTTAAATTCTAGATTGGCATCATCAGGTCTTCAAACTAGAAATAAAAGCAAACAAACTTCTTCAAACTTCTGACCTTTCCCTGGATATTTTTAAAATATAGAGAGGTCACCACATTGCAAAATAGTTGTTTGTGCGTAAAGAAATGACAAAGGTCAATGTAATAATAATAAAAAAAACAGCACTGTAAAAATTAAAGTACCGTATTTTTCGCTTTATAAGACGCACTTTTCCTCCCAAAAATTTGTGAGGAAAATGGGGGGTGCGTCTTATAAAGCGGTACTTGGGGGGGGGTCCTGTCTGAGGCGATCGGGCGGCCGGGTGCCTGTGGCTGCATGCAAGCGGCCGGGTACCTGTGCTTGGTGTGTGGTGGCAGCCGGGTACCCGTGGCTGTGTGCGGGCGGCGGCCGGGTGCTGTGTGGGGTCGGCAGCCGGGTACCTGTGCTTGCGTGCAGTGGCAGCCGGGTACCCATGGCTGTGTGCGGGCGGCAGCCGGGTGCTGTGTGGGGTCGGCAGCCGGGTGCCCGTGCGGGCGGCACCCGGCTGCCGCCCTCACACAGGCACCCGGCTGCCGCCCTCACACAGCACCTGGCTGCCGCCCGCACACAACCACGGGTACCCGGCTGCCACTGCACGCAAGCACAGGTACCCGGCGGCTTGCACGCAGGGTGGGCGGGCAGCCTGCTGGCTGCCACTCTGTGCGTGCAGGGCGGGCGGCTGTGCAGCAAGTTACCAGGTGTCCGCGGTCCCACTTTCAAATGATGGCGCCGGTGGAGCTCTTGGATGAGAGCTCCATCTGCGCACGCGCTGCTCCGGGAGTTAGCGCGTGCGCAGACAGAGCCCTTGGATGAGAGCTCCATCTGCGCATGCGTCGCTCCGGGCGCCATTACTTGAACGGGACCGCGGACACACTGGGAAAACACCGCATCCGTCTGCTCCACCACTGAGCAGTCGCCGCCGCTGCCACCACTGAGCAGTCGCCGCCGCTCCCACCACTGAGCAGTCCCCACCGCTGCCACCACTGAGCAGTCGCCGCTGCTCCCATCACTGGGCAGTCGCCGCCGCCGCTCCCACCACTGAACCGGGACCACGGACACTCACTGCACCGGCCTGCTGCACGGCTCACCCGTCGCCGCTGCTGCCGCCACCACGGACCCCACGGCTCCTGCCACCATGGACACCACCGCGCCTGCAACCACGGACGTCACGGCACCTGCAACCACGGACCCCGCTGACACTGACCCGCCGCGCCTGCCAGCACAACCTGTGCCTCCTGTGACCCCGCTTCACCACCACTGCAGCCCCCCTCTGGTAAGAGAACACCGGAGTATAAGACGGACCCCATTTTCCTTTTTTTTTTTTACCTTTTTTTATGTCTAAATTTGGGGTGCGTCTTATAATCCGGTGTGTCTTATAAAGCGAAAAATACGGTACATTTTCTGCCACACTTTTTTCTTCCACTCAACTTTCCATTAATATGCTTGGATACAGCACTCTGAACAGCCAGATTCTTTAGCAATGATCTTTCGTTGCTTACCCTCCTTGTGGAGTGTGTCAATGACTGCTTTTTGGACATCTGTCAAGTCAGCAGTCTTCTCCATGATTGTGTAGCCTACTGAACCAGACTAAGGGAACATTTTAAACGCTTAGGAAGCCTTTGCAGGTGTTTTGTGGTAATTATTTTAATTTTCTGAGATAATGACTTTTTGATTTTCATTGTCTGTAAGCCATAATCATCAATATTAACAGAAATAAACACTTGAAATAGATCCCTCTGTGTGTAATGACTGTATATAATATATAGGAATAGATCCCTGTGTGTAATTACTCTATATAATATATAGCAATAGATCCCTGTGTGTAATTACTCTATATAATATATAGGAATAGATCCCTCTGTGTGTAATGACTCTAAATAATATATAGGAATAGATCCCTCTGTGTGTATTGACTCTATATAATATAAGAATAAATCCCTCTGTGTATAATGACTCTATATAATATAAGAATAAATCCCTCTGTGTGTAATGACTCTATATAATATATAGGAATAGATCCTTCTGTGTGTAATGACTCTATATAATATATAGGAATAAAACCGTGTGTTATGACTCTATATAATATATAGGCTTAGATCCCTCTGTGTGTAATGACTCTATATAATATATATGAATAGATCACTCTGTGTGTAATGACTATATAATATATAGGATAGATCACTCTGTGTATAATGAGTCTATATAATATATAGGAATAGATCCCTCTGTGTAATGACTATATAATATGTAGGAATAGATCACTCTGTGTGTAATGACTCTATATAATATAAAGGGAGAGATGCCTCTGTGTGTAATGACTCTATATAATATGTGTTTCACTTTTTGTATTGAATTACTGAAATATATTAACTTTTTGAAGATATTCTAATTTATTGAGATGCACTTGATTAGCTTGAATTATATTTTATTAGAAAGCTCTGACCAAAGAAACAACAGATCTTTTCCAATGTTTCGGCCTAGGATGGCCTCTATCAAGGAAATCTGTAATCATCACATACAGAAAAAAATCACAATGTATAAAAATTACATCGGAGACAATATCAAAAGTTCAATTTACATAATAACAGAAATAATGTCATACATGACAGAATTAATAAAGCACAGCGGATATATCACCATTAACAAAATAAGAATAATCTGGACAAAAAAGATGAGTGGTGATACCGAGGTTCCTAAAGAGGCGAGTACAGCCAGACATACTGTACGTACATAATAATATAAACCACATTCTATCTGGTCTGCAATATTGAATAGCGCCACTAGATGGTGCTATACGATAATTTGCAGCAAGTCTTGTAACTATTACTACTACTACTACTAATAATATTTATTCACATATATAGCGCTATTGATTCCGCAGTGCTTTACATACATTGGCAACACTGTCCCCATTGGGGCTCACAATCTAAATTCCCTATCAGTATGTTTTTGGAGTGTGGGAGGAAACCCACACAAACACGGGGAGAACATACAAACTCCTTGCAGATGTTGTCCTTAGTGGGACTAGAACCCAGGACCCGAGCGCTGCAAGACTGCAGTGCTAACCACTGAGCCACCACAAGACTGCAGTGCTAACCACTGAGCCACCACAATACTACAGTGCTAACCGCTGAGCCACCACAAGACTGCAGTGCTAACCACTGAGCCACCACAATACTACAGTGCTAACCACTGAGCCACCGTGCCGCCCTAATACTAATGAGATTAAGCTAACATCCTCAGTGATAGAGAAGGGAAAACGCAATATCTAAAAGCTAGAAAAAGACAGAAATAGTAAAAAGCAATTAACAAGGAGTAGAGATGCAATAAGGCATAATGAGTAAAAGACAATTTGCTAGTATGTGATATACCGTTTCCCTGATAATAAGATGTACCCCGAAAATAAGAGCTAGTGTCATTTTTCAGGTTTTTGGAACTAAGCTTGAAATGTAAGTCCTACTACAAAAATAAGCCCTAGTTGCAGTTTAGTAGTGTTCATACAATTTATAATTTATTCAAGGCTATACAGTATATCATTTGTGAATAGGTGTTTTACCTTTTTTTTGCATGTTTACTGGTAGTTGCTTGGTCACTTTTCGATTTTTTGTTCATGAATACTGGTAGATTGTTCTACAAGGAAAAAGAAAAAAGGATCTCCAGACATTCATGATGGAATTCAAGTTGGAGAGTTTTGATGATGTTCCAGAATGTGATGACATGATTATATTTGAATAAATGTTTATTTTTTTGTTGAAGAATAGATGTAAATGTTTACTTATGAAAAATATAAGACATCTCCTGAAAATAAGCCCTAACCCATCTTTGGGACCAAAAAAATAATACAAGACCCTGAACCTATTTTTGTTGAAACACTATCTATATATAATTGCCTTATTCTGTCTGTCTGTCTGTCTGTCTGTCTTGCTCCAAAATTGTGTCCTTACGGTGACACAAAGCTGATTGGCCGCTGGGCTCGCCATGGCCCCGCCCCCCCGCACGGATTGGCCGCTCGCCTCCGGCCCCCCCCCACGGATTGGTCGCTCGCCTCGGCCTGGCCCCGCCCTCCGCATGGATTGGCCACTCGCCCCGGCCCTCCGCACGCATCGCCAGACATAACCTTGCGCTGCTGGGATCGTGACGGAGCCGGTGATCGCTGGTAACCATTATACACATCGGGTAACTAAGGTCCCTTAGTTACCCGATGTGTATCATAGTTACCAGTGTACACCGGCTCCGTCAGGATCCCAGCAGCGCCAGACATAACCTTGCGATGCTTGGATCTTGACGGAGCCGGTGAACGCTGGTAACCATTATACACATCGGGTAACTAAGGTCCCTTAGTTACCCGATGTGTATCATAGTTACCAGCGTACACCGGCTCCCAGTACACATGTGCAGGGAGCCGGCATTATACTCCTCTCCCCCCAGGACTACTCCTCCTATTATAGTCCTCCTATTATTATCCTCTCTGAGTATAATAGGAGAACTATTATAGCATGGGGGATGGAGCACGATGGGGTGCGCAGCATGGGGGATGTAGCACGATGAGGGGTGCGCAGCATGGGGGGATGGAGCACGATCGGGAGTGCGTAGCATGGAGGATGGAGCACGATGGGGAGTGCGCAGCATGGGGGATGGAGCACGATAGGGAGTGCGCAGCATGGGGGATGGAGCACGATGGGGGGTGCGCAGCATCGAGGATGGAGCACGATGGGGAATGCGCAGCATAGGGGATGGAGCACGATGGGAGGTGGGAGGCATGGGGGATGGAGCACGATGGGGGGTGCGCAGCATGGGGGATGGGGCACGATGGGGGTGCGCAGCATGGGGGATGGAGCACGATGGGGGGTGCGCAGCATCGGGGATGGAGCACGATGGGGAATGCGCAGCATAGGGGATGGAGCACGATGGGAGGTGGGCAGCATGGGGGATGGGGCACGATGGGGGGTGCGCAGCATGGGGGATGGAGCACGATGGGGGGTGCGCAGCATGGGTGATGGAGCACGATGGGAGGTGGGCAGCATGGGGGATGGGGCACGATGGGGGGTGCAAAGCATGGGGGATGGAGCACGATGGGGGGTGCGCAGCATGGGGGATGGAGCACGATGGGGAGTGCGCAGCATGGAGGATGGAGCACGATGGGGAGTGCGCAGCATGGGGGATGGAGCACGATAGGGAGTGCGCAGCATGGGGAATGGAGCACGATGGGGGGTGCGCAGCATCGGGGATGGAGCACGATGGGGAATGCGCAGCATAGGGGATGGAGCACGATGGGAGGTGGGCAGCATGGGGGATGGAGCACGATGGGGAGTGCGCAGCATGGGGGATGGGGCACGATGGGGGGTGCGCAGCATGAGGGATGGAGCACGATGGGGGGTGCGCAGCATCGGGGATGGAGCACGATGGGGAATGCGCAGCATAGGGGATGGAGCACGATGGGAGGTGGGCAGCATGGGGGATGGGGCACAATGGGGGGTGCGCAGCATGGGGGATGGAGCACGATGGGAGGTGCACACCTCCCCCCAACACACACACACAACACACCACACACACACTGGGAACCACAAACACCGCCATACACAGACACCCACACACACAGACAACGCCGCACACACACAACACCCAACACACAAACACTGCGGCATACATAAATATACGCACATACCGCACAACACACACATTGCACAAAACATACCTCCCCCCAAAACACACCACACCCACACAAACCGCGCAACACACACACACACAACGCTACAGACACACAGCGCTCCACAAACAACGCAACACACATACAACACCGCTCTCACCCCCCGCCACACCCAGACAACACCCAGAACATGTACAGCGCCCTACACAAACACTTGGTAACTACACACAACAACATATATATATATATATATATATATATATATATATAACAAAAATCATACATGAACTACACAATACGTAAATTCTAGAATACCCGATGCGTAGAATCGGGCTACCTTCTAGTATATATATATATATATATATATATATATATATATATATACCGTACCTGTGAGAGTGGTGGAGATCACATGGAGTGGAGGAACATTGGGTTAAGCTGCTCTGTATAGCTGCCATAAGGCCCTGTACACACACTACGGTTTTTAAAAAAATCTGCATCAAAATCTGCATGCCTCTCCTGAAGCCAGCAAAGTCTATGGGATTTCAGATTTGCTGTGCACACGGTGCATTTTTTTCCCGTGCGGTTTTGGTGCAGATTATTTGTCAGGTTTAGTAGCGTTTTTTCACCCATTAACTTCAATTTATTGACTTTTTTAATAGCCCAAAAAACTGCATATAAACCGTACCAAAACCGCATCAAAGCCTCACTAAAACCGCATCAGAACGGTGTCAAAACCGCATTTTTTTTGCCACAGTATGCAGATCTGGTGCAGGAAATTTCTGCACAAAATCTGTAGCATGTACACTTAGCCTAAGGGTGGAAGGAAGCTGTATAAAGGGAGCAGGAGGGAAAGGTTATTAATCATGGAGATCTGCTGAAATCTTTGCATCTACACTCAGTGAGTCACGCTGACCCCAAACACTGTGATAGCGGTGACCCGCGGACATAAGAACACGCTCCAGGAGATAGAAAGGAGGCGCATGCGCAAATAGTAGCTGATTCACATGGAGGAGTGCAGTTGAGGAAGGGCTGAGAATGAAAGTGGTGTGTTACCCCAAAATAAGCATGTTAGATAAGAAGTAGTAGATGTAAGTACGGTCATACGAGAGAAATCAGAGCTATATGAAAGATGGACAACTAAAACGAGAAAAGACGAGGCATAAAGAGGAGAAAATAGACAAAGAAAATAGGAGAAGAAACATATAATGGACTAATATAAGAGGTAACTAATTAAGAAGTAAGTAGAAGGTAAAGGAACAGGTTAAAAAATAATTTATATAATAAATAAGGATGGTATTTTATATATATATATATATATATATATATATATATATATATATATATATGGATGAGGAAGTGTAAGTACAGAAAAGAAAGAAAAGAAAAAAATAGAAAGAAAAAAAATCTATAAATAGGTAGGCACAAAATCAGGATATAGGAAAGGATGTGTTAATTAAACACTTAATATTCTCTGTTTAAGCCTGCTGGCTCGAGTGTCTGCAAGGTATCAATCCAAAATACCTCACGTTCCCTTAATTTTTGGATTCTATTACCTCTGCGTGTAGCAATAGAAACGTATTCTAATACCTGAAAACACAATTGTGCAATAGAATGAAATTAGCTGGTAAAGGCAACATACTGTAGGTTTTTTACACCGGATGGTGGACTTATGTTGAGAAACGCGAGAAACGCGCTCCTGGATATGTAGAGTAGACTCCCCAACATAACCGAGAGCGCATGGGTATTTAATCAAATATATCATAAAGAAAGAGTCACATGTAAAATATCCATTTTTCCTGAACGTGGATCTGTGAATTAATCACCTTTGGAATCATTGTCAGCAAGGGAATGTTCCGTTCCGTTGTGGGCCCAAACTCTGTTGTTTTGAAGGACATATTACGGTGCTTATATCAGCATTTACTAGGTAGTCTCTCAAGTTTGTTTTTTTTATTGCATATGAGAGGAGGAAAATTAAATTTAAGTACATCACGATAGCCCCTTTTCAGTAATGACCAATGGGAACGTATGTGACAATGTACAGTATTTAATTTATAAATGAATGATAGGTATTGACAAATGGCACATGTTTGGGCTTAGGAGTAGTCGCATCAGAAGTCTCATCCATCGTAATACATCGGGTAAACCCTATCCAGGAATTTCTGTGTCATCTCACCTTGTTGTGTGCGGCAGACATGATAATCAGATACAATTCTATTAACTCTGTCAAGTTGTGATTTAAGTAAAGCCATTTTGATATGGGGTGGATGACAACTGGTGTACTGTAAAAGGCTATTCCTATATGTGGGTTTGATATATAGATCAATGCTAATGTGGCCCTAGGTATTCAGGAGAACAATGGTATCTAAAGGTTTTAGAATGGTGGTAGTTGATGGTAAAGGTTTATTGAAATATGCAGTTGTTACGTTCCTGAAAAAAGATGGTAAGTAACTCAGAGGAACCTTGCCATATGAAAAAAATGTCATCTATGTAGCGTTTCCAAAAGAGTACATGTTTTTGGTACATTGGATGAATATAAACGAACAATTCCTCAAACATGGCCATGAATACATTCGCATACGGTGGTGTACTGCCCCAGCGCCAGCAGCCAGGCTGCTACTCGGATCCGGATCCGCGGTGGCTCAAGGGGTCTCCGGACCCGGGAGTGGTCGCGCGGTCATCCGAAATAAAAGGGGGGTATTTACAGGGGATTTTGTGGTTAGAGTTTGTGACGCCACCCACAGTGTGTGGTAAGGTGGAATGCCACCGCTGCTGTTGGGAGCGCCCGGTGGCGATGGAATGGCATCCAGGTGTTTAACCTCTCCGTGGGTAGGGGAATTGCCCCGGGGCTTGGTGATGGTGAGTGGGGAGCACCGTTGGGGAGGAAACGGTCACTGCATACTCACTCAGTCCAATAACGCTGACACCGACAACTTGTAAACAAAAATTCTTAGCACTGCTGCAGCAGGGAGGGAGTACGCTGGGAACCCGTGCCCGATGGTGTTGCTTGTTAGCCTATGACCTTTACCTGGGCACTGTCTTTACTGGTTGGCCCCTGTAGTATAGAACTAGTCGGGTCCCGCTCACCCGTATGGCTAACGGAGTGAGATTGCTCTCAGGGTTCACGCTTGGGATTTTCTGGACTGTGTATTGGGAAAGTCCTATCCCCCTCGTTGCGCTAGTCCCCCAATTTTGGAGAGGGTGGAGGACGAATCGTGAAGTCTTCGCCCTCGTCGAGTTAATTACCAGGACGCTTGAAGCTACTTCCCGGCCTAGGGTCCACGTACCCCACCGTGCCCTGGCCCCTGTCCGGAGATGGCTCAAGGCCGCCGGCTGCCCTGCTCGGCAGTCCGTGCCCCTTGACACGATCCCCTGCGACCGGGATTCCAGCTCCTACCAGGCCCAGACCAATGTCTGCTACTTAGTAAGTGAGGAGCCGAGCTCCTAACCTCCTCCAACTAATGTGTGACCTCACCTCTCGAGAGTCACCACTCAACTGAATTGTCCCCTGACACTCCTGACCCTCCCTTACCAACCCCCCAAGTGGGCGGCCCTATTCCCTTCAGGCTACCCATTGGTGTGTCTGGTGGGTGTGGTGCAGAGTATTTCTAGGATTTTGATTAGCTTGTTCTTAGCAACACCAAAGGCTAGGGACCCGTAACCAAGGAGGAGATGGACACCATGCAGAAGAGCAGATTGCACAATGTCCTGTGACGACCTGATAGGCCAGGGTGTCACAGTGGCACTACATTCGAACCCATAGCTTTTCCAGCTTTTTTTTTTTTTTTACAGTACCTGCAAAACCTATGAGATTTCAGAAATCTCATGCACACACAAATACGTGCTTTTTTTCTGACTGAAATGGTAAAATGTGTTTTTGAAATTATTTCAGTGTTTTTGCTGCTTTTTTCATTATTTAGCGCAATGAGAGTGAAAAAAATGTAACGCCCTGGACTAGTCAGGTCGTCCCAGGTAGTCCCATGCACACACACCCCCTCCCTAAAAAGGTGACAGCAGCCAAACTTCAAAACCTTGTCACCACCCTCCAGGTTTGATGTCCACACCAGGGGGGTGGAGCCAGGCGGTTTGCTCCGCCCACCGAGGAGTTCACAGGCCTGGAGGCGGGAAAAAGCAGTGGAGTTCTTGAGAGTAGTTAGAGAGAGTAGTTTGACAGTGGAGGAGAGAAGTCAAGTTCAAGGGCAGACCTGTGACCAGGCCTGCCGATAGTCTACTCAGGTGGCTGGGTTGGAGCCCAGTCACCTCTGGCAAGGAGACAGACAGTGGTGGCCGCCTGCAGGAGCTGGGATTACAGCCGGTGGAACCGTAAAGACCGGGGTCGGACGGTGGCCCGCTGGTACCGAACCGGGGAACCTATTGGAAACCGGAGAACCAGGAGGGGTACTCAGACCCAGTACGAAGCCCAGAAACCACTAGGCTGAGTCAAATTAACTGATTGAGTACTGGACTTTAGGACCTTTCCCACACATGACCCGACTGAAGACAACAGCCCAACCATTAGGGTAAAGCCACCGCCAAGGCATAGAGACCAAAGGGGCCAGCATCTGCGGGCAAACAGGGCTCTCCCGACACCCAGCAAGCCGGGGAGCGGACTACCGTTGCTTAGGCATAGGAGTCAAAACATTCACATAAAGAGGTGCAGGAGAAAGGTGGAAACCACCAACCTGTTAAGGGAGAAGCTGCAGCCGGCGTGCTGGGATCGTGACGGAGCCGGTGATCGCTGGTAACCATTATACACATCGGGTAACTAAGGTCCCTTAGTTACCCGATGTGTATCATAGTTACCAGTGTACACCGGCTCCGTCAGGATCCCAGCAGCGCCAGACATAACCTTGCGATGCTTGGATCTTGACGGAGCCGGTGAACGCTGGTAACCATTATACACATCGGGTAACTAAGGTCCCTTAGTTACCCGATGTGTATCATAGTTACCAGCGTACACCGGCTCCCAGTACACATGTGCAGGGAGCCGGCATTATACTCCTCTCCCCCCAGGACTACTCCTCCTATTATAGTCCTCCTATTATTATCCTCTCTGAGTATAATAGGAGAACTATTATAGCATGGGGGATGGAGCACGATGGGGTGCGCAGCATGGGGGATGTAGCACGATGAGGGGTGCGCAGCATGGGGGGATGGAGCACGATCGGGAGTGCGTAGCATGGAGGATGGAGCACGATGGGGAGTGCGCAGCATGGGGGATGGAGCACGATAGGGAGTGCGCAGCATGGGGGATGGAGCACGATGGGGGGTGCGCAGCATCGAGGATGGAGCACGATGGGGAATGCGCAGCATAGGGGATGGAGCACGATGGGAGGTGGGAGGCATGGGGGATGGAGCACGATGGGGGGTGCGCAGCATGGGGGATGGGGCACGATGGGGGTGCGCAGCATGGGGGATGGAGCACGATGGGGGGTGCGCAGCATCGGGGATGGAGCACGATGGGGAATGCGCAGCATAGGGGATGGAGCACGATGGGAGGTGGGCAGCATGGGGGATGGGGCACGATGGGGGGTGCGCAGCATGGGGGATGGAGCACGATGGGGGGTGCGCAGCATGGGTGATGGAGCACGATGGGAGGTGGGCAGCATGGGGGATGGGGCACGATGGGGGGTGCAAAGCATGGGGGATGGAGCACGATGGGGGGTGCGCAGCATGGGGGATGGAGCACGATGGGGAGTGCGCAGCATGGAGGATGGAGCACGATGGGGAGTGCGCAGCATGGGGGATGGAGCACGATAGGGAGTGCGCAGCATGGGGAATGGAGCACGATGGGGGGTGCGCAGCATCGGGGATGGAGCACGATGGGGAATGCGCAGCATAGGGGATGGAGCACGATGGGAGGTGGGCAGCATGGGGGATGGAGCACGATGGGGAGTGCGCAGCATGGGGGATGGGGCACGATGGGGGGTGCGCAGCATGAGGGATGGAGCACGATGGGGGGTGCGCAGCATCGGGGATGGAGCACGATGGGGAATGCGCAGCATAGGGGATGGAGCACGATGGGAGGTGGGCAGCATGGGGGATGGGGCACAATGGGGGGTGCGCAGCATGGGGGATGGAGCACGATGGGAGGTGCACACCTCCCCCCAACACACACACACAACACACCACACACACACTGGGAACCACAAACACCGCCATACACAGACACCCACACACACAGACAACGCCGCACACACACAACACCCAACACACAAACACTGCGGCATACATAAATATACGCACATACCGCACAACACACACATTGCACAAAACATACCTCCCCCCAAAACACACCACACCCACACAAACCGCGCAACACACACACACACAACGCTACAGACACACAGCGCTCCACAAACAACGCAACACACATACAACACCGCTCTCACCCCCCGCCACACCCAGACAACACCCAGAACATGTACAGCGCCCTACACAAACACTTGGTAACTACACACAACAACATATATATATATATATATATATATATATATATAACAAAAATCATACATGAACTACACAATACGTAAATTCTAGAATACCCGATGCGTAGAATCGGGCTACCTTCTAGTATATATATATATATATATATATATATATATACCGTACCTGTGAGAGTGGTGGAGATCACATGGAGTGGAGGAACATTGGGTTAAGCTGCTCTGTATAGCTGCCATAAGGCCCTGTACACACACTACGGTTTTTAAAAAAATCTGCATCAAAATCTGCATGCCTCTCCTGAAGCCAGCAAAGTCTATGGGATTTCAGATTTGCTGTGCACACGGTGCATTTTTTTCCCGTGCGGTTTTGGTGCAGATTATTTGTCAGGTTTAGTAGCGTTTTTTCACCCATTAACTTCAATTTATTGACTTTTTTAATAGCCCAAAAAACTGCATATAAACCGTACCAAAACCGCATCAAAGCCTCACTAAAACCGCATCAGAACGGTGTCAAAACCGCATTTTTTTTGCCACAGTATGCAGATCTGGTGCAGGAAATTTCTGCACAAAATCTGTAGCATGTACACTTAGCCTAAGGGTGGAAGGAAGCTGTATAAAGGGAGCAGGAGGGAAAGGTTATTAATCATGGAGATCTGCTGAAATCTTTGCATCTACACTCAGTGAGTCACGCTGACCCCAAACACTGTGATAGCGGTGACCCGCGGACATAAGAACACGCTCCAGGAGATAGAAAGGAGGCGCATGCGCAAATAGTAGCTGATTCACATGGAGGAGTGCAGTTGAGGAAGGGCTGAGAATGAAAGTGGTGTGTTACCCCAAAATAAGCATGTTAGATAAGAAGTAGTAGATGTAAGTACGGTCATACGAGAGAAATCAGAGCTATATGAAAGATGGACAACTAAAACGAGAAAAGACGAGGCATAAAGAGGAGAAAATAGACAAAGAAAATAGGAGAAGAAACATATAATGGACTAATATAAGAGGTAACTAATTAAGAAGTAAGTAGAAGGTAAAGGAACAGGTTAAAAAATAATTTATATAATAAATAAGGATGGTATTTTATATATATATATATATATATATATATATATATATATATATGGATGAGGAAGTGTAAGTACAGAAAAGAAAGAAAAGAAAAAAATAGAAAGAAAAAAAATCTATAAATAGGTAGGCACAAAATCAGGATATAGGAAAGGATGTGTTAATTAAACACTTAATATTCTCTGTTTAAGCCTGCTGGCTCGAGTGTCTGCAAGGTATCAATCCAAAATACCTCACGTTCCCTTAATTTTTGGATTCTATTACCTCTGCGTGTAGCAATAGAAACGTATTCTAATACCTGAAAACACAATTGTGCAATAGAATGAAATTAGCTGGTAAAGGCAACATACTGTAGGTTTTTTACACCGGATGGTGGACTTATGTTGAGAAACGCGAGAAACGCGCTCCTGGATATGTAGAGTAGACTCCCCAACATAACCGAGAGCGCATGGGTATTTAATCAAATATATCATAAAGAAAGAGTCACATGTAAAATATCCATTTTTCCTGAACGTGGATCTGTGAATTAATCACCTTTGGAATCATTGTCAGCAAGGGAATGTTCCGTTCCGTTGTGGGCCCAAACTCTGTTGTTTTGAAGGACATATTACGGTGCTTATATCAGCATTTACTAGGTAGTCTCTCAAGTTTGTTTTTTTTATTGCATATGAGAGGAGGAAAATTAAATTTAAGTACATCACGATAGCCCCTTTTCAGTAATGACCAATGGGAACGTATGTGACAATGTACAGTATTTAATTTATAAATGAATGATAGGTATTGACAAATGGCACATGTTTGGGCTTAGGAGTAGTCGCATCAGAAGTCTCATCCATCGTAATACATCGGGTAAACCCTATCCAGGAATTTCTGTGTCATCTCACCTTGTTGTGTGCGGCAGACATGATAATCAGATACAATTCTATTAACTCTGTCAAGTTGTGATTTAAGTAAAGCCATTTTGATATGGGGTGGATGACAACTGGTGTACTGTAAAAGGCTATTCCTATATGTGGGTTTGATATATAGATCAATGCTAATGTGGCCCTAGGTATTCAGGAGAACAATGGTATCTAAAGGTTTTAGAATGGTGGTAGTTGATGGTAAAGGTTTATTGAAATATGCAGTTGTTACGTTCCTGAAAAAAGATGGTAAGTAACTCAGAGGAACCTTGCCATATGAAAAAAATGTCATCTATGTAGCGTTTCCAAAAGAGTACATGTTTTTGGTACATTGGATGAATATAAACGAACAATTCCTCAAACATGGCCATGAATACATTCGCATACGGTGGTGTACTGCCCCAGCGCCAGCAGCCAGGCTGCTACTCGGATCCGGATCCGCGGTGGCTCAAGGGGTCTCCGGACCCGGGAGTGGTCGCGCGGTCATCCGAAATAAAAGGGGGGTATTTACAGGGGATTTTGTGGTTAGAGTTTGTGACGCCACCCACAGTGTGTGGTAAGGTGGAATGCCACCGCTGCTGTTGGGAGCGCCCGGTGGCGATGGAATGGCATCCAGGTGTTTAACCTCTCCGTGGGTAGGGGAATTGCCCCGGGGCTTGGTGATGGTGAGTGGGGAGCACCGTTGGGGAGGAAACGGTCACTGCATACTCACTCAGTCCAATAACGCTGACACCGACAACTTGTAAACAAAAATTCTTAGCACTGCTGCAGCAGGGAGGGAGTACGCTGGGAACCCGTGCCCGATGGTGTTGCTTGTTAGCCTATGACCTTTACCTGGGCACTGTCTTTACTGGTTGGCCCCTGTAGTATAGAACTAGTCGGGTCCCGCTCACCCGTATGGCTAACGGAGTGAGATTGCTCTCAGGGTTCACGCTTGGGATTTTCTGGACTGTGTATTGGGAAAGTCCTATCCCCCTCGTTGCGCTAGTCCCCCAATTTTGGAGAGGGTGGAGGACGAATCGTGAAGTCTTCGCCCTCGTCGAGTTAATTACCAGGACGCTTGAAGCTACTTCCCGGCCTAGGGTCCACGTACCCCACCGTGCCCTGGCCCCTGTCCGGAGATGGCTCAAGGCCGCCGGCTGCCCTGCTCGGCAGTCCGTGCCCCTTGACACGATCCCCTGCGACCGGGATTCCAGCTCCTACCAGGCCCAGACCAATGTCTGCTACTTAGTAAGTGAGGAGCCGAGCTCCTAACCTCCTCCAACTAATGTGTGACCTCACCTCTCGAGAGTCACCACTCAACTGAATTGTCCCCTGACACTCCTGACCCTCCCTTACCAACCCCCCAAGTGGGCGGCCCTATTCCCTTCAGGCTACCCATTGGTGTGTCTGGTGGGTGTGGTGCAGAGTATTTCTAGGATTTTGATTAGCTTGTTCTTAGCAACACCAAAGGCTAGGGACCCGTAACCAAGGAGGAGATGGACACCATGCAGAAGAGCAGATTGCACAATGTCCTGTGACGACCTGATAGGCCAGGGTGTCACAGTGGCACTACATTCGAACCCATAGCTTTTCCAGCTTTTTTTTTTTTTTTACAGTACCTGCAAAACCTATGAGATTTCAGAAATCTCATGCACACACAAATACGTGCTTTTTTTCTGACTGAAATGGTAAAATGTGTTTTTGAAATTATTTCAGTGTTTTTGCTGCTTTTTTCATTATTTAGCGCAATGAGAGTGAAAAAAATGTAACGCCCTGGACTAGTCAGGTCGTCCCAGGTAGTCCCATGCACACACACCCCCTCCCTAAAAAGGTGACAGCAGCCAAACTTCAAAACCTTGTCACCACCCTCCAGGTTTGATGTCCACACCAGGGGGGTGGAGCCAGGCGGTTTGCTCCGCCCACCGAGGAGTTCACAGGCCTGGAGGCGGGAAAAAGCAGTGGAGTTCTTGAGAGTAGTTAGAGAGAGTAGTTTGACAGTGGAGGAGAGAAGTCAAGTTCAAGGGCAGACCTGTGACCAGGCCTGCCGATAGTCTACTCAGGTGGCTGGGTTGGAGCCCAGTCACCTCTGGCAAGGAGACAGACAGTGGTGGCCGCCTGCAGGAGCTGGGATTACAGCCGGTGGAACCGTAAAGACCGGGGTCGGACGGTGGCCCGCTGGTACCGAACCGGGGAACCTATTGGAAACCGGAGAACCAGGAGGGGTACTCAGACCCAGTACGAAGCCCAGAAACCACTAGGCTGAGTCAAATTAACTGATTGAGTACTGGACTTTAGGACCTTTCCCACACATGACCCGACTGAAGACAACAGCCCAACCATTAGGGTAAAGCCACCGCCAAGGCATAGAGACCAAAGGGGCCAGCATCTGCGGGCAAACAGGGCTCTCCCGACACCCAGCAAGCCGGGGAGCGGACTACCGTTGCTTAGGCATAGGAGTCAAAACATTCACATAAAGAGGTGCAGGAGAAAGGTGGAAACCACCAACCTGTTAAGGGAGAAGCTGCAGCCGGCGGCGGGCACCGTTCATCACCCCGTTTGGTTTACCAGAGACTCCAGTGTGTTGCATCATAGTGAGTACACCAGTGCCTTCGGGCCGCGCACCGCACCAGCACCCAGCACACACCTGCTCCCCCGCCTTGGCACCTCCCTCGAGCCCCCGGGACCATCACTCCCCTACCCATGGAAGGGTCAACACCAAGCTGCGCAACACCGTCCCCGGGAGGCCTAGTCAACGGCAGTGGTGGTGTCCATCCATTCACCACAACCCCTGGGTGGCGTCACAAACTTTTATCCCTTACAAACCACCGCGGCCCCGGCCGTAGAACTCCCCACCGAAGTCCCTGCGTGTAGCGCCAAGCCCCTTGCAGAGCGACGTGACCCCCGGGCCCGTGAGGAGCTCGAGCCACGCACCGTACGAGCACGGATCCGAGCGGCTCGGCCGCCGGCTGAGCTCGCGGGGCAGTACAAAAACACAGCTGCGTTTTTTTGCTGAATTTTGCTGCTTTTTTGGTGAATAAAACTAATTTTATTTAAACATGTATTGTAGACAAATGACACACCAAAAAACGCAGTAAAAAAAAAGCTGCAAAACACCACAAAAAAGGAGCAAAAAAAACACAGCTTCTTTACTGGCATAAGATCAGGCTTTACTGCGCCAACAAAAGCACCAAAAATGCTCTGTGTGAACATAGCCTAACAGGATATGTAGAAGATTGTCTGGAAAAGGAGAAAAATGGTAAAGGAAATTTGTAGATGAGGGGAATAGATATGGTTATTAGTTTTCCCAAAACACCAGTCTGACACATCAAGTTTACAACAAAGCTCCCAAAGTTGTAAAACCTCAACATTTTATCAATTTACATTAGGGGTACAATCGAATTTCCCTAAAATCTAAATTCATAAATCAAACTAATCTATGTACGACCTCACGTTAAATGTGAATCTTGAAGGGCAGGCTGATCAGCAGGGCAATAGGGCAAGACCTGGGGAGCACATGGCCAAACAGCTCTTAGGATGCAGGTTCTTAAGGCCCAGGACCCACAGTGCCCTCGGTTCAACATTGATGAAGGATGTGTTAATTGTAGATGTACACTCAATAACCATAGAGAGCCAGATAGATTCCTATAGTTACTGTATGTTGTTGAATATTCATTATTCTTGCATACATTATATAGCAGAACATAAAATAGCGATCATTAAAATCTATTGCTGATAATTGATCTGTTATTAAGCTATTATGTGTTATTACGTGCAACGTGAAAAAATAAAGGAGGTCACTCTAGGATGGAGCCAACTATTATGTAGTAAGAACTGTTCCTGTAGCATTCCCATGAGGTTACATGGTTTCCAAATATACTCACACTATGCAAATGTGGTTATTATAATATACACATTCCATCCTCTAGATGGGGCTACAGAGCTTAGAGCTAAGAAAACCTGAATTTTGTCTTAAAGATACAAGTAAAATATATCTTTGTACCGTGTTAGCCAGTAGAGATAAAAAAAATTGTTTAAAAGAACAGAGAGTCCTCAGTGGTTGATACCTTTTAATGGCTAACTGAAAAGATGGTAATAATTGCAAGCTTTCGAGACTACTCAGGTCTCTTCATCAGGCATGGTATAACACAAAATCTGAAGAGTCACGTATTTATACACAACAGGACTTAGAATAGTGCAGTAAAAAAAAAAACTGCACTATTCTAAGTCCTGTTGTGTATAAATACGTGACTCTTCAGATTTTGTGTTATACCATGCCTGATGAAGAGACCTGAGTAGTCTCGAAAGCTTGCAATTATTACCATCTTTTCAGTTAGCCATTAAAAGGTATCAACCACTGAGGACTCTCTGTTCTTTTAAACAATTTTTTTTGTCTTAAAGATAAATAGTCTTCCTGCTATATCCATCAGTGTTTCCCATCTTATGACCCATATAGCAGCTGAAAAACTACAACTTCCAGTTTGTTGGGTGCGGACCGCTGATACTAACAAAGACCCTAGTGGAAGACTGTGGTTCGGTGTTCTAGCAGCAATCGTGGGAATCTTATTAGTCAAAGTGCTCACCAATCTAATACTTATCAACAGGAGAACCAAGCTGTGGAGAAAAAAGGAGAACCTATCTTGTCAGCAACATATGGTTGTAATCAAAATTATTCAACTCCCATTGCAAATTAAATTTATTAGCAACATTTCCAAATGTTTTGCTTTCTAACGATTGGAGTTTGCAAATTATTCACCCCTTACATCTTTAGTACTTAGTAGAGCACTTCTGGCTGTTATGACCTGCTGCAAATGTGATGCATAAACCTGACACCAGCTTCTTGCAGCGTTCCTGAGGGCGCTTAGCCTATTCGTTATGGACTATGGTCTCCAGATCACTAATATTTTTGGGTTGTGTGGTCCAAAAAAGTTCAGAGATCATTGCCTTGAACAAACAAGGAATAGGGTAAAAAAAGATGCAAAATATTTAAGGGTCCCAGAGATACAGCTAGAAGCAGAGTTCACAAGTTCAAAGTTAAAGGAACAAGCAATGCTTCACTATAGAGTACAATACCTGGACGTGACAGAAAGAGGAGCCTGTCACCAAACACCACCAGATTCCCAAAGAGGCAAGTGGTCAAAAACCCTCAAGTGACTGCTAAAGACCTGCAGCAAAATTTGGTGCCAGCAGACACTGACGTTTCAGGTTTCACAGTAAAGCACATACAGTACTAAAAATGTAAATCTCCATGCTCATGGACACCATTACTACTGAAAAGGAAAAAAAATTGCCTTTACTATTCTCAAAACCATATAAATAATCCATAGAAATTTTGCTATTCTATTATGTGAAGACATTTATTAAAATTAGACATTTATTAAAATTAGACATTATGTCGGATGGATGAAAAATGAAGCATAAACTGAAAAGAACACTCTTCCTACATTAAAGCATGGCAGAGGTTCAGTGATGCCTACAATAAAGCATGGCAGAGGCTCAGTGATGCCTACAGTCAAGCATGGCGGAAACTCAGTGATGCCTACAATAAAGCATAGCAGAGGCTCAGTGATGCCTACAGTGAAGTATGGTGGAGACTCAGTGATACCTAAAATAATGTATGGCAGAGGCTCAGTGATGTCTACAATAAAGCAAGGCGGAGGCTCAGTGATGCCTACAGTGAAGCATTTTGGAGCCTCAGTGATGCCTAGAATAAAGAATGGCAGAGGCTAAGTGATGAAGTACATTGAAGCAAGACAGTGGCTCAGTGATGTCTACAATAAAGTATGGCGGTGGCTCTGTTATGTTTACAGTAATGCATGGCAGTTTCTCTGTTTTGTCTATAGTGAAGCAGCATGATGGTGACATATTGATGTCTACAGTGAAGCATGGTGGAGGCTCAGCGATGCCTACAGGGAAGCATGGTGTGGGCTCTGTTATGTCTATAGTAAAGCATAGCAGTGGCTCTCTTATGTTTATAGTGAAGCATGATGGTGGCTTACTGATGCCTACAGTGAAGCATGGTGGTGACTCGGTAATGCCTACAGTGAAGCATGGCAGGGACACGGTGATGCTCTGGGTCTGCTTTGCTTCTTCTGGCATTAAAAACCTGCAGCGTTTGAAGGGCAGCCTTCACATTCTGTATAAGCTGCCTTTTACTGCTTGGATGGAATATGAAGGTTTCAGATTATCAGCTATTGCTGATTGGCTGCAGCGGTCACAATACCCCCTTGATAATGCTGATGCCCCAACACCAGCAAGGGACAAAGTGGAAAATATGTGACTTTTGGGGAACTGAACACTGAGTATTAGTCCCAATTCCCATTAGGACATCTTTAGGAGCATGTATACATTTGTTTTATTTGTGGCTCATATTCATTCCAAACAAAGACCGAGAATGAAGCTTACCTATGTATCAGCCCTTAAAGGGATTTTCTAAGATTAGAAAAACATGGCTTCTATCTTGTAGAAATGCACTTCACCTACCTGCAGGTTGTGCCTAGTAAGAAAGTAGTAATGTTTGGGCTTTTTTTAAGTCTGGTCTGTCTTGTAAAACGTCTCGATTAATACTCTAGAGCTCAGGCTCAGTGATCTTGTGTGACGATGACAAGAAACTCATCGGAAACCTGAAAGAGAACTTTCAGATGACCTAAGGCAGTCACGTTATAAGACAACTATGTTCCTCCTCATGATGCTATAATTGAGTGTTAGCGGCTTGTTTCATTAAAGGAAACTGTGATTTGCATATTATTAAAGGCTCTAATAATTCCAGGCATCGCTTACATGTTTGTTTAATGGGTGTCTTTTGGTTATTGACTATAATTAAATTCAAATTAATTGATGGAGCAATGAAAGTAAGAAAAGCGTCCTGCACAAAGAACAAGCCACAACCCGCTGCAGTATATTCTACAGTACAATCACCAGAGCCCATTCACCAGGAGCAAATATTGCAGCCACCTACACTACAGTGTTCCAGAGCCGTGTAAGAAGGCAAAGTAGTGTGTCCTGGTACAATCAGATGTATTTCCAATACAGACAGTTTTAGGAACCACAACTGCAAAAACAAATGAATTACTTTGTACTCACTGCAGTTTTTCTAATGGACTTATTGTGTATAAAAATTACATATGCTGTACTGATCCAGAAATTAAACTCCAGAGCTGCACTCACTATTCTGCTGGTGCAGTCACTGTGTACATACATTACAATACTTATCCTGTACTAATCCTGAGTTATATCCTGTATTATACTCCAGAGCTGCACTCACTATTCTGCTGGTGCAGTCACTGTGTACATACATTACATTACTTATCCTGTACTGATCCTAAGTTACCTTCTGTATTATACTCCAGAGCTGCACTCACTATTCTGCTGGTGCAGTCACTGTGTACATACTTTACATTACTTATCCTGTACTGATCTTGAGTTACCTCCTGTATTATACTCCAGAGCTGCACTCACTATCCTGCTGGTGCAGTCACTGTGTACATACTTTACATTACTTATCATGTACTGATCCTGAGTTATATCCTGTATTATACTCCAGAGCTGCACTCCCTATTCTGCTGGTGCAGTCACTGTGTACATACATTACATTACTTATCCTGTACTGATCCTGAGTTACCTCCTGTATTATACTCCAGAGCTGCACTCACAATTCTGCTGGTGCAGTGGTGCAGTCACTGTGTACATACCTTATCTCCCCATAGTGATGTTTTTTTAGGTTTTTGCACCCAGTTCGGACTTAGAATGGTGTTCCAAACGTTATTCCTATTTGTTAGTATTTTTTCGTTTGTGAACCCTCCCCAACCAAACCTATTGCCAATCCATATCATACGCATAAATAGCCTGGGTCTCAGCTTCCCATACGCGGTAGGTTTTTTAACTGCATGAGAGGACACACACAAGCTAGGGACCCCAACGTAGAGAAATACTTTGGCGTAGTGTTGGGGCTCTATTGCATTGATCAATTCAGTAGCTAAATTTCTCTTGATTCATATGTTCATGGCAGTAATGCAGATTCCATTTTTCACATATTCACTCTTGCATATAGCTATTGGATTTTTCAAGTCAGTATTCACACAGCAGTTTCTGCTATTTCATGTATTCCCCTTACATAGTCACTGGTGTGCATACCTTATCTCCCCATAGTGATTTTTTTTTAGTTTTTTTTAGGTTTTTGCACCCACTTCAGACTTAGAATGGTGTTCCAAACGTTATTCCTAACTGTGTACATACATTACATTACTCATCATGTACTGATCCTGAGTTACATCCTGTATTATACTCCAGAGCTGCACTCACTATTCTGCTAGTGCAGTCACTGTGTACATACAGTACATTACTTATCCTGCACCAATCCTGAATTATATACTGTATTATAATCCAGAGCTGCACTCACTATTCTACTGGTGCAGTCACTGTGTGCATACATTACATTACTCATCCTGCACTGATCCTGAGTTACATCCTGCATTATACTCCAGAGCTGCACTCACTATTCTGCTGGATGTTATGAGAAACTGTAAAAAAGCTTGTGAATCCACTAATCCTTTCTTGGCGCTCCTTCTCTCTACACTTGAAAGGAACCTGACAGCTGATACATAATGCCCAATCCAGGGCAGAATGTATCAGGCACTGATTTCATGATTTCAGCCAGGTATGTTTGACTCTGAAACGTTACAGATTTTCAAAGAAGAACATACATGAAAAGCCACTGAGGTTAGAGCTACATTGGAGACTAGAATGACAGGTCTCTCCCTATATATGCAAGCAGGAAGAGATTTGTCAAATAAGGGGGCTTTCGGGAGAAGCCGCTGAGGACCTCCCTGTCTGACTAGTCTCCTGCGCGGCTCAGTCCCAGACAGGTTTTAAAGTATGTTTTCCTCTAAGCACGGCAGCATTTCAAAGTCACAAATACCTGGTTGAAATCTTGTAGCCAGTGCCTGATACAAACTGCCTATAGATCAGGCAACATATATCAGCTGTATGGTTCGTTTTAAGTTTCAATGCAACATAAGGTCGTCCTATAATTTTGGAATACTCGTATATTTTCTACTAAAGCCCTTCCAGCCACCAGAGTTGCATCTTAAACACATTTGAGTCTTGATCCAGCTTCCTTCTTTCCCTCCCACATACAAGAAACTTAGTAAGCTGTAAATCACTGTATAAATACCATTAGATACCCATGAAAGTTTTATATGCAGTTCACTTAGATGCTACACAAATAGTCATTAAAGTCAAAACCATTAATTACAGCCTAGAGTGCAACAGTCTATACTACGGTGTTGCTATCTAGTTATATTCAAACATATAATCAGAGCCATTGTTAGCACTCAGTGAGGTTTAGATATAATAGACGCCGACAGGGAGACAGTATAGGAAGGTCCATAGTTATTGGGCCCTTTCTTACCTAAAAATAGCAGCCCGCAGCAGCCCCAGAATTGGTGTATCACATCAGATGCGCCAATTCTTGCACTTTTCCCAACTCTTCCCAATTGCTCTGATGTGGTAATGGTTTATGGGATTGTTGTCAGCTGTGAATTGTCAGCTGGCATCAAGCCCAGGGTTAGTAATGCAGAGGCATTTAGCAGACACCCAGTAAATGTAGAGTTAAAAAACACACACAAGATAAAACATAGATTATTTAAATAGTCTCCCACATTATCCCTAGTTAATCATTTTTTAGTTTTTTTTTAAACCATGAAGGGCCAATGTAATCCATTGTGCAGTGGTCCCATGAGGTCCCCCAAATCTATACTCCAACCTATGGAGCCTCAATCTCAGAAAGAGGCCCCATAAGTTACTTTAGTTAGTGCCAGGCCTGGAGTTTCTCATGCACAGTGACATCATTGAGTTACTGACGTCACCGCATGTGACTAGTACACAATGGATTATGTTGGATCTTCATGTTTTTTTTAATTAAATAAATTAGTGAACAAGGGATAGCATAGGGGAGTCTTTATTCAAATATATTGTTTTTTTCCTGCATGTACATATTTTTGTAACTTTACACTTACTTGGTTAGTAATGGGGTTGTCTGATAGACTTCTCCCTATTACTAACCCCTGATGCCAGCTGACAATTTAAGGCTGACATCAACCCAGAAAACTATTACCCCAATTGCCACCGCATCAGGGCAATCGAGAAAAGTACTTGGGGTCACCCTGATTTTTGATAACCAGCCAAGATAAAGCAGACAACTGGGGGCTGGTATTATCAGGTTTGAAAGGCCCATAGTTATTGGGCCCTTTGAAGGCCAAAAATAGCAGCCCCCAGCCGCCCCAGAATTGGTATTTCACATTAGATGTGCCAATTCTTGCGCTTTGCCTGGCTCTTCCCGATTGCCGTGATGTGATGGTAATCGGGGTAATGGTTTATGGGGTTGATGTCAGCTGTGAATTCTTAGCTGGCATAAAGCCCAGCGGTTAGTAATGGAGAGACATTTATCAGTCAACCCCACTACTAACCCAGTAAGTGTAGAGATAAAAAGCACACACAGGAAAAAACTAATACATATTCCATGGTGTAGTGACCTCACGAGGTTCCCTCCAATCTATACTCCAACCTATTCAGCCATATTCTCACAACAAGGCTCAAAAGGTCACTGCAAGTCAGTGCCAGACCTGGAGTTTCTCAAGCGCAGTAGCCTCAATGAATTACTGATGTCATTGATCATTACACAATGGATTACATCAAATCTTCATGTTTTGTTTTTACAAAAAAAAATAATTAGTGAATAAGGGATAGTTTCAGGGAGTCTTTATTCAAATAAACTATTTTTTCCTGTGTATATGTGTTTTTTTAACTTTACACTTACTGGGTTAGTAATGGGGGTGTCTGATAGACTCCTCTCCATTACTAACCCCTGATGCCAGCTGACAATTTACAATCAACCCAAAAAAATAGTACCCCAACTGCTACCGCACCAGGACAATAAGGAAAAGTTAATTTTTGATAACCATCCAAGGTAAAGCAGACTGATTTTAGTATGTACAGAGTGGCAGGTACTTCACGGGTGCCGAGGGAATGGGGAGCAGGATGGAAGGAGTGACAGAGAGCGAAACGGGTTGGTTGCTGAAACGGGCCTGAGAGAAGTCAGTTCTACGGTGGAGTTCCTGGTGTGTTGACGGTGCTTGATAACTTGGGCCTGTCGAGGAACTCAGCGGTATCCTCTGAGTGTCTGGCACCTACAGCTCACCTCAATACGGGACTAGAGAAGCCCTCTGAGACAGCGTTTGGTAACAGGTAGCCGTGGAGACAAGAAGAGGTTAAATAGAGGCTTAAGGCCGCTTTACACACTATGCTAATGCGATGTCGTTGGGGTCACGGAATTTGTGACGCACATCCGGACGCATTAGCAATGTCGTTGGGTGTGACACCTATGAGCGGTTTTGAATCGTCGCAAAAACGTTCAAAATCGCTCATCGGTGACATGCCACCCTGATCTCGATTATCGTTGCTGCTGCAGTAACGATGTTGTTCCTCGTTCCTGTGGCAGCACACATAGCTCCTTGTGACACCGCAGGAACGAGGAACCTCTCCTTACCTGCCGCCGCCCGCAATGTGGAAGGAAGGAGGTGGGCGGGATGTTACGTCCCGCTCATCTCCGCCCCTCCGCTTCTATTGGGCGGCCGCTTAGTGACGTCGCTGTGATGCCGAACGAACCGCCCCCTTAGAAAGGAGGCGGTTCACCGGTCACAGAGACGTCGCCAGGCAGGTAAGTAGTGTGACGGGTCTGGGCGATGTTGTGCGCCACGGGCAGCGATTTGCCCGTGTCGCACAACCGATGGGGGCGGGTACCCACGCTAGCGATATTGGTACCGATATCGCAGCGTGTAAAGTGGCCTTTAGGCTCAGCAGCTGGAATGCTAATTCCCAGGCAGCGGGTTAGGCAAGAAGAAGTTCCCGGAACAGCACCAGTAAAACTGGATAGAAATGGCAACGGTGACCGACTGCGGGGTGGTGGACGCTCCCTTGAAGACCGAAGTAAGTGTCGCACCCCTCATCCTTGGCGGATCACAAACACAGGTTTTGTTAGGTGAAGGAGTGCGGAGTCTGGTTGGCCTCATGTTGGCTTCCCTCTACAAGTCCATAAAACCTTTGAACAGTCTGTCTTCAGATATTTAAATTACCCTGGTCCGGCGCCCTCTTTGCTCCTCCATGACTCCTGGACCAGGACAGAGTTCACTTCGGCCTTGGCAATTCTCTCTCAGCAGGTTACATTGTCCTTGAGACTGGCAAAGAGGACCATATTTGTTTTTGGATTGGGGTATTTTGAATTTTTTTAATCATCGCTAATGGTAAGGCAGGCAGCTTTGCCTTAGAACTTCAGCCAGGAAAGAAGAGGCAGTTTCTCACTAGGTTTTCAACCAGGGAAGTTGAGGCATGAAGTTTTGAATTGAGGGCTTAGACTAATTTATCCACTCGCATTCCTTTACTCCATATATAAACTGAGGCCTGAAGATTTATGAGTCAGTTGGGCATTGGGAGCAAAAAAGGCTTACGAAACAGTGTTAACTTATAAAGAGAATCAATATAGGGTCAATTAAGCCTAAAATAGCTGGCTATATTTTCAACTTCACTCCCTAGAGGAATTTTCCATTAACTATACTATGTTATACTCTGTCATCTCATTATGCTCATGGTACAGTCATAATACACAAATAAGCTTCTCATTGTTGACCTCTTTATTAAATCTGTGCTAATTGGAGTTGACAATTGCTGTGATATCTAATATATAAAGCTGAATGTGTGTGTGTGTGTGTATATGTATGTGTGTATGTCCGGGATTGGCATCTGCACCGTCGCAGCTACAGCCACAAAATTTTGCACACTCACACTTCTGGACCCCGAGAGCATCATAGGCTATGCTTTGAGGGGAAATTTTAACCCCGCGCTTTTCAGTTAATCACCAAAAAAACTGCCTCCATTAAAGCTAATGGAGCTGGGAGCCACAGTGCAGCCAGAATTTCAGAAGAATGCGCAGCCACGCCCTTATATGGAATGTTGGCATGTCACAATGCAGCCAGGGAAAGAGACAGACACAGGCAGGGAAAGAGGCAGACACAGACAGGGAAAGAGGCAGACACAGACAGGGTAAGAGGCAGACACACACACAGGGTAAGAGACAGACACAAAGAGACAGACACAGACAAAGAGACAGACTGACAGGGAAAGAGACAGACAGGGAACAAGAGGAAAAGAGACAGGTTAAGAGACAGACACAGACAGTGTAAGAAACAGACATGTTGGCGTGTCACAATGCAGCCAGGGAAAGAGACAGACACAGACAGGGAAAGAGGCAGACACAGACAGGGTAAGAAATAGACATAGACAGGGTAAGAGACAGACACAAAGACATACACAGACAAAGAGACACACTGACAGGGAAAGAGACAGACAGGGAAAGAAAGGGAAAGAGAGAGACAGGTTAAGAGACAGACACAGACAGGTAAAGAGAAAGACACAAAGAGAAAGAGACAGACACAAGGAAACAGACAGACATGGAAAGAGAGGGAAAGAGACAGACAGGGTAAGAGACAGACAAAGACAGGTAAAGAGACAGACAAGGAGACAGACACAGGGAAAGAGACAGAGGGAAAGAGACAGACAGGCAAAGAAAGGGAAAGAGACAGACAGGGAAAGAGAGGGAAAGAGAGAGAAAGAGACAGACAGGGAAAGAGATAGATAAACAGACAGGGAAAGAGATTGAGACCGACGGAGAAAGAGACAGAGACAGTCAGAGACAGACAGGGAAAGAGACAGACAGACAAAGAGAGAGAGACAGAGAGATATATACAGAGGGGGAGACAGACATTATAATTACATTTATATCTATTTGTTTTGTGGTTTTTGTGTGCAGAATACATTTTTGTTAATACATTCTATTTTGCTAACAGTAGTTATTAAGGCTGCTTTCACACTACGTCTTTTTAACATGCGTCCTGAACGTTTTTTTGCTGCAAAAGCGGATCCTGCTTTTACAGCAAAAAACGCATGCAAACGCATGTTTACATTGCAGGATCCTGTCACTGGATGTTTAGGGGCGGGCATTGGAGTCATGTGATCGGGAGTGAGGGGAACTAAACGTGCCAGACTGGGAGCCGGCTTCTTACAACTGCGGAGGTTCGTAACCAAGGTAAACATCGGGTATACTTGCTTGGATACCCGATATTTACTTTGGTTACGAGCGTCTGCAGCTGCTAGGAGCCTGCTCCCTGCACACGTTACCAACGTAAACATCGGGTAACTAAGAGAAGTGGTTACCCGATATTTACGTTGGTTACGAGTGTCCGCAGCTCTCAGGTGGGGGAGAGGGAGGGGGAGAGACAGAGAGGTAGGAGAGAGAGGGACTGATCACGCGAGACTGGTTCTGGGCATGCTCAGTAGAGCAAGCAGGATCCTGTCTATCAGCATGCCAGCGTTCACATGCATTTGCATGCTGTTTAGTCATGATCCAGCGATTTGTAGTATTTGGACGCAGCTCAAAAACGTTACATGTAGCGTTTTTGAAAGATGTTAAAAAACTGCAAGTCGCTGGATCCTCACTATAACGCACGCAAACGCAGGTGAACGCATGTTAACGCGAGTCCATTGCAAATGCATTGAAATGAAAACGCATTTGCACTGGATCCGTTTTTGCGTTAAAAAAACGTTCAGGACGCATGTTAAAAAGACGTAGTGTGAAAGCAGCCTAACCCGGGCGAAGCCGGGTAGTACAGCTAGTTATTAATAAGTGTGCTGGTATAATGTCACGCATCAAGTGAGATGTATGTGACATTCCCGCTCTATTATTCTGCTCCTCCCTGACTTCTAAATACTCTGGAATATTAAGGAACTTCTCCTTTTAGTGTTATTGGATTTATATTTAATGTTTTTATTTAACTTGTATTACTTTTTTTTTTTATTAAAAAAATGTTTTATTGAAAAATAATTACCGTCATAGCCGAACGTGTTGGCACCCTTGATTTTGTTACAGAAAATGAAATATTTCACCTAGATAACTATTGTAATTACATGTTTAATTTCTTTGTATATAATGAAGCACCACAAAAAAACCTGAGAAAAAGACAAATTGGAAGTAATTTTACATAAAACTCTAAAAATGGGCCGGACAAAATTGTTGGCACCATGAACTTAATATTTGGTTGAAACCCTGTGGAATAAGTAACTGCAATAAATTGTTTTCTATTACCATTGTCACAAACCACCGGGGGGTCACTCAGAAATCCCCCGCGCTGGCTACCAGTACGTCACAATCGGGGGGTAACAAGTGGGGGTCACCCCTCCTTTATACCTCCCGACCGACAGACAGAGCACGTGACGCGCTCTCTAGCGCCCCTCTTATAGTCAGGCCAATTATGGAATTGCCCGACAATAAGCAAGGAGGCCGCTATACTACTTATGCCGATTATTGAAGGGTCCCCGGTGAGAGTAGGGTATATATTCCCCCGACCTCCGCGGGCGGAATATATAAAATCTCCCCGAATCTCACTGGCCTCCCCACAATAATCCTTGGCACAAACTCGCTGCCACCAACCGCTTCACGGTAACTATTAGCCGAACACACAGACGTGGGATTCAAGATCGAGATAACAGAACAGCCCAAGATTAATTATATAATTTAATCAGCCTAAAGCACACTAGAAACTACAATATATACAATAGGGAATCTACAGAATATACATATGTCAGAGTACAGTTACAGATAAAGCATGGTTTACAAACAGGTATGCAATTCGATCAGTTACCTTGTGCGTCTGGCCACAGGGGGGCGCTGTAGACCAGGTTTCTAGGAACTCCCACAGATGTTTCCTACACGTGACCCCCAGCGAAAGAACACTGGAAAATGGCCGAAGTAGGGTTATCAACCTGGACAAATCCAGGTCCCCTCCTACCTTCGTGACCTCAGAGGGAGCACTGCTCCACCCCTGGCTGGAGTTATGGACAAAATCCACAACATGGAATATGGCCATAACTTTGCCTGGGAGCGTCGTAGGCGGACGCCAATGCTCTCATTGTGACAGTTATGAATTTAGCTACAGAACGAGGGGACTCATGACCTGTCTGCCAGTTCCCCATTGGCTGATATCACGCCTGGGGCATTTCCCAATGTCCTGCTCCCATAAAAAGGGTGTGCCGGCATCGTCCGCATGCGGAGACACCATTTTTATGGTTGCCATATTTATCGGAAATATGGCTTGCGAGATATGAACCATTTTTTACTGGAGTCGTTCTGTCTGGCTATTTCCATAGCCTTGCTAACTAGCTAGCAGCCCCCACTACAGGGTCACGGCAGGGAGTCATCCTGTGTCCATTGTCCCCAAGCCACCTAATTTCCATATCACAGGACATGGCCATGGAGGTGTAAGTGGAACACTGAGAACAAGAAGGGAGGGGGCACTGCCAGGGAGTGATGAGGGATTATGACTGGAGTCATAATTCATCTTCATATCCCGGGATTTGCCTCACACCTCCCCCCTTTTGAGGGCGCTAGGGGGCAGCACACTCCGGTGTTCCCCCGTGCGCCCGTCCGCGACCTCTCCTTGTCGGGACAGCCCGTCTGCGTTACCGTGGTCACGGCCCCTTTTGTGGCGAATGGTGAAGTTGTATTGCTGGAGCGCAAGGCTCCATCGCAACAATCGCCCATTCGTCCCAGAGACGGTGTGCAACCAGCTGAGGGGATTGTGGTCCGTCTCCACGATGAAGTGGCGCCCGTATAGATAGGGTTGCAGACGCTGCAGGGCCCACACTATGGCCAGGCACTCCTTCTCCATCGTGGAATAGGCAACTTCCCTTGGTAACAGCTTCCTGCTCAGGTACAAGACTGGGTGCTCTTGGCTCGCAGAGTCCACCTGGCTGAGCACCGCACCGAGGCCGAAGTCACTGGCGTCGGTCTGTACTACAAACGGCCGCGTGAAGTCGGCTGCCTGTAGCACGGGCGGGCTGGACAGGGCGTCCTTTAGGGCCCGGAAGGCTGTCTCGCAGTCCATTGTCCAATCGACTGCAGAGGGCAGCTTCTTCTTGGTGAGGTCCGTCAAGGGCTTTGCCAGGCTACTATAGCATGGAACAAACCTCCTATAGTACCCTGCGGTCCCCAAGAAGGACATCACCTGCTTCTTGGTCCTGGGGGTGGGCCAGGATGCGATGGCTTCCACTTTCTCAGGCTCGGGCTTCAGTGTTCTCCCACCTACCCGGTGACCGAGGTACTGGACCTCGCTCATGGCCAGCTGACACTTTCCCGGCTTGATGGTCAAACCTGCCCGGTGGATCCGCCTGAGCACCTGTACTAGATGTTCTAGGTGGTCCTCCCAGGTGGGACTGAAGACGGCAATGTCATCCAGGTACGCGGCCGCGTACCCTTCAAGTCCCTTGAGCAGGGTGTTGACCATCCGCTGGAAAGTGGCAGGGGCATTCCTCATCCCGAATGGCATCACCGTGGACTCGTACAGTCCAAATGGGGTAATAAAGGCAGAGCGTTCCCTGGCCTTGCGAGTCAGGGGGATCTGCCAATATCCCCGGCTCAGGTCCATGATGGTCAGGTACTGAGCCCCGGCCAACTGATCGAGCAGGTCATCGATGCGTGGCATTGGGTACGCATCGGCGACCGTGACAGCATTGAGCCCCCTGTAGTCCACGCAGAACCGCGTGGTTCGGTCCTTCTTAGGGACGAGGACTACAGGCGAGGCCCAAGCGCTGTTGGATGCCTGGATCACCCCCAGCTTCAGCATCTCGTCAATCTCCTGGCGCATGTGTTGCTGCACCTCCAGGGAGACCCGATATGCTGAACGCCGGATCGGGGGATGATCCCCAGTGTCCACGTGATGGACAGCCAAGTCAGTCCTTCCGGGCTGGTTGGTAAACAACCCCCGGAAGGGGAGGAGGGTGGCCCACAGCTGGGACCGTTGGTCTTCCAAGAGCTGGTGGCCAACCTCCACATCCTCAATGGATCCGCCTGCCCTAACCTGGGCTAGCATATCCAAGAGGGTTTCCGCTTCTCCCTCCTCGGGCAGGTTGCACACGGGGAGCGCACATGCCTCCCGCTCATGATGTGCCTTCATCATGTTCACATGGAAGGGCTTCCGCCTTCCACGGGCAGGGTCCAGGGTGACCAGGTACGTTACAGGGTTGAGCTGCTGGTACACGAGGTATGGGCCTTCCCAGGCTGCCTGAAGCTTGTCCTGTGGTACGGGGACCAGTACCCACACCTTTTGACCCACTTGGTAGGTCCTCTCACAAGCGTTCTGGTCGTACCAACGCTTCTGATCGGCCTGGGCTTGAGCCATATTGTCGTGTACCAGTTGCGTCAAGGCCTGCATTTTGTCCCGGAAGCGCATGACATACTCGATAACCGACACTCCAGGGGTGGCCAAATCCCCTTCCCAAGCCTCTTTCACCAGAGCCAGGGGGCCCCGCACACGTCGCCCGTACAGGAGCTCAAACGGTGAGAATCCTGTTGAGGCCTGTGGAACCTCCCGGTAAGCAAATAACAGGTGTGGGAGATACCGCTCCCAGTCACGCCCATGGGAGTCGACCAACATCTTAAGCATCTGCTTTAAGGTGCCATTGAACCGCTCGCACAGGCCATTAGTCTGTGGATGGTACGGGCTGGCCACCAGATGTCGCACCTGGACCTGCTTACAGAGGGCCTCCATCAGCTGGGACATGAATTGGGTCCCCCGGTCAGTGAGCATTTCCTGGGGAAAACCCACTCGGGAGAAAATCTCCAGCAATGCGGTGGCCACCTTGTCAGCCCGAATGGACGACAAGGCCACTGCTTCTGGGTACCGGGTGGCATAGTCCACTACCGTCAGTATGAAGCGTTTCCCGGAGCTGCTGGGGATGGCCAGCGGGCCGACCAGATCCACAGCCACCCTCCTGAAAGGCTCATCGATGATGGGCAGAGATACCAGTGGGGCTTTGGGGCGTGGCCCCGCCTTCCCCACTCTCTGACAGGTTTCACACGAACGGCAGTAGGCAGCCACATCGGCCCCCATTTTTGGCCAGTAGAAATGCTGGTTTAACCTGGCCTTGGTCTTAGCGATCCCTAGGTGTCCGGCCATCGGAATCTCATGTGCGATCCGCAACAACTCCGTCCGGAACGGATAGGGTACCACCAACTGTCGGTCCCTGGGCCACGCCTCCGGTGAACCCTGCTGGACCGTGGCCCGGTACAGCCGTCCTTGGTCCCAGACCACTCGCTCCGGGTCCGAGTCCGAGGGAGGCTGGGCCGCCTGCTCCTTAAGAGCTTTCAGGCTGTCGTCAGCTTCTAACGCTGCCTGAAACCCCTGACTAGATGTGGCCAGAATCGACGAGACTGTCACATCTTCGGTCAGTACCCCGGGACCTGTGTCCTGGCCTCCACCTGACTCGGCTGCCACTTGGTCAGAAGGGGAAGAGCTATCGGACCTCCGGGAGGCCCCTTGGCTTCCAGCACTCCCACTGCGGGTGACAGCGGCCACAGCCGCTGCGACCGTGGGTCGTGCCTGCTCCTCCTCCGTTCCTGACCAAGTCGCCGGTTCAGGCAGACCTACCTGGCTTCCTGACACCCCGGTTGTGGGGGAACCATGCACCGAGATCTTACCTGGGAGCACTTCCGCTCCTGGACCGGCCCCAATCTCACCTGCCTGTTCCCCTCCTGCAGCAACAGAACCCCGCTGTGAAATCTCTGGGGACCCCACATTTGCTGTGGTAGCCCCCACCCCACACACTGGTCCTCCCCCTGCAGCACCCTGCTCTCTGCTTATCCCTGCAGAGGGCAACAGATCCCAGCTCACAGGCTGGTTACTTGTAGAGGCATTGTCACACCTTTCTCTGACCCCCTCCCCTGTCACAGCTGCAGCTGAGTGTGTGTCTATGGTGTCTATGCAAGCAGAAATATCAGAGTTCACTCCCTCCTCCCTTACATCATTCATAGATAACACATTAACATTGTTAGGAGTCATGTCAGTACGGGCTGAAGGTTCAGCCCTTGGGGGGGGCCCAAACTGGGAGGTTATCTGCCCCAAATCTGTCCCAAGTAGCACGTTTGCAGGGATCCGATCAGTTACCCCCACCTCCCTCACCCCCCGCCCTGCGCCCCAGTCCACATAAATGTCAGCAACAGGCAGCGCCGGGTCAGTGCCTCCAATCCCGGAGACGGCGAGGGTTTTTCCAGGGATCAAGTCTTGGGGGGACACCATCTCAGGCCGCACCAGAGTCACCTCCGAGGCGCTGTCTCGCAGTCCTATGGTCACAGACCGGCCGACGGTGACAGGTTGGAAGCTGTCCAGGGACCTACCACCACCCCCACCCACACAATACACCTTGGGCGGCCCTTGGGACGGGGACGGAGCCGGGGCCTTGGGACGCTGAGGGCACATGGCCTTGAAGTGTCCAGGTAGGTTGCACTGGTGGCACCGTCTTGGTTCTGCCACGGGCCTGGAGAGGGGAGTTGAGGGGGACACCCCCTGCAGTCTAGGGGCAGGTGGGGCAGTCGCAGAGTTCATCTTACCCCCTCTCCAGGTGCTGCTGGTGGCTGCTCTCCTGGCTTCATGAGCCCGATTGTTGGTGTAGTCATCGGCCAGGGCAGCTGTAGCCGTGGACCCCTTTGGCTTCTGGTCTCGGATGAACTGGCGGAGATCCTCAGGGCAGTTCCACAAGAGTTGCTCCGTGATGACCAAGTCCAGGATCTCTGGTCCGGTGGAAAGCTGCAGGCCTTGGGTCCAGTGGTCGGCAGCTCGGGCAAGTGCCCGCCGGTGGTCAGCCCAGGAGTCCTTTGGTCCCTTCTGCAGGGTCCGGAACTTCTTGCGGTAGGACTCCGGAGTGAGGTTGTACTGTTGGATCAGGGCCCGCTTGATGGTGTCGTAGCCCTGATCTGCCTCAGCAGGCAAGTCCCCAAGGATTTCCAGGGCCTTACCCCTTAAACGGGGGGTCAGGTATTTGGCCCACTGGTCCTTGTCCAGATGGTGCTGCAAGCAAGTCCGTTCAAAAGCAGTCAGGAAAGAGTCCAAGTCTCCATCCTTCTCCAGCACTGGGAAGTCCTCAACACGGACCTTTGGAAGTTTGGTGTCTTGAAGGTCACGTGTGGCTGATGAGGGCCGGAGCTGAGCTAGATGCAGCTGGTAGTCACGGTCTGCCTGTCGCTCCGCAGCCTCACGCTCTGCCTGGCGCTCTTCACGCGCTGCTTGCCGCTCCGCAGCCTCAGCATCACGCGCTGCCTGCCGCTCTGCCCTGCGCTCTGCCATGAGTATCTCGTAGGTATCCCGGTCTCCCGCCTGGAGAAGGGCCATAGCCATTTGGAGAAGGCTATCCGAGCCTCCCAGGCTCGGTGGAATGGCACGTGGTGATCTGCGGCCCGCTGCGGAGCCTGGTGCTTCACTGTCCCTTGCAGAGCGGAGGGCTGGCATCTGGCTCGTTGAGGACCCTTGGGTGAGCTGCTCCTCATCTTGTCCATAATTGCTAGGTTGTGCAATGTCCTCTGCAGAACGGTTTTCTGGCGTCGAGCTCCTGGAGGACTCGTGGGCAACCTCCTCATTACTGTCCACAGCACCGTCCTCCCTCTCTTCGGCTCCTGCCTTAGCATTGGCCAGTTGCATAGCTCTGCTCCTGGTGCCATCAGCCATTCTTGCAGACTTTTGGTCACTGACACAGAACTGACACCTGATGCCTCCACACACCTTACAGTATCTGCACTCTGACACTCTAGTGTTGAGCTAGTCTGAAGACCCCAGCAGCCACAGCTGCTGCAGGCAGTCTTTAGTGTCTGGGAGTATGGGTCTCACACTCACACACACTATTATCTCGATCCCACCGCTATGCCACCAATATGTCACAAACCACCGGGGGGTCACTCAGAAATCCCCCGCGCTGGCTACCAGTACGTCACAATCGGGGGGTAACAAGTGGGGGTCACCCCTCCTTTATACCTCCCGACCGACAGACAGAGCACGTGACGCGCTCTCTAGCGCCCCTCTTATAGTCAGGCCAATTATGGAATTGCCCGACAATAAGCAAGGAGGCCGCTATACTACTTATGCCGATTATTGAAGGGTCCCCGGTGAGAGTAGGGTATATATTCCCCCGACCTCCGCGGGCGGAATATATAAAATCTCCCCGAATCTCACTGGCCTCCCCACAATAATCCTTGGCACAAACTCGCTGCCACCAACCGCTTCACGGTAACTATTAGCCGAACACACAGACGTGGGATTCAAGATCGAGATAACAGAACAGCCCAAGATTAATTATATAATTTAATCAGCCTAAAGCACACTAGAAACTACAATATATACAATAGGGAATCTACAGAATATACATATGTCAGAGTACAGTTACAGATAAAGCATGGTTTACAAACAGGTATGCAATTCGATCAGTTACCTTGTGCGTCTGGCCACAGGGGGGCGCTGTAGACCAGGTTTCTAGGAACTCCCACAGATGTTTCCTACACGTGACCCCCAGCGAAAGAACACTGGAAAATGGCCGAAGTAGGGTTATCAACCTGGACAAATCCAGGTCCCCTCCTACCTTCGTGACCTCAGAGGGAGCACTGCTCCACCCCTGGCTGGAGTTATGGACAAAATCCACAACATGGAATATGGCCATAACTTTGCCTGGGAGCGTCGTAGGCGGACGCCAATGCTCTCATTGTGACAGTTATGAATTTAGCTACAGAACGAGGGGACTCATGACCTGTCTGCCAGTTCCCCATTGGCTGATATCACGCCTGGGGCATTTCCCAATGTCCTGCTCCCATAAAAAGGGTGTGCCGGCATCGTCCGCATGCGGAGACACCATTTTTATGGTTGCCATATTTATCGGAAATATGGCTTGCGAGATATGAACCATTTTTTACTGGAGTCGTTCTGTCTGGCTATTTCCATAGCCTTGCTAACTAGCTAGCAGCCCCCACTACAGGGTCACGGCAGGGAGTCATCCTGTGTCCATTGTCCCCAAGCCACCTAATTTCCATATCACAGGACATGGCCATGGAGGTGTAAGTGGAACACTGAGAACAAGAAGGGAGGGGGCACTGCCAGGGAGTGATGAGGGATTATGACTGGAGTCATAATTCATCTTCATATCCCGGGATTTGCCTCACAACCATTTACAAGCTTCTTACTCCTCTCACCTGAAATTTTAGACTTTTCTTTTGCAAACTCCTCTAGGGCTCTCATATTTTAAGGCACCGAACAGCAATTTTAAGATCTCTCCACAGGTGTCAATGGAATTTATATCCGGACTCATTGCTGCCACTTCAGAACTCTCCAGCACTTTGCTTTCATCAATTTCTGGAGGCTTCTTGAAATATGCTTGGGGTCATTGTCCTGCTGGAAGACCCCTGACCTAGGACACAAACCCAAACTTTCTGACACTGGGCACTACATTGTAATCCAAAATCCTTTGGTGATTCTCAGATTTCATGATGTCTTGCACACAGCCAAGGCCCCCTGCGCCAGAGGCAGAAAAACAACAAAAAAAATCTTTGAACATCAATTATATGTGACTGTAGGTCCTGTGTTCTTTTGTTTGTAGGCCTCATTCTGTTTTCAGTAAACAGTAGAATGATGTGCTTTACCAAAAAACTCTATCTTGATCTGACCTGTTCACAAGACACTTTTCCAGAAGGATTTTGGTTACTCACGTACATTTTGGCAAACGGCAGTCTATCTTTTCTATGTCTCTTGTCAGCAGTGGGATCCTTTTGACTGAGTCTCCTACCATAGGGTTTCATTTCATTCAAATGTCAATGGATAGTTGGCTCTGACACTGATGCCCCTGAGCTTCAGGACAGCTTGAATTTCTTTGAAACTTGATTGGGGCTTATCCACCATCCGGACTATCCTGCAACCTTTCGTCAATTTTTCTGTACCATGCATGTCCAGGAAGACTAGATACATTGCCATGGTTTATAAACTTCTTGATTATGTTGCACACTGTGGACAAAAGAACATCAAAATCTCTAGAGATGGACTTGTAACATTGAGATTGTTGATATTTTTCAACAAATTTGGTTTTCAAGTTCTCAGACAGTTCTCTTCTCTTTCTGTTCTCCATGCTTAGTGTGGCACACACAGACACATAATGCAAATAATGAGTCAACTTTTCCCCATTTTACCTGGATTCAGGTGTGATTTTCATATTGCCCAGCATAATATGCTTGAAACAAAGTTGTTTACCCACAATTTTGGAAAGGTGCCAACAATTTTGTAGAGCTCGTTTTGGGGTTTTATGTGAAATTATATCCAATTTGCCTTTTTTCTCAGTGTTATTGTGTTGTTCCAATACACACAAAATAAATATTCATGTGTTTGACAAACATATGTAATTGCAATATTAGTGTGGGAGAAATACTTTTTTTTAACAATTTCAAGCTGCCAACACCTTCCATGATTATGTTTTTTCTTTTTAGCATGGGGTCTGATGATTAGGCGGCAAAGGAAGCCACCATCTCTTGTGATGCCATAGTCTATATTGCTCATCTCAAGGGCTAAATGTCAAAAATAATACTTTTGTTTTTTTGGGGTTTTTTTTTTTTTACAAATTTTAGTCATTTCCATGGGCTGCCAATAACAAATAACATCACACCTATGGGTGATCAGAGAAGATCAACCTGAAAATCCCATGCAATCACAGTGCAAAAAAATCTGGTGCTGGGAGCTAAGTGTTGACTGGTGGGAAGCAGTGAAGACCCCAACTGGATAATATACAGTTAGGTCCAGAAATATTTGGACAGTGACACAATTTTCGCGAGTTGGGCTCTGCATGCCACCACATTGGATTTGAAATGAAACCTCTACAACAGAATTCAAGTGCAGATTGTAACGTTTAATTTGAAGGTTTGAACAAAAATATCTGATAGAAATTGTAGGAATTGTACACATTTTTTACAAACACTCCACATTTTAGGAGGTCAAAAGTAATTGGACAAATAAACCAAACCCAAACAAAATATTTTTATTTTCAATATTTTGTTGCGAATCCTTTGGAGGCAATCACTGCCTTAAGTCTGGAACCCATGGACATCACCAAACGCTGGGTTTCCTCCTTCTTAATGCTTTGCCAGGCCTTTACAGCCGCAGCCTTCAGGTCTTGCTTGTTTGTGGGTCTTTCCGTCTTAAGTCTGGATTTGAGCAAGTGAAATGCATGCTCAATTGGGTTAAGATCTGGTGATTGACTTGGCCATTGAAGAATGTTCCACTTTTTTGCACTCATGAACTCCTGGGTAGCTTTGGCTGTATGCTTGGGGTCATTGTCCATCTGTACTATGAAGCGCCGTCCGATCAACTTTGCAGCATTTGGCTGAATCTGGGCTGAAAGTATATCCCGGTACACTTCAGAATTCATCCGGCTACTCTTGTCTGCTGTTATGTCATCAATAAACACAAGTGACCCAGTGCCATTGAAAGCCATGCATGCCCATGCCATCACGTTGCCTCCACCATGTTTTACAGAGGATGTGGTGTGCCTTGGATCATGTGCCGTTCCCTTTCTTCTCCAAACTTTTTTCTTCCCATCATTCTGGTACAGGTTGATCTTGGTCTCATCTGTCCATAGAATACTTTTCCAGAACTGAGCTGGCTTCATGAGGTGTTTTTCAGCAAATTTAACTCTGGCCTGTCTATTTTTGGAATTGATGAATGGTTTGCATCTAGATGTGAACCCTTTGTATTTACTTTCATGGAGTCTTCTCTTTACTGTTGACTTAGAGACAGATACACCTACTTCACTGAGAGTGTTCTGGACTTCAGTTGATGTTGTGAACGGGTTCTTCTTCACCAAAGAGAGTATGCGGCGATCATCCACCACTGTTGTCATCTGTGGACGCCCAGGCCTTTTTGAGCTCCCAAGCTCACCAGTCAATTCCTTTTTTCTCAGAATGTACCCGACTGTTGATTTTGCTACTCCAAGCATGTCTGCTATCTCTCTGATGGATTTTTTCTTTTTTTTCAGCCTCAGGATGTTCTGCTTCACCTCAATTGAGAGTTCCTTAGACCGCATGTTGTCTGGTCACAGCAACAGCTTCCAAATGCAAAACCACACACCTGTAATCAACCCCAGACCTTTTAACTACTTCATTGATTACAGGTTAACGAGGGAGACGCCTTCAGAGTTAATTGCAGCCCTTAGAGTCCCTTGTCCAATTACTTTTGGTCCCTTGAAAAAGAGGAGGCTATGCATTACAGAGCTATGATTCCTAAACCCTTACTCCGATTTGGATGTGAAAACTCTCATATTGCAGCTGGGAGTGTGCACTTTCAGCCCATATTATAAATATAATTGTATTTTTGAACATGTTTTTGTAAACAGCTAAAATAACAAAACTTGTGTCACTGTCCAAATATTTCTGGCCCTGACTGTATTCTCTAATCACGCTGACAAAATTATTTTCATATTGATGTTATTACCATAGGAGTACAGATCGTCATACACCGACCCTTCAACTGAAAGGATGACCATGTTATTCCCATGCTAAAGTCTTTTAAAGGGGAGGACCTTTGACTAAGAAAGAAGAATTTTGTTACCGATTTACTGTGAATTTGTCTACAGTATTCTCCATTATAAATTGAAAGGTGGTAGATGTTTTAATTATTTACTAATAATTAAATAAATAAATAAATAAATAAAGACAAGTTTTAGTGGAGCTGAATTTTGTGCTTGGAAAAATTCAAAGGGGCACAAACTACAGGGAAAGTCTACTCAGAAATTTACATTGTTCAAATTTCATCCACTATGTTGGCACTGTAGGGATCGGACATAAATTTCTCATGAATGCTGGCACTTGTGCATTTACCCTTAGGTTATCTTGTAAAACTCTACTGCTGATGTACATAGCACCCATTAAAATCAAAAGGAGAGGTAGGTTACTTTAGAGCAATGTTCTATATTCTGCTCCATGGAGAAACTAAAATAGACTCAGTGTCTTCCCCAAGATTTCTTAGCAATCTCATCAATATTCTTATTACACAGCAATGTATGTAAATGTCGCTAAGGAATGACCCGATGACACAGTACAGAGACAATTCACCCATCCTCTAATTACATGCTTACCACAGGGTGCACAAGTGGTAGCTGTAGATGTGGGTACAGTCATTGCAAATAAAGCTTGTGTAACTCACCGGAGCACTATCTGCAGCAAATATCAGAAGAATTAATATGCGTAGAAAACACAAGTACTTACATGTATGACATGTGCTGATCTCACAGAGGCTCGAGGCTCAATTTCATCTACATAGCAAAGGGATAAATAACACTGGATGCTCCTGGGCCCCGATGCAAAATAAGGACTTCGGATTTGACCTTTGAGCCCGTCAAGTACTAGAACTTGGGAGTGACAGGTACCTCTGCATTCGCTATAGCTATACCTGTGATCATAAGTAGTGATGAGCGGACCTGTGGAAGTTCAGTTCGGCAGGTTCAGCTGGACTTTAGATAAAGTTCGATTTGGGACCCGGACTTGACCTGAACCCAATGGGAGTCACTAATTGAGCAGTTCGGGTTTCAGCCCACATACAGCCAGCAATAAACAGATCCCTTCCAGGATCGGGTGAGCAGGGTTTTTCCATTTCTTTTGCTTGGTGCCTACTACATCCGATCACGCTGTTGTTAGCCCCAGTGTGAGCCAATCAAACACTGCAAGCAGCTCGCATTGGTCAGAGCACCGAGAGTACTTGAACACAGCGAAGTTCGCGCAAGTGGTTTTCATATGTAAAGCATCCAAACTCTGTTTTTTTTGGTAAAGTCTGTGTTCAGTACAAACACCAAACACTGAACCTCGGGTTCACCTCATCTCTAATCATAAGTTTAATGTCCTGATCACACTGGTGTATAATACGGAGGAGTGCAATAAGAGAAAACATTGCATTGCACTGTGAGTTTTTTCTCACCTCGTATTGCACTAAGGAAAACATTTCAGGATGCTGTGATAGACCGCGTATGTCAGACAAAACTCACCATGCAAGTCAATCGGTGCGAGAAAAAAAACCCAGACAGTACATGGACTCTCGGTATGCCATCCATTTTTTACAGATACATAACCATTCTGGAGCACAGAACACTGTGAAAGGTCCTGTAAATGATTGTAGAGTAATAGTTAGGGTACGCTCACACGAGCGTACGAATCGGAGCGTGAGAAAATCTCTCATTGCACTCGGACCAATGTTAGTCAATGAGGCAGAGCAGTTGGTCAGCTTTTTTTCTCATCCAGAATCTGGATGAGAGAAAAGTCGCAACATGCTGCGATTTGCTGACGAAATCATCCGAGATTCGCCAATACAAGTCAATGGGTGTGAGAAAAAATGGACACCACACGGACCATCCTAGTGACATCCGTTTTTTTGGATATAATCCTATCATGTAGCAGAAAACACTGTAAATGATCCGGTAAATGATTCTGTAAATGATCCTGTAAATGACTGTAAATCACTAATAGCTGCTGAGCAATAAACGGATTGCACATGGACAGCACACGGATGACAAGTGAGAAAAAATCATCCTACTCTCCTGGGTAAGAATGGGACCATTTTTTCATACGTTCGTGTGAGTCCAGCCTTACTGAGAAAAACGGATGGTAGGCGTGAAAATAATCGCACACTTGCAAAGCACTTGCATGACATGTGGAATAGGAAACGGATTCCACTTGTCCAACTTTTCTGGATGAAAATCGGTGTGATTTTTTTATACGCCAATGTGAGTGTACCCTAAAAAATGTTTTTTTTCCAACTAACAATTTTAGGGAAAATTGGATGTAGGTTTATTTCAAATTTATATCGAAACATAGAAAACTCAAAAGGTTTTTAAACTTTCAACTACCAATGTCCATGTATGTATTGTTCATGAAGTATACACAGTAATGGCATACCAAGGACAAGTAAAATGCAAATATTTAATACTGAAAATATCTAGTCATACATCAATAATTAGGCAATCATGAAAAATAACTATACAAAAAGAAAGGACATAAAAAGCCAAAGTACAAAAATGACAAATCCTGTACGTAAGGAAAATGCACACAAAGCCAAGGTGCAAAATAATTTACTTTATTCTATTACAAAAAAATACACATAGAAATGGAGTCACCCAATGGACGGTGACAAACAGTGCTTTGAAAAAGTATTCATACCCTGTGAATTTTTAAACATATTTTCATGTTACTCTCACAAACTTAGGCTTCTGCCACACTCACGTGAAATTCACGCACGTGCCGAGAGACACGTATTTTCCCTGCGTGTTGCGTGCAGGTAAGTACGTGTCTCTGGTACGTGCGTGACACGTGTGTTCTACGTGTGCTATCCGCGATAGCACACGTAGAACCGGTAATTATTATACTCACCTGGTCCTTCCTGATGTCCACACTGCTGTCCGTGGTGCTGATCCTCGGTCTCCAGCCCTCCCGTCTCCCCGCTGCTGCTGCTGCCAGGCAGTGAAGTGAATATTCAATGAGAATAATGAGCGGCGGTCGGCAGCAAGAGGCAGCAGCGGCAGAGACAGGAGGGCAGGAGAAGGTGAGTTAATGTTTTGTTTTTTTTTCACTGACATGTGTGTTTTCTCCGGCGCGTGTCACACGGGACCGCATCCACACTACACCCGTGTGGTACGGGTGCGGGCCGTGTGACACCCGTGCTGCCGGTGAAAAAACGGACATGTCAGCGCTTTGAAAAACGCACACACGTACAAACGCACACGGACACACGTTCCGTGTGGTTTTACGTGTGTGTGCCTGCTACCATAGGGTAGCATTGCTGTACGTGTCTCCGTGCCGCCGGTACGTGTAAAAAATGCCAAACACGTACCGGAGGCACGGATGTGTGGCGCTAGCCTTAAATGTACTTTATTGGGATTTTATTTTATATACTAACACTATGTAGGAAGTATTGGTGAAGTGTAAAGGAAATGATACCTGGTTTACTAGATATTTTAAAAGTAAAAATCTGATAATTGTGATGTGCATTTGTCTTCAGCCCCCCTGAGTCGATACTTTGCAGGACCACCTTTCTCTACAATTACTGCTGGAAGTCTTTTGTGGTCTGTCTGTATTAGCTTTCCACATCTAGAGGGAACAATTCTGCCAGTTCTTTTTTTCACACCCACTCTATCTAGTGAGATTGCATGGAGGTGTCTGTGATCAGCAATTTTCATGTCTTTTCGGTCTGGACAGTGACTGGGGAATTTACACACATGAATATGTTTTTATGTAAACCCTCCATTGTAGCTTTGGCATGATGTTTAGGCTCGCTGTCTTGTTGGAAGATGAACCTCAGGTCTTTTCCAGTCTCCAACAGGTTTTCCTTCAGGAATGCCCTTTAAGTAGCTCCATCCATCTTTCTATCAACTGTGGCCAGCCTCTCTGCCCCTGCTGAACAAAAGCTTCCCCACAGCATGATGCTGCCTCCACCATGTGTGACGGTGGAGATGGTGTTTTCAGGGTGATGTGCAAGGTTAGTTTTCTGCCACACAGTGTTTTACATTTATCCCAAAAAGTTCCACGTTGGTCTCATCTGACCAGAGCATCATCTTCCATACATTTGCTGTGGCATGTGGAAGAAGGTGCTCTAGCTAAATGAGACCAAAGTAGAACTATAAACCTTATTACATATTTTTAGCAATTTAACACTTCTATTTGTGAGCTGTGTAACATACAAAGTCTGGACTACTGATACACTGACGAGCAATGGAGCCCTCTATATATACCTTTTACATACTGTTTGATGATTTGGTTATCTTTTACGATATATTTTGTTTGCAAACAATTTTTTCTATCAATAAAGTTTGTATATTTTTGGATATAAATACTCCCAGTGTGATTTTACACATTGTAAAAATGTTTGGGTTGGAGTTTATCCTGATTGGTGGTCCAGTCTAGGGTGGATTATAATAGTTTTTGATATACTAAACGGGATGCTATATCAATTTATTCCCCGTTTTTCTGTGATTGGTCTTGTACTGACGAGCAAAAGTATCATTTGTAGTATACAAGAAGAAAAAGATTTTTAAAACACCAAGAGAAAAACCGTAACAATGCATAATATTCAGAATTAATCATATGCTAAATAGTTGCAAGTATATGAGATAGCCAAGATGATTGTCTTTAAGATGAAGGTTGCCTCACGCGCAAAACTGTAGAGGATGGTGAGATATGGAGCTGGAAAGTCAAAAGTTCAAAACATTGTTACACTTTTGCTCATCAGTATATATTGTCATGTCTCCTGATAAATGTGTTGCCATCCACTTGGTGAACCACTTTTTAATTTCTCTTATGTTATTTCTTTTTTTAAGAATAAAGAAAGAGATTTTGTAATTTCCTATACTTTGGCTTTGTCTGCCCTTTCTTTATGTATATCTTATGTGAAATAGTGAATATGTGTAATGTGTATTTAAGGCCTGTTTCAGACGTCAGTGATTCTGGTACATATGTGCTTTTTTTATACGTGGGTCTGCTCACACATCAGTGATTTTTCATTGACCGTGTCTCCGTGCGGCGTACACGCGTGTCTGTGATTGCTGCATGGAGACATGTCCGTTTTTTCTGGTATCACTGATGTCCCACAGACCACACAGTGGTCTGTTCCGTGAAACACGTACCAGAAAAACACGGACATTTAAAATAATAAACATTTTCAACTCACCTTTCCAGCGACGCTCTGTGCAGCCTGTGCTCTCTGCAGCTTCCTGGCCAACTCATGAATATTCATGAATGCAGCCAGAGCCGACCCAAAGTAGCTGCAGAGAGTGGTGGGCGGACGCTGCAGAGCCAAGGAGTTCAGCACCATGGACAGCAGGAACGGGACAGGTGAGTATACGTCCATGTGCAATCAGGGATCATGGATCGTAGGGATTGCACATGAACAACCCACGTGTGCCGTGAATCACGGAACACAGAGGGACATGTGTGTGTTTTATACGTCAGTGAAGAACATCTGTGTTTTTCACTAACGTGTAAAACGGGCCTAAGAATGTGAATAATGAGAATAAAGATCACTTCAATTCAAGAATAAAGTTTGAGATGTGGCCCATTGGACACTAGTTTACCATTGCTTCTGATCCTTCATTTTAATGATTAATAGGGGTTTTGACATGTGAAAATGTTTATGCAATTGCAGTTACACCTAAAGCAATTTGAGCAAATAACCTTTGTTACCTAAATCTTGTCCCGACACAGGTAATCTCTTGTCTACATTAACCTATATAACAGCGATGGACAGGATGGAACAGGGTGAAGATTGAAGGCTTTCAGAAAAACCATTAGTCACTAATTAATGCAACCAAATCAATTATGAAAGGGAGGGATTTATCACATACCGCACAGCATTCTTATAAGGAACAGTGTAACATTCATCATTGCAGTACATTAATATATGCTGCAATCAACTTATAATTTATCGTTCTAGTTCAAATTAAAATCAGCTTTTTAGCTGGACCAAATATGCATTTACATTGCCAAAGTATGTGGAAGACCTAGGAATGAGGGACAGGAACAAATCCTTTAAGTCTATGATCAGCACAAACATTTAGTGTGGCTATAACCACCAGGTTTCATTCTTACCCTGCAGGGTGTATAGTTTCTTTCGATCCTTAAAGGAGGAAGAGATCAGAGATTCTTATATAATAATAGTCTCCCCCCCTAAAATAAGCCCTAGTAGCAGAGGCGTACATAGAAATCATGGGGCCCCATAGCAGAATTTCTAATTGGGCCCCCCCCCAAAAAAAATGAAATTAATAATAATAAATAAAAATATTCAGCTGGGTCACAGAAGAGCATATCTCCCAACTTTGCAGCCCTTACCCTCCCAACTTTGCAGCCCTTACCCTCCCAACTTTACAGCCCTTACCCTCCCAACTTTGAAGCCCTTACCCTCCCAACTTTACAGCCCTTACCCTCCCAACTTTGCAGCCCTTACCCTCCCAACTTTGCAGCCCTTACCCTCCCAACTTTGCAGCCCTTACCCTCCCAACTTTGCAGGGCTTACCCTCCCAACTTTGCAGCCCTTACCCTCCCAACTTTGCAGCCCTTACCATGTAATTTTCCTCCTATTGAAGCCCCCAGATTCCCTTTCATTGCAGCCATAAAATATGATTGCAACAAAAGTGCCCCCCAAACACGGTCAGTATCTTACATCGGTATTTGTAGCCAAATCCAGGAGCGGGTGATAAATACAGAAGTGGGGCCGTGTTTCTATTATACTTTTCCTCTGATTGTTCCACTCCTGGTTTTGGCTACAAATACTGAGATAAAATACTGACCAAATACCCAACATGGGCACGGGGCTTTAGAAGAGAATAATGGGCCTCAGATAGTCCTCCATATAGTAAAATGAAGAGGTGATTACTTGTTTTCACCAGACAACCTCTGTAAGTGCATATATCCTACAGTGTAATAATCACAGGACAGGGAGGGGTTAAACATTCAAGTATTTAATCTCTACTGGAAATAAAGAATCTTTCCCATATTGATATTAGAAAGAAAAAGTGACCTCCATGCACAACATAATCCACTATACAAAGACCAATAATACCACATACATGGGAGAAATACCGCCACACCGTGACCAGACTACGACTACATATTACCACCACATAGTGACCAAATACACTCACATACAAGGGAGAAATACTGTCACACTGTGACCAGATAACACGTTACCACCACATAGTGACCGAATACAACCACATACAAAGGAAGAAATACTGCAACACTATGACCAGACCACATAGTGACCGAATAATACCACATGTAAGGGAGAAATACCACCACACTGTGACTAAACCACATGGTGACCAAACAATACCACATGCAAAAGAGAAATACCACCATATCGTGACCAGACCACATATTAACACGACACAGTGACCGAATACAACCACATACAAGGGTCAAATACCAACATGTCATGACCAGACCACATAGTGACTGAATAATACTACAATAATGATTATGAATAAAAACCACAATACTAATAACATTAATATTACCATCAGTGCCATTATACGCAGGAGCTCTGTATATAATGTCAATGTAAAGGTAATACAGTGATCACCAGTGCCATTATACACAGGAGCTCTGTATATAGTGTCAGTGTACAGGTAATACAGTGATCACCAGTGACATTATACACAGGAGTTCTGTATATAGTGTGTGTGTGTGTGTGTGTGTGTGTGTACATGTAATACACTGACTTACCAGTGATGTCTCTAGCGGACGTTGTTCACCTTCGCTTTTCCTCTCCATCTAGCGCTGACCGCCATCATTTCTTCCAACCAGAACATGCCTCTGCAGAAAATAACACACAGTCACCTTAGGCCGATCATTGTCCGAGCACATTCCACACTGTTTCCCTAATTTCTACACTACATCAGACTTTTGTTCCCACCATGGAAGATAGTATCCTAAAAAATAAACTATATTTCATCAGTAATAGTGTCCCCTAATTTGCCCCTACAGTAATCATCTCCAGTATTTGCCATCATAAGCCAATAATGTATGTTCCTCACTATGGCCCCATATAGTAATTATGTCCCCCATCCTGGCCCCCTGGATTTAATAATGTCTCCCATCCTGGGCCCCTGTTCCTCCATCCCAGGCACTTAAACTGCCCCATCCTGGGCTGCTATGTTCCTACATCCCATGCCCCTAAACTGTCCCATCCTGGGCTCCTATGTTCCTCCATCCCAGGCCCCTAAACTGTCCCATCCTGGGCTCCTATGTTCCTCCATCCCAGGCCCCTAAACTGTCCCATCCTGGGCTCCTATGTTCCTCCATCCCAGGCCCCTAAACTGTCCCATCCTGGGCTCCTATGTTCCTCCATCCCAGGCCCCTAAACTGTCCCATCTTGGGCTCCTATGTTCCTCCATCCCAGGCCCCTAAACTGTCCCATCCTGGGCTCCTATGTTCCTCCATCCCAGGCCCCTAAACTGTCCCATCCTGGGCTCATATGTTCCTCCATCCCAGGCCCCTAAACTGTCCCATCCTGGGCTCCTATGTTCCTCCATCCCAGGCCCCTAAACTGTCCCATCCTGGGCTCCTATGTTCCTCCATCCCAGGCCCCTAAAGTCAAAAACAGACAAATATACACACATATGCACACACACTCACATATATATATGCACACACACACACACACACACACGCATATACACTTATACATACATATGCACACTCGTATACACACGCATATCTAATATATAAAGCTGAATGTGTGTATGTGTGTGTGTGTGTATGTGTGTATGTATGTCCGGGATTGGCATCTGCACCGTCACAGCTACAGCCACAAAAATTTGCACACTCACACTTCTGGACCCCGAGAGCGTCATAGGCTATGTTTTGAGGGGAAATTTTAACCCCGCTCTTTACAGTTATTCACCAAAAAACCTACCTCCATTAAAGAGAATGGAGCTGGGAGCCACAGTGCAGCCAGAACTTCAGAAGAATGCGCAGCCACGCCCTTATATGGAATGTTGGCGTGTCACAATGCAGCCAGGGAAAGAGGCAGACACAGACAGGGAAAGAGGCAGACACAGACAGGGAAAGAGACAGACAGGGAAAGAGACAGACAAAGAGACAGACACAGGGAAAGAGACAGAGGGAAAGAGAGGGAAAGAGACAGACAGGGAAAGTGACAGAGATAGATAGACAGGGAAAGAGATTGAGACAGACGAGAAAGAGACAGAGACAGTCAGACAAAGAGATAGAGAGACAGAGATATATACAGAGGGGGAGACAGACATTATAATTACATTGATATCTATTTGTTTGTGTGCAGAATACATTTTTGTTAATACATTCTATTTTGTTAACAGCAGTTATTAACCCGGGCAAAGCCGGGTACTACAGCTAGTATATATATACACACTCACACTCATATATATACACATACACACACACATACACACACACACTCATATACACATATACTCATATATACACTCATATTCACACACACACTCACAGTATATACACATACACACACTCATATTATATATACATATATATACACACATACTGTATATATATATATACACACACACACACACACACACTCATATATACACAGATACACACACACACATTAGAGGAGTTCTTACCTTCCCCCGGCTTGTCTCCAGGCTCCATTGATCCTCTCCTCTCCGGTGGGAAGCTTCAGTCCAGGGCGCACAGCGTGACGTCACAGTTAGCAGACACGGCAGTGTCTGTTAACTGTGACACTGCCAGAGCTGCACAAGAGAAACCAAGGGAAAAAGTGTGAAAACATACCCTGCTGTAACTAAATAAAAGCATAGTGCATATAAACATAGGGTACTTAGTAAACACTGTTTTTGATCAAAAAAAGCATAAAGCTATCCCACCAACGCCAAGGTATACCCAGTTGGGATAGTACCTACACTCTCTAATATTAAAACCTTACCATGGGTCTAAAATAGGCCTCAATGTGGCTAAGGGCCACATTTTTTTGATCAAAAACAGTGTTTACTAAGTACCCTATGTTTATATGCACTATGCTTTTATTTAGTTACAGCAGGGTATGTTTTCACACTTTTTCCCTTGGTTTCTCTTTGTCTAATGGCCAGTGTAAACATGAGCTCACAAGCTCCATGTATACCATCTCATACTCCGGCTCACTTTTTTGTTTTTTTGTTTTTACAGAGCTGCACAAGAGTATCTGAAGGCTCAGTGCAGCCCTGGCCGACATAGAAAAATCATAAGAGCAGCGGCGAGGGACCGAGGTGAGTATGCAGGAAAAGCAGGGTATCCACCGGAGGGCCCCGGGTCCTCAGTGGGCCCCCCTCCCGTGCATCATATAGGACTGGTTAACCGCCCTCTGCTATCGGCTGGCTGGGCTAGGGGCCCCAGGAACAGCCGCTTGTGGAGCGGTATGGGGCCCCTTGCCCTAGCCCAGCCAGCCGATAGCAGAGGGCGGTTAACCAGTCCTATATGAAGCACGGGGAAGGGGGGGGCACTGAGGACCCGGGGCCCTCCTGTGGATACCCCGCTGTTCCTGCATACTCACCTCACCTCGGTCCCCCGCCGCTGCTCCTAGTTCGGCAGATCATGTCTGTGCTCTGTCTGCACACTTCAACACGCCGGCGGCTGGCGCTTATTAGTGACGTCACCGCCTGTGTTGAAATGTCAGAGCACAGCGGGACAATGATGTGAGGGCGCGCTGCGCTCTGTCATCGTCGCTTTCATCTGTCTCGGCATCTGTGATACCGATACATTTGAATGTGCGATCCTGGCGTGGGAGTGCTGCTGGCGCTGATACCGCGGGCAGCTGCCCCCGGGCCCCTTCAGGTCGCGGGCCCCATAGCAGTGGCGTGTCCTGCGTCTATTGACGGTACGCCACTGCCTAGTATGATTTTTGGAGCTTTTTCGAGTATGCTTAAAATATAAGACCTACTCCAAAAATAAGCCCTAGTTGCCGTTCTATAAGGAAGTGTCCAAACAGCTAAAAAACTTAAAGAACACAACATTACTCTTTATCAAAGAAAGCAGACACCCCCAAAAGAAAGTAGATGCCCCCTCTAGTTACAGTTGGCAAGTGACGATAGTGGATGAGCTCTCACACAGAGATTTGAATAGCTGTCAGGTTCCTCGCCATTCCAGCTGCATTGCACTGTAGCTCTCACAAACAGATAGGGTACCAGTATCACTCCAGGTGGGTGATACTTTTTCCACTCACAGAAGGAGCCAACCGCTGTAGAACGCAGGGGACGTGACAGTGACACAGATTTGTATGTGAGAGCCCATTCATTTGCCAACTCTAATTGTTTGGGGTCTGGTAAGTGCGATTCTCTCTGCTTTCTTTTGGGGGTAAACTTAGCAGTGCATAGAAAATAATAAATTAATCAGGTAATTTAAACCTTTGTAAATATGGTATATACCCACCACTATAAGACTGGTTCTGTACCATGAGAATAGCAGATCAGATAAGAAAATGTGCATCTGATCCAGTAACAGGATTAACACAAAATGATGATGTTCCAGAATGTGATGACATGATTATATGTGAATAAATGTTGATTTTTTTTTTTGTTGAAGAATAAATGTGGATTGTTGTTCGTGTATCTTTTGGCTAAAAAAATAATATAAGACACTGTCTTATTTTCGGGGACCACATGTAGTTAGCACTTGAAACATTGTATCAGAAAAATTTCCTAATTTTCCAAGGTCTCCTGGTCACAGTGTTGGCACAGTTTGCTCTCCCTGTGCCTTTGAGCTGCTCGATTTGCACCAGACGGTGGGTGCTCAGCTGTAGCATTTATTGTTCGTGGTTTGAGAGTTCTTCTAGATATGAATTTAACCTGTATTTACACTGAAAGATAATCGTGAATGAGCATTCTTGATTCATGATTATCTTGCAGTGTAGATAGGCTGCCGGTCAAAGCAGAGCGCAGAAGATCATCATGTTATGGCAGTAGTGTTGCGCAATCAGCAATTCTTTACAGATGGTTCAATGCGCCACATCTACTTTGGTCTGCATGTGTAAACAGGCCAATAAACGACTGCCAATCGGTAAAGGTTTATCGATCAGTGGTCACATCATACCACTGGTTGGTCCATATAAATGGGAACTAAAGGGTGCTTTACACGCTGCGATATCGCTAATGATTTATCGGGGTCATGTCGTTAGTGACGCACATCCGGCGTCCTTAGTGACATCACAGCGTGTGACATGTACGAGCGATCTTAAACGATCGCAAAACAGACAAAAATCGTTGGTTTTGGAGAGGTCGTCCTAAAACCAAATATCGTTGCCTGTTTGTTAGCGATGTTGTTCCTCGTTCCTGCGGCATCACACATCGCTATGTGTGACACCGCAGGAGCGACGAACATCTCCTTACCTCCGTCCACCGGCAATGAGGAAGGAAGGAGGCGGGCGGCATGTTATGGCCGCTCATCTCCGCCCCTCCTCTGCTATTGGATGGCTGCTGTATGACGTCGCTGTGACGCCGAACGAACCGCCCCCTTAGAAAGGAGGCGGATCACCGGCCAGAGCGACGTCGCTGACCAGGTATGTGCGTGTGATGCTGCCATAGCGATAATGTTCGCTACAGCAGCGATCACACAATATCGCACACACGACGGGGGCGGGTGCTATCGCGTGCAACATCGCTAGCAATTGCTAGCGATGTCGCAGCGTGTAAAGCACCCTTTAGTCTCTACTTTTCTGTGGACTTTAGTATATTGTTAGTTCCTGTGACATTCTTATCTTATTTTTCTAGCCGCTTAATATATATTCTTGGCTTTTATACGGTGTCTTTTTCCTTCGGTTATTGTCAGGTTGTGCTGACTGATGATTTGGTCAGGTTATGTTTGATAAGTAGCAAGTTTTTCTTTTGGTCCGAAAAATTTATTTTAAAATTTAACTTTTAATAGTGCAACTAAAAGTGATGAAGTATCACAAACACCAGACAAACATAAAAAGGTTCTGGCCCTCCTATCGTCTCAAGGATTCATATAAGCCCAGAAATTGTTTGGACCTTTAACCCAAATGTAATCGGACTTCAATACCCGTCAATATAGGTGCCAATTAACATCCGTGTCCAAAAAAAATGGATAATTCTTACCTCACTCCATAACAAAGATATGAATTGGTCTCACCACATATTATTTGGATGTCATCAAACGCACATATTGGGGTCACGAAATACCCCTACCTCCCGACGCGTTTCATTCAAGTATCGAACTCTTCAGGGGAGTCTCAAAAAATATATTACATCCTTTTAGGGTCCTTCAGAAACTGAACCCATATATCCGCATGACATGCTGAAAACAAATATACAATATCATAGGCATCAGCATGTCAGCCCACCAAACAAATCCATGGATGAAATTGGTACATAAAAAAACTCACCAACTAGTGAGGATTCATCACATAACCACTCTGTGACGCATCCAACTTCGGTCCCAAAAGTTATGGACCCATAGCCTATACACCATGCTGGGAGATAATGTGCAACTTCATAAGATAAGAGTCAGCACATCAAAGCTGCTGTACACATAAAACAAACAAGCAATTAGGGGACTCACCATGTGGCTGGAGCGGCCGTGCTTATCGCTCTATCAAAGGAACCACTGCACGCCGCCCAGATTTAAATATTCCCACCACGTCATATCATATGATGTAACTTCCGGTCATGTGATTAATGAACAGCTCAGAATGATTATACAGTTTCCATGGTGCCCGGACAACCATCCAGCGTCACTACCGCCCTCCGAGTCACATGACCGCATCTGAAGCATACCACGTCATATTGTCTATTAGGTTACCATGGCGCCGGGCTACACCCACCCGATCATGTGACGCCGACAAAATCAAAACATCTATGCGGCCACACAGAAGCCAGGACCTGATACCCGGCTCCTATCAGATCACATAACCGCAGCTAAGTCCGACTATATCATACTGCTGGAGCGGCTCCCGTCGCGCCGGAATTCGCCGCAGTGCACAGTGCCTGCCTCCAAATCACATGGCCACAGTGGGGCTGCACCGTACAAGAAAATATATGCAGTTACCATGATATTCAATGACGCTAGATGGTGCTGACTTACCGTTCAGAGCAAAGCATTGTCAGCTGGGTAAACCCAATCCGACCACAAAAGTCGTCGGGTTAGATCACTAGGCGAGACAACTGTCCCCAGGTTATAGAGCTGCAATTAAACCCCCTTGACAATGTTGAATATGGTTACAAAAGCTCAAAATAACACTCATGTCAACACACGCCATTCTATCACAAACGATTGCCATGATAACTCATACAATCGTCCATGAATGGTGTACATAGAATAGTGTGCGGAAAAAACAGCAACATTTTTCCACCTCCTACCCAACAAAAATTGAAACAAAAGAGGGCATATCAAAATATATTTTTTTATTATTTTTTCTTTATAATGGGGAGGCTGCCCCCGTTCAATAAAAACGGTGCCACCCATAAACATCATAAAAGAATACACGGTGATTGCATACTGCATAATTACAGATCTCGGCCAAATCACCAAAAATATTTTTTTCATTCTGATACACAACTGGAGAAACATTAACTCCATAAAGATATGGTGTATCACCCAGATAAATGGGGGTATTCCCTATAGTACCATTATTTTCATAAAGCGCATAGCAGCCAATACGAAGCAAAGGACATTAAAAATATCAAAAGAACAAAAAAATCAAAACTATTTTTTCATATACCTGAAAAATGATGATATATAATTACCTACTCCCAGCTCCAATTCAATTGTTGTTTTCTAAGGGCATTGATCACAAAAAGTATCGAATACAACACCCTCACCTCAACAGAGGAGGATGAAGACTCAGAAAAAGAAGAAGGAGATACCATGAACCAAGGAAGGAACTGCCATTTCCCTAGGAGTCTAACTATTAATCTCTAGCCCTACCTATCACGTGGGGGTTGGCGCCATAAAAAGAGACGGTGTGAGGGCGCCCCCACTCGGCCGACGTCTGACCCTCCTAACTAGCAAAGACCCTACATCACCACTAAATAAAGGGTGCAAATGAAAGCTCCTCATTTAGACCATTAGGGGAAAGGGTCTTTAACCAGTAAATCCATTTTGATTCTTGCTGTAGTAACCTCCTGTCCCAGTTACCTCCTCTAGGCAACGGCTTTATGTGATCAATGCCCTGAAACGCAATCACAGAAGAATCTCCATTGTGCCTACCATTGACATGTCTGGCTAGAGGAGTGTCGTTATCTAGCCTGATGTCCCTTAGATGCTCACCGATCCGTCGTCTTAGTTCTCTACGGGTTTTCCCCACATACTCTAATTTACATATACAGGTTGCTTTGTATATCACGCCCTTCGTTTTACAATTTATAAAGGACCGTATGTCATATTCCCTCTTCGTGACCTGGCTCATAAATTTTTTACCCACAGTGATGAAATTACAGGCAATACAGCCACTACATTTGTAGCAGCCTTTCAAAGCAGGCAAAGCACCAAAAGGATTATTTGGAGGAAGAAAACTATGGACCAGCCGGTCCTTTAGCGATCTTGCTTTTCTATAAGTGATGGACGGTCTGTCTGTAAGCAGACCCCCCACATCTCCATCCATTTTCAATATGGGCCAGTATTTCTCCAAGATTTCTCTTACATCCTTGGCTCCATTATTGAAAGTGGTTATGAATCTTATCACATTCCTCCCATCCTCTTTGGCCACTTTTTTAGGGGGATATAACAACTCGGTTCTTTTTACCTTACCAATGTCTGCAGCCGCCTTTTTTACCACCCACCTCGGATAGCCCCTTTCTTGAAACCTCCTCTCTAAGTCCTCTGACTGGTTCCTAAAGTGTGTTTCCTCGGAACAATTCCTACGAATCCTAGCAAACTGTCCCTTAGGAATACCTTTCTTCAGGCTTAGTGGATGATTGCTTTCCCACCGCAATAAGGAATTAGTTGAGGTAGGTTTTCGAAACGTACTTGTCACCAGAGTACCATCCGGATCCTTCTCGATTAACAAATCCAGAAAGGATAGCCTCGATCTATCCATTTCAAATGTGAAAAAAAGGCCTAAATTGTTATTGTTCAGATCTCTCATGAACCTTCTCAAATCATCTTCACTGCCCTTCCAGACCATAAAAATATCATCAATGAATCTGTACCAGATTCCGATGTTACTGTTCACAGATTCACACTCCTCCCTGAAGACCACCGTTTCCTCCCACCAGCCCAGGAGCAGATTGGCATAGGATGGGGCACATGGGCTCCCCATCGCTGTGCCCCTGAGCTGGTGGAAGGTGTGGCCATCAAAGGAGAAGACATTATGGGTCAGGCAGAATTCAAGAATGTCCAAGACAAATTCAGTGTGCTCCTCACACTGGATCCCCCTGGACTTGAGAAAATATTTGGCTGCAGTCAAGCCTAGGTCATGGCGTATTGATGAATATAACGACTCTACATCTATTCCCACCAGGAATGTCTCTTCCTCAAAAGATAGTCCTTCTACTTTTTTAAGCTGGTCGGTTGTGTCTTGTAAATACGAGCCCAAACCCACTACAAACGGTTTCAGGATGTCATCCAGGTAGATACCCAGATTTTGCGTCAGATTATCAACACCCGATATTATAGGTCTACCCTTCAAAGGATCGACACCCTTATGAAGTTTAGGCAAACTATAAAAAGTAGCCATAACCGGATATTTAGGAAGAAGGAAATCAAATTCGGACTTGCTGATTAGATTTCTATCCAGGGCAGACAAAAGGATCATCCTCAATTCCTTGAAATACTGATGTGATGGATTAGTTTTTAACTTAACATAACCATTCTTATCCTCAAGGATGCTATAACACATCTCCAGGTATTTAGATCGATCCATCACAACAGTATTCCCCCCTTTATCGGACTGCTTGATAACTATGTCCATTGCCCTACCCAGAGTGTCAAGGCTCTCCATCTCCTTCTTGGTGAGATTAAATTTAACCCTATGATTGGGTTTCAATCTCTCCAATTCATGAGATACCAGATTTTGAAAAACATCAATTGCACTTAGGTCACTCTGGACCGGAGGCGTCTTAGTGCTTTTTAATTTGCACTCTGTAAAGGGACCTCGACCTGTCAGTTCAGGTCCCATTTCATCCAGACCATACAATAGTCTGACATCCTCTAGGATGTCATCTGGAATTCCCAAATCAGTGCATGTTTTCTTATTATCTCTAATGAAATATTTTTTCCACTTCAGTTTCCTGATGAAGAGACCAAGATCCTTGACACACTCAAAATCATTATAGTCCGTTGTAGGCACAAATGATAGACCCTTACTTAGTACGCTGAGCTCTGTTGTACTTAATTCCCTACTTGAAAGATTAACTACTTGTTGAGATCCATTGGGGTCTGATTTTGGTAGCCCCCTCGGTTCGTACGGTTCCTGAGAAAATACTCCCTTGGCTCTAAAAAATGGCTATTTTGGTATGGTTGGTGGAATCTCCCTCTCCCATTACCAAAATTCTTTTTCTTCCTACCTCTCGCTCCCATTATCCTGCTCTCAGAATCAGACACATCAGTATCAGTAGTTGAGCAGTCAGTTTCACTCGGTTTGGCAAAACGTGGCTGAGCAAAATTATAAATTTTATTTTCTCTAAAATCTTGCAGATCCCTGTTATAAAATTTGTGTTTTTTATCTTTTAAATGATACTGATACTTTTCAATCGTATTCTGCAGAGTCTTTTCTTTTACCAAAAACTCTGTTTCTTTTGAAAAAGCATTAGTCATTTCTATTTGTTCTTTAAGTGCTGTTTCTAGATCTGCAAGATTTTTCTTTTCTTCATCCAGAAGTAAAGCCATGAGCCTTAGGGAGCTCTCTGTAGCTTCTTTTTCCCATCTAGTAGCTAACTCCTGGCTCCTGTAACGGTAACCAGGCTGTAGGGAGATTCTCAGGTGCCTTGGAACAATCTTATCACGTAGGTATACCTCTAAAGATTGAACCTCCCACCAAGATGCTGTCCTATTCTTGTAAATTTTTGTCAATTCTCGGAAGGCACCATTCAGAGTAGGAGTATATTTCTTTTGAACAAACGTTTTTTCTGAAAAAACATCTTTTGCCTCATTGGCCCAAGAGCCAGTGTCCATACCAGTACTCAGAAAACCCGCCATATCTTTAAGCACAATCAAAAATAAGTAGCCACTGGGTATAAATACAATTTATCAATGATAAGTAGCAAGTTTTTCTTTTGGTCCGAAAAATTTATTTTAAAATTTAACTTTTAATAGTGCAACTAAAAGTGATGAAGTATCACAAACACCAGACAAACAACATAAAAAGGTTCTGGCCCTCCTATCGTCTCAAGGATTCATATAAGCCCAGAAATTGTTTGGACCTTTAACCCAAATGTAATCGGACTTCAATACCCGTCAATATAGGTGCCAATTAACATCCGTGTCCAAAAAAAATGGATAATTCTTACCTCACTCCATAACAAAGATATGAATTGGTCTCACCACATATTATTTGGATGTCATCAAACGCACATATTGGGGTCACGAAATACCCCTACCTCCCGACGCGTTTCATTCAAGTATCGAACTCTTCAGGGGAGTCTCAAAAAATATATTACATCCTTTTAGGGTCCTTCAGAAACTGAACCCATATATCCGCATGACATGCTGAAAACAAATATACAATATCATAGGCATCAGCATGTCAGCCCACCAAACAAATCCATGGATGAAATTGGTACATAAAAAAACTCACCAACTAGTGAGGATTCATCACATAACCACTCTGTGACGCATCCAACTTCGGTCCCAAAAGTTATGGACCCATAGCCTATACACCATGCTGGGAGATAATGTGCAACTTCATAAGATAAGAGTCAGCACATCAAAGCTGCTGTACACATAAAACAAACAAGCAATTAGGGGACTCACCATGTGGCTGGAGCGGCCGTGCTTATCGCTCTATCAAAGGAACCACTGCACGCCGCCCAGATTTAAATATTCCCACCACGTCATATCATATGATGTAACTTCCGGTCATGTGATTAATGAACAGCTCAGAATGATTATACAGTTTCCATGGTGCCCGGACAACCATCCAGCGTCACTACCGCCCTCCGAGTCACATGACCGCATCTGAAGCATACCACGTCATATTGTCTATTAGGTTACCATGGCGCCGGGCTACACCCACCCGATCATGTGACGCCGACAAAATCAAAACATCTATGCGGCCACACAGAAGCCAGGACCTGATACCCGGCTCCTATCAGATCACATAACCGCAGCTAAGTCCGACTATATCATACTGCTGGAGCGGCTCCCGTCGCGCCGGAATTCGCCGCAGTGCACAGTGCCTGCCTCCAAATCACATGGCCACAGTGGGGCTGCACCGTACAAGAAAATATATGCAGTTACCATGGTATTCAATGACGCTAGATGGTGCTGACTTACCGTTCAGAGCAAAGCATTGTCAGCTGGGTAAACCCAATCCGACCACAAAAGTCGTCGGGTTAGATCACTAGGCGAGACAACTGTCCCCAGGTTATAGAGCTGCAATTAAACCCCCTTGACAATGTTGAATATGGTTACAAAAGCTCAAAATAACACTCATGTCAACACACGCCATTCTATCACAAACGATTGCCATGATAACTCATACAATCGTCCATGAATGGTGTACATAGAATAGTGTGCGGAAAAAACAGCAACATTTTTCCACCTCCTACCCAACAAAAATTGAAACAAAAGAGGGCATATCAAAATATATTTTTTTATTATTTTTTCTTTATAATGGTGAGGCTGCCCCCGTTCAATAAAAACGGTGCCACCCATAAACATCATAAAAGAATACACGGTGATTGCATACTGCATAATTACAGATCTCGGCCAAATCACCAAAAATATTTTTTTCATTCTGATACACAACTGGAGAAACATTAACTCCATAAAGATATGGTGTATCACCCAGATAAATGGGGGTATTCCCTATAGTACCATTATTTTCATAAAGCGCATAGCAGCCAATACGAAGCATTTATGTACCAATTTCATCCATGGATTTGTTTGGTGGGCTGACATGCTGATGCCTATGATATTGTATATTTGTTTTCAGCATGTCATGCGGATATATGGGTTCAGTTTCTGAAGGACCCTAAAAGGATGTAATATATTTTTTGAGACTCCCCTGAAGAGTTCGATACTTGAATGAAACGCGTCGGGAGGTAGGGGTATTTCGTGACCCCAATATGTGCGTTTGATGACATCCAAATAATATGTGGTGAGACCAATTCATATCTTTGTTATGGAGTGAGGTAAGAATTATCCATTTTTTTTGGACACGGATGTTAATTGGCACCTATATTGACGGGTATTGAAGTCCGATTACATTTGGGTTAAAGGTCCAAACAATTTCTGGGCTTATATGAATCCTTGAGACGATAGGAGGGCCAGAACCTTTTTATGTTGTTTGTCTGGTGTTTGTGATACTTCATCACTTTTAGTTGCACTATTAAAAGTTAAATTTTAAAATAAATTTTTCGGACCAAAAGAAAAACTTGCTACTTATCATTGATAAATTGTATTTATACCCAGTGGCTACTTATTTTTTTTTCAGGTTATGTTTGAGCAAGTTATTCCAAAGCGGCTGGTTTGCATCAGACAGCTTCCCGTCGCAAGGCTTTATTATGATAGGAACTTAAGGCCGCTTTACACGCTACGACATCACTAAAGCGATGTCGTTGGGGTCACGGAATTTGTGACGCACATCCGGCCGTTAGCGACATGTGACACCTATGAGCGAATTTGAATCGTTGCAAAAACAGCGATTTGCCCATCACGCACAAACGATGGGGACGGGTACACACACTAGTGATCTCGCTAGCGAGACCGCAGCGTGTAAAGCGGCCTTTAGACTGCTATTTTGTAGGTCAGTAGAGAATGATAGCACACTTTTCAGAGAATTCACCCAGCTCAGTACAAAATTGATAGTTTGAGGTACTCCAGTGGAATTGGAGTAAGGAACTTGTAAAACACCAGGTAGTACCCCGAATTTCATCACAATTTCAGCGGTAACTCGATCCTCGGGATGCAGATACCATTGAATAGCATGGTGAAACAGAGAACCAATGACTCCGTGATCCACCATTTGGCCTGGGTCTGTGAGTCTGAGACTCTAAGTACTGCAGGTGGGATGACGTTACTACATTGTGCCCTCTGTGCAGAATCCTCAGCCCTCACACTACAAACACTCGAGTGGCACGCAGGGGAAACGAGTGTGGCGAGTAGTGGTAATTTTTGAAATGTCAGTAGTTGTGGAGACCATCATACTGAGTGGATGGTTGCAGGAGGCCCTTATACTGAGTGGGGGTCCACATACTGATCTGGGGACATCCTACTGTGTGGGGTGCTGTGAGGGCTATGATACTGAGTGGGATGCTGTAGGGACTCCCATACTGAGTTGGGGCTGTGGGTGCCCCAATACTGAGTGGAGGACTGTGGAAGCCATTATTCTGAGGGGGGCTTTGTGGGAGCAATCATGTTGAGTGTGTGACTTTTGGGGTCCTGATACTGAGTTTCAGACTGTAAGCGCCCCATCCTGAAAGTGAACACTATGGGAGCACCATCCTGAAATGGAAGACTATGGAAGCCATCATACTGAGTTGGGGGTAGGCTGTTGAGGCCATCATACGAGGGGGGGGGGGCTTTGGAGGTCAACATCATATTATTTTGTTGCCACTGTGGGGGTTTACTGTAGGGATATCATACTGAGTGTGTGTGGGTGGAGAGTATTAGAGCACCATCAGCCATGATAGGGGTATCATGGGTGAGGGGTGAGAAGCACTGTGTGAAGTACCAGTAGAAATACAATTAGGAATTCTTGTCAGAGATTAATAAAGAACTGAGGACATCTATTTTTCTTTACCTCATAGTTACTAAAAAATGCCTACAACACTACTGGCTCATTATGCTCTAGTGTGTATTGGCAGGATTAAAGAGATGGCCATATTGCCCACGTTCCCTTTTGAACACAAAAGTACTGTTATGATTATATAATGTGTATTGTGACATACGTTATTAGTGATAGATTGTATTTGTCTGTCTGTAGGTAGAGTTAGTGTTAATGTTGGGACTAGCCTCTCACACCCTACCTAGAGTCAGAGAAAAACAACAACATGAAGTCACAGTTTTCTGCCATGAGGGCAGATAGGGTCCAGCATGCATTAGTGATGGACCTTTGGTCTGACTAGTGAGCTGAGCCACATGACGTGGGTGTCCCATATGTGGGTGGAGACCGAGTCAGTGGATAGCATGATGCTGAGTAAAGAGGAAGGAAAACAAATGGAAGGACGAGGTGGTCAACCGAAGACGGGTCCTGGACACAACGTCTATCAGTATAGTCTCAATTTTATAAGTCTGACAGGTAAAGGGCCAGGATGGAAAAGAGAACGTGAGATGAAGGGAGTGCCCCGGGCAGGAGTTCCAAGGCATCAGAAATTAAAGATCTAAATTCTTAGAAACCAGCATTTACAAGATTATTTCTTCATATTTGTAGTTTATTTTCATTTCCATGATTTCTTTCAAATAGCAATATGCAATTTTTATAATCTGTTTAACTTCAGCTCTCTTTAGACTTGTGCTAGGGATACATGATTCCATCCATTTTGTTTCTTCTAGAATTCCTTTTCTAATTAGCCAAGTCAACTATTTTACTGTAAATGGAGGCATTTTGAAAGTCACTTAACAGCTATAATAATCCAGCATTTTCTCCAAAATATTTCATGGCTAAAGCTCCCATGCACTTTAAATTGCGGTCTGCTAAGCACTCAGTTGTTCTCCATCATGGGCTCCTTCCTATAATGTCCCCCATCCTGGCCCATTCCTTTAATAAAGTCATCCATCTTTGACCCCTTTCTCTAATAATGTCCCCATACTGATCCCTTTTATTACTAATTTCCCCCATCCTGCGCCCCGTCCTGGTATAATGTTCCCTATCCTGGCCCATTCCAGGTATAATGTCTCTTATCCTGGGCCCCTTCCTGGTATAATACATTACATCCTAAGCCCCTTCCTCATATAATGTTCAACATCCTGGTATAACATCCCCATCCTGGCCCCTTTCAGGTATAATGTCCCCATCCTGGGCTCTTCCAAGTTTTATCAAATGGGGGTGGAGGGGCAGATAGAGGTGTCACCCGGAGTTTGGCTCAAAATTTGCCGAGTGTCCTGGCGACATCAGATACTGTTCACACTACAGATTCTGACACTCCACAATATGGTTTCTCTGGTGCATAGCCAGGCTTGGGTGTCGACCAGCTGTGTGCTCATTAATGGTTGGGCTAGCAAGATTTAATCTCTACTAGCCTGCTGGCTGGTCACCACTAGGATCACATGTTGTGGGAAACCTATCACAGTTTCTCCCCACCTTTTTATAAGATGGTGGAATCTGTCTTCCTATGCCTACTATAGCTTCTGCTAAACTTGTGTGCTGTGTGTCTCAGTTTGCTGGTGTTTAGACTGCATGCTGCTTGGCTGTTGTAGAATTCTCTCATCGTTTCGCTGTTTCCTCCTCTGTGTGAGCGTGCTGTGTGATTGAGTTTGGTTTCCCTTGTTTGTTTATTCCCGTAGGTTTAACCACTCCTGTCCCGGCCCTATCCTGGAGTGAGGGACAGGGGTTATTATATCAGAGCTGGCCAGGAGCAGGGCAAGGAAGGCAGCCCAGGTGTCCTCACCTTCAGAGGTATATCTGGGCACAGGGATAGTTAGGGCCCCCTTAGCCTAAGGGGCCAGTCTAAGAGCTCCGTTCCCCTGTGATCTCCATACCACCACAGGCGCTTTAACTGGCTTCTGCTGTACCTCATATTTAGATATTCAAGAAACATTTTGTTGTTCCCTATGATTTTTCTACTTTTTTAACAACTGTAACTGTATTTGCTAATCTTTAGCTGAACACATAGCTTCAATTAAAGGTGTGTAAGTGGTTTAAGTGAATATTAGAAAACCTTTCTGGACAGGAAGCAGAGAGAGATTCTATTTTCTCACTCCTCTTTTACATCACATCTCTACTTCTTTTTTTATCATCAGGATATTCCTGATTTATAACTATTAATGTGTTACCATTATGTTAAATTATTCCACTGCTTAATCACATAAAGGTTAGTACATTAACTTCCTGATTGAACTGTAACTCAAAGTCAAATACACTTCAGCAGAGTACAATGCTCTGTAATGCACCAATTCTAGTATTATGGCACAAATTAGTGTTAGGATTAATATTTTTCATTCCATTTGCCAGTCTCAGGGTAAAAATTGTTGTCATCACTCACCACAGAATGAGTATCCCCTTACTTCAATGCAAGCTGGGGTAACAATGTGGCTGCAGGTTATATTCCTCCACCATACTCACATTAAGGGTACGCTCACACGAGCGTTGAAATCGGACGAGTGCAATGCTATAAAATCTCGGATTGCACTCAGACCAATTAGTGAATGAGGGACAGCAGTCGGTCAGCTTTTCTTGCATCCAGATTCTGGATGCGAGAAAAGTAGCAGCATGCTGCGATTTTCTGCGAGAGCCGTATCTTTCACACCCATTCAAGTGGGTCAAACAGTTCGAGAGATAGGCGCTTCAAGTGAAAATTTAGGCCAATGAAAGCATAGTTTATACAGTACTTGGTTTAAAACCGTATGAATTGGGAAGTCAAGGTATAAGCGTGCCCTCTCCGGCATTAAACTAGTAATCGCACATAGAGGCATTTACAGTTAGGTTCCCGATATAACGATAATACCTTGCCATTGTTATCGGACTCACATGGATTAGCCAATGTATATGCTAAAAATGTCTTTTTGTCAATATTTCCAAAGCAGTGCGATGTCAGTGGGGTCAAATTGAAAGTGCCGCACATCCGGCGTCGCAGGCGATATTGTAGTGTGTAAAGCCTTTTTGATACGATTAACGAGCGCAAAATCGTTGTAATCGTATCATCGGTGTAGCCTCGGTCATTTCCATAATTTGGAAATGACCGATGTTACGATGTTGTTCCTTGTTCCAGCAGCATCACACATCGCTGTGTGTGAAGCCGCAGAAGCGAATAACATCTCCTACCTGCGTCCTGCGGCTCACGCCAGCTATGCGGAAGGAAGAAGGAGGGCGGGATGTTTACGTCCCGCTCATCTCCGCCCCTCCGCTTCTATTGGCCGCCTGCCGTCGCTATGACGCTGCACGACCCGCCCCCTTAATAAGGAGGCGGGTCGCGGGCCAGAGCGACGTCGCAGGGCAGGTGAGTGCTTGTCAAGCTGGCGTAGCGATAATGTTCGCTACGCCAACTATCACCATGATATCGCAGCTGCGACGGGGGCGGGGACTATCACGCTCGACATCGCAAGCATCGGCTTGCGATGTCGTAGTGTGCAAAGTGCCCCTTAGACTTGAGTCGACACTTTAAGCCCATAGTGATTATGTAACTGTATCTTGAATATGTTTTGATAAACAGCTAAAATGCCAAAACTTGTGTCACTAACCAAATATTTCTGCACCTAACTGTATATTAATAGATAGCAAGATTTCAGTCAGGACTATCCCACCACCATCTTCATAATAGAGGTGCAGTGACACAAACAATATAACTCTTATGGTTGAATGATGGTCCCTCTTGTGCACAATGGCAGTAAACACCTCTGTTATAATGTGACAGGTTCTCATTATACTGTAACATGGAAATTTCTCTGTTGTTACATACTTTGTCCCATTCATCCCCATCACTGATCTGCCAATAACCTCAGTCACCTAGCTCCTGAGATTGTCTCCGCTTCTTTCTCTCATTCCTCACATACTTGAATTACATTTTAGAATGGTGATGACTATGATAATTGAGCTGTCCTTCTATCCCTGCATCCCAGTGTCAGGTATGAGCAGCGAAAGGGGATGATATTCTGTGCAGGTACCTGACTCATGTCACTGTTGGCACTGCCTCCTTTATTTAAGGCATTGCCACTATCCAGGCCTCACACTTACCTTTATCAGCCGGGAGGATTATACAGGGATTCAGGTGAGAATGTAACATTTTATTTATTTATTTATTCCTTGAAAATGTTTTGTTCATTCCAAGTTATTTTGCTAAAAGCTCCAGCTACAGTGTCCGAAACAAGGTAGTAAATAGCATTTCCATATCCAAAGTCAAAGGTCCATTGTGTTTGTAAAAATGTTTGGGGGTAAATAATTTGGGCTATTAGGAGGCTTTATAATTTATATTAAATAAATAGGGGTAAGGCAAATAATAAATCCTATGCAGTTAAAGTATGTTAAGAAAATGTATGTTCCATAAAAAAAAAATCCTTTCTTAAAGTCTAGATTATATCCCAAAGCTAAAGTCACATCTTTTCTATTTGTTATTGTCACCAAGTGTATGGATAAATAGCCTATCTACTTAGCAGACCTCATATACTGCAAAGGGGCATTACTCTTTATTATATCATTCTAACACTGAACAAGCAGGAAATGCTGAAAGAGTTGTAGGGAGTAAAATGCTGGATATAACTCAGGATCAGTACAGGATAAATAATGTAATGTATGTACACAGTGACTGCACCAGCTGAATAGTGAGTGCAGCTCTGGAGTATAATAAAGGATGTAACTCAGGATCAGTGCTGGATAAATAATGTAATGTATGTACACAATGATTGCACCAGCAGAATAGTGAGTGCAGCTCTGGAGTATAATACTGGAGGTAATTCAGGATCAGTACAACTTAAGTAATGTAATGTATGTACACAGGGATTGCACCCGAAGAATAGTGAGTGCAGCTCTGGAGGTAACTCAGGATCACTACAGGATAAGTAATGTAATGCATGTACACAGGGATTACACCAGCAGAATAGTGAGTGCAGCTCTGGAGCATGCTACAGGATGTAACTCAGAATTAGTACAGGATAAGTACAAGTAAAATATATCTTTGTACCGTGTTAGCCAGTAGAGATAAAAAAAAATTGTTTAAAAGAACTGAGAGTCCTCAGTGGTTGATACCTTTTAATGGCTAACTGAAAAGATGGTAATAATTGCAAGCTTTCGAGACTACTCAGGTCTCTTCATCAGGCATGGTATAACACAAAATCTGAAGAGTCACATATTTATACACAACAGGTCTTAGAATAGTGCAGTAAAAAAAAACCCAAAACAAGTTATATAAAACAGAACTCTCACTATGGCAGGGGGCAAACTGTTGTGGCCATAAATTTTGCTGCAGTTCAGTGTGAAAGTTTTATTGTCCTTTGATAAGGGTCTGGTCCAGGCTGTGACACGCTCGGATGGTCAGAGGAGCACATCTCTTAATTGATGTAAAAAGACATGAATCCATGAGACACATTCATTCCTACTCTGAATGTGTCAAAGGTCATCATAAGTTTGTACTCCCATAGTCTCCTATCTCTCTGGGACTTGAAGTTTCCTTTCAATACCAGCAATTTCATGTCCATGATGCTGTGGTCTGGGTTACAGAAATGTTTGGCCACAGGTAGATCCATCCTTTTTTCTCTAATTGTGTGGCGGTGAGAATTCATCCTTGTCCTGAGCTGTTGTCCTGTCTCCCCTACATACAGACCCCCAGTTGGACATTTGGTACATATAATTAAGTATACCACATTAGTTGTGGTGCAGCTGAAGGTACCTGGGATCTTGTAGTCCTGATGTGATCTGGGAATCTTTATCTTGTCCGTTGTCAATATTAATGGACAGGTCTTACATTTTTTCTGGTTGCAGGGAAATGTTCCTGTTGTTGTTGGAGAGGACAGGGAGCTTCTGACAATGATGCTTCTTAGATTTGGGGGCTGTCTAAAACACAGAAGTGGGGGGTCTGGAAAAATAGATTTTAACCGGGCATCTTTTTGCAGTAATGGTTGTAGTTTCCGTGCAGCTCCTCTAAACACCTCCAGATGTGGATTGTAGGTGACTACAAGAGGGACCCGGTTGTTTTCTTCTTTAGTTTTATAATGTAGGAGATGGTTTCTTGATATTCTGGTGGCTCTTGTAATCTGGTTTTCAATTGTTCTTGGGTGGTAGCCTTGATTCAGAAAGGTCTTTCTGAGGCCCTCAAGGTGATTGTCTCTATCTGTACTGTTGGAACATATCCGATTGTACCTGATAGCCTGGCTGTATACAATAGAGTTTTTTATGTGTTTTGGATGAAAACTGTCCCATTTCAGGTATGTTGGACGGTCAATTGGCTTCTTGTACAGGGATGTCTCTATTTTAATTGTTCCGTAGTTTAATGATGGTGTCCAAGAAGTTGATTTCCATGCAGGAGTAGCTGAGTGTTAAGTTGATGGTGGGATGAAACTGATTAAAGTGTTCATGGAAGGTCTTCAGCTGCTGCTCAGACTCTGTCCAGATGATTAATATCATCAATGTAACGGTAGTAGGCCAGAGGCCTGATAGGACAAGAGGATAAAAAGTCACTCTCAAGCTTGGCCATGAAAAGATTTGCATATTGTGGTGCCATTTTGCTTCCCATTGCAGTCCCAGTCTCCTGTAGATATATGTCATTGTCAAATGCAAAGTAATTATGGGTGAGGATGAATTTTGTAAGCTTCATCACAGAATTGGCATCAATTCCTGTATTTTCCAGGAAAATTTTGCAAGCATTTAATCCATCCTGGTGTGGAATATTCGAGTACAAGGATTCCACATCCATGGTAGCAAGGATGGTTCCCTCTGGAAGAGGACCTATTGCTGATAGTTTTTTCAATAGGTCAGTAGTGTCCTGGATGTAGCTGGTTGTATCCCTTACCAAGGGTTTAAGGATACCCTCTACCCATCCAGAGATTTGTTCAGTGAGGGTGCCCACACATGAAATGATGGGTCTTCCTGGGTTTCCAGATTTGTGAATTTTGGGAAGCATGTAGAATGTGCCTATTCTTGGACTCACCGGTATCAGTTCATCAGTTCTTATGGATATGTCAGGCAGACAAGAGGCCAACTTGTTAAGTTCCTTGTAATAGTCCTGTGTAGGGTCAGACTCCAATTTCTTATAGTAGCGTGTGTCCATCAGTTGTCTGTGTGCTTCCTTCATGTAGTCTGATTTGTTCATCATGACTATTGCACCCCCCTTGTCTGCAGGTTTAATGATGATTTCTTTGTTGGTTTTCAAAGATTTTATGGCCCTTCTCTCCTGGGCACTGATGTTGGATGGTTGCCTCCTGTGTGTGTCTAGGAAAGTGGATTTTACCAAATGTCTGAAAGTGTCTATATAGTTATCCAGATGAGGGTTGTGTCCTGGTGGAGGTGTCCAATCTGATCTTTTCCTGGTTGTCAAGATCCGTCTTCCTTCAGTCTGGGTGGATTCTGAAACATCTGCATCGCTAAAATATTCCCTCAGACGTAGTCTCCTGAAGTAATCTTCCATGTCGCTGCAGAGTTCAATTTTGTCTAGAGCTTTAGTAGGACAAAATGAGAGTCCTCTAGAAAGCACAGCAAGTTCCACTTTGTTTGGTTTGTAATCCGAGAGATTGATAACACAGTTAGATGCTTTTGTGCCTTGAATGGAGTAGTTGTCCAAGTTGTCAGGTTTTGGCTTTGTTCTCCACCTGTTTGTATTAAGTCCTGAATTGAGGCGCAGTCTATGTAGCTTCTTTTCCTTGTTGTGGATCAGAAGGGTTCGTAGTCTGTAGTAGTATTGTTGTACTTCTTGTTCTGTGCTTTCTGGAAGTGTCTTCCTTTGTGTTTCAAATTCCCTCTGGATTTTACTCTTGATGCTGTAGAAGACATGCAAAAGGTGGTTCCTTAGTCTCTCAGAAGTCCTGTGACAAAGGTTTTGTGCATAATGGGTATTGTAGGTATGTAGAATTGGGTTTGTAATCCAGAGTCCTTTGGGGATCAAAAACCAATTTCAGTTATATAAAGATTAGAGGATCACTTGAAAACCAGAAAAAAACTCTCTAAAACATCACTTTTATTAATACTGTTAAAATACTAAAATAGTACTGAATTCTGGAATAATATCCAGAAATAAGAATATCAACAAGTCGTGCTTAGTGATAACTAGAACAAGTCTTGAAGGGGGACAGGGGGTGTACACCGCCTACTATATTGAATTATAATGTTGATAATTATGAGGATAAGGTAGTGGGTCTAGTAGTCCCTGATGTTATTCCCTACCTAACCACGGAGGTCAAAAACACCTTAATTTTCTGGGTGCCCCCCGTTCCTCGGCGGCTAGCCCTATCTGCCCCTGTAACTGCTCCTGACCTTAACCCACCACCAAGTGAATTGTGCAGCGGTGCATAACAGTCATGTGTCATAGATCATATCCAATTACGAAATTGAACCCAATTCTCATATACAAGGAAAGATTTCAAATCACAGTTTTACAAATTACCTATATGGCTACAAAACTGGGATGATACATGAAATTAAGGGTCTAGGCAAGGATGATGGACCTGTGGTCCTAGTATTTATCCTGCCAGGACTAACTTGATCCCAGCCCAAATCTCATATGCAAATGAAAGATTTCAAATCACAGTTTTACAAATTACCTATATGGCTACAAAACTGGGATGATACATGAAATTAAGGGTCTAGGGAAAAGATGATGGACCTGTGGTCCTAGTACTTATCCTGCCAGGACTAACTTGATCCCGACGCGTTTCCCCCCAAACGTCTTGGGGTTCATCAGGGGATATAGATATAGCAAGATATCTCTAGTCTGTTAAGGCCATCAATCTCCTCATTGTTTATATTCTCCATAAAACCAGGGTCCTGTATGGTCCTTAAGTAGGTCCAGTTAGAATGCCGTACCCCCCCAATAGGTGCTGGATTTTCAAATGAAAAATCCCTTCCAACGGTACCAGGAAGGTTCTCTAAAACAGTAGGTGTCTGTAATGACAACCTTTCACCGTGGCATCAGGTCCCTAAGTCTTGATGCTGTAGAAGACATGCAAAAGGTGGTTCCTTAGTCTCTCAGAAGTCCTGTGACAAAGGTTTTGTGCATAATGGGTATTGTAGGTATGTAGAATTGGGTTTGTAATCCAGAGTCCTTTGGGGATCAGATTCTCCTTTTTGCATTTGGATAAGAAAAATATGTCGCTGTCCAGTTGTGCGCGTTTCTTCAGAAGTGTCTTTAGTTCCATAAAGATGCGGTACATTCTGGTATCCTCCATTTTGATACAAGTAAAATATATCTTTGTACCGTGTTAGCCAGTAGAGATAAAGAAGAAAACAACCGGGTCCCTCTTGTAGTCACCTACAATCCACATCTGGAGGTGTTTAGAGGAGCTGCACGGAAACTACAACCATTACTGCAAAAAGATGCCCGGTTAAAATCTATTTTTCCAGACCCCCCACTTCTGTGTTTTAGACAGCCCCCAAATCTAAGAAGCATCATTGTCAGAAGCTCCCTGTCCTCTCCAACAACAACAGGAACATTTCCCTGCAACCAGAAAAATGTAAGACCTGTCCATTAATATTGACAACGGACAAGATAAAGATTCCCAGATCACATCAGGACTACAAGATCCCAGGTACCTTCAGCTGCACCACAACTAATGTGGTGTACTTAATTATATGTACCAAATGTCCAACTGGGGGTCTGTATGTAGGGGAGACCGGACAACAGCTCAGGACAAGGATGAATTCTCACCGCCACACAATTAGAGAAAAAAGGATGGATCTACCTGTGGCCAAACATTTCTGTAACCCAGACCACAGCATCATGGACATGAAATTGCTGGTATTGAAAGGAAACTTCAAGTCCCAGAGAGATAGGAGACTATGGGAGTACAAACTTATGATGACCTTTGACACATTCAGAGTAGGAATGAATGTGTCTCATGGATTCATGTCTTTTTACATCAATTAAGAGATGTTCTCCTCTGACCATCCGAGCGTGTCACAGCCCTGGACCAGACCCTTATCAAAGGACAATAAAACTTTCACACTGAACTGCAGCAAAATTTATGGCCACAACAGTTTGCCCCCTGCCATAGTGATAGTTCTGTTTTATATAACTTGTTTTTTGTTTTTTTTTTTACTGCACTATTCTAAGACCTGTTGTGTATAAATATGTGACTCTTCAGATTTTGTGTTATACCATGCCTGATGAAGAGACCTGAGTAGTCTCGAAAGCTTGCAATTATTACCATCTTTTCAGTTAGCCATTAAAAGGTATCAACCACTGAGGACTCTCAGTTCTTTTAAACAATTTTTTTTTACAGGATAAGTAATGTTTTTACACAGTGACTGCACCAGAATAGTGAGTGCAGCTCTGGAGTATAATACAGGATGTAACTCAGGATTAGTACAGCATAAGTAATATAATGTATTCACATAAGTGACTAGACTTTCCTAATCCTCTTTTTCTGTGAATTTATTTATACTGAACAAAAATATAAAGTCAACACTTTTGTTTTTGCTGCCATTTTTTATGAGCTGAGAAAAAGTCTTAGATCTTTTAGTTATGTACAGAAAAGGCCTTTTAATCTATCCAAGTCACAGGTAGGAAATATCAAGACGCTGATTAGACAGCATGATTATTGCACAGGTGTGCCTTAGGCTGGCCCCAAAAAATGGCCACTCTAAAATGTGCAATACCTGGTGTGACGACAATTTGCCAGTCTGCCATCTGCCCCAAACAGTGAAAACTGGGATTCATCCGTGAAGAGAACACCTTTCCAATGTGCCAGACACCACTGAATGTGAGCTTATACCCTCTCAAGACGGTTACAACGACAACAAACTGCAGTCAGGTGGAGACCCCGATGAACACGACGAGCAGCAGATGAGCTTCTCTGAAACACAGTTTGTGCAGAAATTCTTTGGTTATGCAAACTGATTGCTGCAGCAGTTGTCCGGGCGGCCGGTCTGAAACGATCTTGGAGATGAAGATGCTGGATGTGGAGGTCCTGCGCTGGTGTGTGTTAAACCTGGTCTGAAGTTGTGAAGTCTGTCAAATTCTCTGAAACGCCTTTGGAGACGGCTCATGGTAAATAAATGAATGAACATTAAATTCACGGGCGACAGCTCTGGTGACATTCCTGCAGTCAACACACCAGGTTCACGCTCCATCAAAACTTGGACATCTGTGACATTGTGCTGTGTGATAAAACTGCACATTTTATAGTGACCTTTTATTGTGCCCAGCCTAAGGCGCACCTGTGCAATAATCATGCGGTCTAATTAGCATCTTGATATGCAACACTTGTGAAGTGGATGGATTATTTCAGCGAAGAAGAACGAGAAGAGTTCACTAACACAGATTTAGAAAAATAGTGAACAATATTTGAGAGATAAAGGCCATTTGTGTCCATAGAAAAAGTCTTAGATCTTAGAGTTCAGCTCATGAAAAATGAGAACAAAATCTAACGTGTTGTGTTTATATTTTTGTTCAGTGTATTTATCTGTCTATCTAATAGATATATCAGACATATCTATTTCTATTTTTAAATTTAGGAGTGGGTGATCTTGCAACCTTCAGATAAACAAGTTCATCCACTATAATGAATGGAGCTATGTGGAACACGATTTCACAACTGTGTAACAGCTTTGTCATTCTGCATGAATATTTATCTATCTATTTATAGGTCCATCCTTCTATATCTATCTATCTATCTATCTACCGCTATCTAGCTATGTATAATAAAAATAATAAGTTTTTTATAAATACATTTTAGAAGATTGATTGTGATTCTAGAGAAACGTCAATGTGTTTAAATTCAGGATCATATTAATGAATAAACAATCACTATTAAAGTCAATGTTGTGATAACTGTTTTCTTATCATTTGTTTTCTTATCATTTTTATCATCATTTTTTTTTTAATTTTTATAAATTGTTTTCTTATACTTTTTATCTGTCATATTTTTAATCAATTATTTTTATAATAAATAAAGTATGAAAAAATATGAAAACTATAGGTCAAAAGGAACCTATATATATATATATATATATATATATATAAAAAACAGAATTTAGGTTGTGATTATGTGAGTAGTAGTACTAAAATTTACTGAATTTCCCAATTATGCTTGGACAGATACTGGGCACACAGAAGGGAAAGGTCTGAGACTCTGATCTCAGAATGAAGTGGAAGATGCTCGCCACGCTCGGGCTGCTCCTAGCAGGTAAGACAGAAAATCTTTGCAGTGGACACAGATATTGGAAGAGAAATTTTCATGAATTTGCACAACACCCATCCTTTCAAAAATTCCAAAAGGTGTGAAACCTGCAACCATTGTTGGGTTTCTCCTTCACAATTCTTTTAGGCTATGTGCGCACTTTGCGTCGGGGTAGTTGCAGTTCTAAACGCATCCTCTGGCAGAAATTGTCTTTGTCAAATTTGGTTTTGTCCTCAAAAACGCTAAAAATACGCGTGCGTTTTTACCGTGTTTTACCTGCTTAAAGTTAGATGCGTTTTGTATACAAAGACACTAAATAAAGTTTAAACATCCAAACACTATGAAAAAAAAAGAAAAAAATGATAACAAATATCTTGAATAAAATCACACACAAAATAGATTATTTTATTAAAATGATAACTGTGTTCTAATATTTATGTATTAAATAACGTTAAATTATTGATTTTCATTAATTTAATTGTCAGACTATGTGTGTGTGTAAAGGGACATATCATGGCCTTAGGGTATGTGCGCACGTTGCTTTTTACCTGCTTTTTACCTGCTTTTTTGCTGCTTTTTCTTCTGCGCTGTTTAATGCCAAAATGGATGTGTTCTTCTATTCAAGCAAAGTCTATGGGAATTTGGGTTTCTTGTTCACACTATGTTGTTCAAAATGCTGCCTTTTTGTGGCAGAACTTTGGTCAAAAACTCAGCTTTTCAAAGAAGCAACATGTCAATTGTTTTTGCCATTTGGGTTTTGCACTGCAAAGCTGAGTTTCTGACCAAAGTTCTGCCACAAAAAGGCAGCATTTTGAACAACATAGTGTGAACAAGAAACCCAAATTCCCATAGACTTTGCTTGAATAGAAGAACACATCCATTTTGGCATTAAACAGCGCAGAAGAAAAAGCAGCAAAAAAGCAGGTAAAAAGCAGGTAAAAAGCAACGTGCGCACATACCCTTAATGTAATGTCAAAAACGCATGCGTTTATTTAGTCAAAAAAGCATGCTTTCTGCATCAAAAAAGCATGTTACATGCTAGTATTTTGATTTTGGTTGCGTTTTGAAAGTTCTCATTGACTCTAATGTTAGCAAAACGCTGCCAAAATGGCAAAAACAATTGACATGTTGCTTCTTTAAACGCTGAGTTTTTGCCAAATTTTCTGCAACTAAAACGCAGCGTTTTTAACAGTATAGTGCACACAATAAATCCCAATTTCTCATAGACTTTGCTTGAAAATCAAAACGCATGTATTTTGGCATTAAAACGCTGCAGTTCAAAACGCTGCGGAAACGCATGAAAAAACGCAAAGCGCGCACATTGCCTTAAACATTAAGCTCAATACATTTTCAGAAAAGTATAATCAGAATCAGCCTATTGGTTTTTATGATCCCGCACTATAGGATGACTTATAATATAATCTACACCTAATAATCACAGCATTGTCAATAGCAGACACTGTTTTATATATATATGAAAAAGTGTAAGGCGATTATGAATAATAATGTACATCCATTATATGAGCTATTCATGAGACAGAAGAGCACCTTCAGTAACCGGCTAATCCTTCTGAGTTGTAAAAATATAGGAAATCATTTGTGCCAACTGCTATGGGAATGTACAACAATAACATTAGTGTAAAATCATCAAGGTGAATGTTTCCTTCTTTATTTCTTCTACTTTTCAGTTCACCCGCTGTGTATGACCTAATCTAATATATAATGTTCTTCTGTGAACTCTACTGACTTGTCAATTAAGTAATTCATGTTATTATTTAAGTTGTGCTGCTGTGATACCATAATTTCCCACGGGATCAATAAAGTGTATTGCATCGTATCGTATCTTTGAGCTTGTCTGCTAATCTCTCCCATCAAACAACAAACAATGGGAGGAAGAAATAGGTACAATCCACACTGCCAATGAAAGGCAGCGCAGATTTTACTCCATTCTTCCTCCTATTGTTTGCTGATTCCACGTGGGCCTGCTGCAGCCATTTATGCTGTTATAGGGGTTGTGACTTTCACAACCCTATGAGATGAGCCTCTCCTGGTTTTATTTGGATATATATATTTGGGTAAGACCCTATTTGCACTTTCTTGTCTCCAGCATCTCCATTTTTTGCACTCTCTCCTTTTTGTGAATGAGATTTCATATTTTTCTGCAGTAAAGCAACTTTCTGGAACTGTTCTAGTGCAGTAGCACTTAGCCAAGATTGCTGCTCTCAAAATAAAACAATATTATACTGTTAATGGAAATCTGTCACCTCCAGAAACACTATTTACCTGCAGATATGAGGATAATCTGCAGCAAAATAGCATTTAAATCCTGTATATCCGACTTGCAGGAGCAGGGAGAAGACAAGGTTTTCATCAGCTCGCTGCCAGTCATTGAGGAGGTGCAGGCAGCAGTTACAGCCATCATTAACTACTCTTCCAGTAAGGCACTCAGGCCGCCATTTACCTTAAATTAACCGTATATCTGCATGTAAATAGTGTGTTTTGACATGACAAGTTCTCATTAGCACCAGAATACAAGACTGAGATATTACATTTCCTGTTAAAGCAAGTCTAAAGGCCCTGTCAGGCCTCTGCCACACATCCGTTAAAACGTGCCACGAGACATGTATTTTCCCTGCGTGTTGCGTTTGGAAAGTACGTGTCTCCGGTACCTGCGGGCAACGTGTGTTCTCTGTGTGCTATCCGCGATAACACACGGAGAACAGGTATTTTCAATACTCACGTGGTCCTTGCTGCTGTCCAGGGTTCTGATCTTCGGTCTCCAGCCCTGCCGACTCCCCGCTGCTGCCGGCCGCAGTGAAGTGACTATTAAATGAGCATAATGAGCAGCGGTCGGCAGCAAGTGACAGCAGCGGGAGAGACAGGAGGGCAGGAGAAGGTGAGTAAAGATTTTGGGGGTTTTCTTCTCTGACACGTGTGTTTTCTCCGGCGCATATCACACAGGACCGCATCCACACTACATCCGTGTGGTACGGGTGCAGGCCGTGTGATACCCGTGATGCCGGAGAAAACGTGGACAAGTCAGTGTGTTGGAAAACGCACACACGTACAAACGGACATGGACACACGTTCCGTGTGTTTTTACGTGTGTGTGCCTGCTACCATAGGGTAACATTGGTATACGTGTCTCCGTGCCGGCGGTATGTGCAAAAACGTACCAAACACGTACCGGTGGCACGGATGTGTGTCCAAGGCCTCACACACAGAGATAAATCTGCGGCAGATCTGTGGTTGCAGTGAAATTGTGGACAATCAGTGCCAGGTTTGTGGCTGTGTACAAATGGAACAATATGTCCATGATTTCACATGCCGCTGCAGCATGTGATCAGTATTAGTAGCAGAGACTTGTCTGAAGAAGTCTCAGTAACTATAGGTGCAACCTCCCAATGTAAAATCTGTAATAGGCCCTCACCTACCATATGCCATTTATAATGGCATTTTGTAAACCTCACGGGATCCAAAGCCCTGGTGAAACGACTGTTGCTCCATGTTCAATGTTACAGGTTCATTTTCATGTTAAAAGGAATCTGCCATCATGTTTTTGCTAACTCATCTGAGAGCAGCATGATGTAGGCAAAGAGACTCTGAATTTAATGATGTATCACTTAGTTTACTTGGTGCAGCCGTTCTGACGCAATCAGAGTTTTTACATTTAGCAGAGCTCAGAAAGCTATCCCTGCCCACACCAGGCTCTCTATATACAATGTCTGTAGACAGTGAGCTACTAATCACAGCAGGGGGTGTGCTGGACTAGCTGACCTAGTCCAGCAATGATAATTACCTGAAGTTAAAACAAACATTGCAGATAACAGCACACAGTGGGAAAAGAGACGCATATCGCTGAACCCTATGTCTCAGAAAATAAACCATAAGGCCCCGTCACACACAGAGATAAATCTTTGGCAGATCTGTGGTTGCAGTGAAATCATGGACATATTGTTCCATTTGTACACAGCCACAAACCTGGCACTGATTGTCCACAATTTCACTGCAACCACAGATCTACCACAGATCTGCCACAGATTTATCTCTGTGTGTGACAGGGCCTATACAGTAAAGAATTGTTGTTTCCAGTAGACTGTTGGTCTCTTTGTGAGTGCAAGTCATCATCTTGTCCCAGCCAGCAGACATCAGCGGCAGTATGCGGTCTACACGGGTTCTCTGGCCACACACCCAGCCAGGACAAGGCATTTCACGCATCATGCTGGAGCATCCTGCGTCAATCCCTCACCCAAAACTAACGCCCCACACTACTCTACAGTGGCATAAATAGGCTGATATTAATGTAGATACCATGTGGGTAATAATTTACATCATACAGCTAATGCATAATCTGTATTTTTCTTTATACAGCTCTGAGCCTGGGAGCTGATGCACAAACTACTACTGGTAAGTTGAGCACATTTTAAGTTAAAAATCAAAAGTTTTGCACCACGCTCCATCTACCACACAGCAGCATGATGTGCTTTAATCTCTTGGCTATGTATTAAATATTCAGTTCTCTCATTTTAGTTGAGGTTTACTTTAATATATTTTTCTTACAAGGCAAGATTAAATAAAATCGAAAGCAAAATGAAGTCACTACTGCAAAAATAACAGCAGAGCCCCAGAATGTAGACACCACCGCACAGAGCTAAAATAGTACCATTAGTAGTGGTATACAATGACTATATTGATGACACAAAAACAAGACACTGCCCCTCGTTCACTAATTTATTAGAAAGCAGAGTTCCCAGGTCCAACTTAGTCCATCCAGCGGGTCACATAATGTTTCTCGATACATTAATCTAAGGCTATGGAGTCTCGGAATGAGGCACTATAGACTTTTAGCAGCAGCCACTCCCGACTTATGCTGCACTCTGCGATTGTAATGAGCGGTGACGTGAGGAGCAGCACCACTCATCAGAGTGATGAACGATGACATTCCTGATGCCACTGTTCCACCATTACTGACGTCAACGTCCCACTATGTCCATTCCAAAGTAATAATGCCTCCTTTGTGCCCTGTAGATAGTAAAATTATCCCCAAGAATACCGTAATGCCCTGTGCAAGTGCTCTAGAAAAGTGTGTCCACATTTTGCCACTAGCAAGGGTCCCATGTGCACCTTTGACGGTTACAATACTCCGAGTGCCCCTATAACAATAAGGCCCTGTGCGGTTTTTGCCGCGGATTTGCTGCATGTTTCGCTGCAGAAAATGTTCATAACATCTCTGCAGTGATTCACCAGCAAATCCTATGGGTAAAAAAAATTCTGTGCGCACTAGGCGGATTTTGACAGCTGCGGGGTGTGCCGCCCCCGTGCCAGCAGCCGGCGCTGCTCGGATCCGGGGCCTACGGTACAGCTCGAGGGGTCGCCCGGACCCGGGGGTCGCGCGGACACTCCGAATAAAAAGGGGGACGTATTTATACGGGATTGTTTATAGAATGTTCGTGATGCCACCCACGGTGGGTGGTGAAGTGGGACACCACCGCTGCTATTGTGGGGAGCACCCGGGGGAGGTGTTATGGCAACTGGATGTTAACCCCTCCGTGAGTAGGGATGGTTGCCCCGGAGCCCAGTGTCTCTGGGCAGGGTATGGCGTTGGCAGGGGCTTGCACGCCCACATGGACCGGGGGAGAGTTGTTACTCACACTGGAAGAAATCACACGAGTCTTTTGGTAAACCAAGGTGCTGGTGGCCGGCCGCCGCGGCCGGTTGTACTCTGGTCCCCCACCCGGGCTGGTGGTCGCCGTCCTTTCCTCTGCACTAGTGTTGTTGTGTGTTCAGACTTTCCGGTATGGAACATGGGAGTCCGCTCCTGGCTTTTGTGTGCCTGAGGAGCCGTGCCCGTCTGACGCTGACCCGTGGGATCTACAGGCCCTGGCGGTGGCCCTAGCCCTCTCGTTGCGTGGTTTTCTACTTTTCGGGACCTAGGTTGGGACAGGACCTATAATCCTGCCCTCAATCGGTTTATTAGCTAGGCCGTTGTCTTCGGTCCTGGCTTCAGGGTCCGAGTATCCCCTCTGTGCATGGTTTCCGGTCGGGTCTCCGGTGTAGGTACCGGTGGTCTCCAACCCTTCTCCAGTCCTCCTCGGATCTGCCGGGCCATCTTCCTGTCTCCTGTTGCCGAAGACCACCGTCTGCCACCTAGCCAAGGTACTAGGGCTCCAACCCTGGCACCGTTCATCTTGAACTCCCTCTGCTGGAGCTACACCTAGCTCCAGCCCACACTCCTCTCTACTTGAACTACAGATTGAACTACTGTTTTTACCACCCCGGGCTGTCTAAACCCCTAGGTGGGCATTCACTAACCGCCTGGTCCGGCCCACTGGTGTGCCTGTTTTGCCCTAAAGGGGGGTGACTAGGGTTTCAGGTCGGCTGTGTGTTACCTGAGTGAGGGAAGGTGTTATGCGGGGGCGTATGTGTGACTACCTGGTTTTGCCAGGGCGTCACACATGTTTTGCTGCGGGATTCCCGCAGCAAAACGATTGCATGTCAATTTTTTTCCGCAGGTAGCTGCGGGACTGGCTACTGGAGGAATCTCCAGTAATACCAGGCCTGGCCGTGGTTACCTGCACTGAACTCCGGAGCTGTCACCTGAGCTCCGGAGTGCAGCGTAGACTAAACTGCGAGCGCCGAGTGATTGATTCCCCGGCAATTGCAGTTTAGTTCAGGCTGGGCTGATCTCCGGAGCTCAGGTGACAGCTGTAGAGAGGCCGGGCTGCACTCCGGAGCTGTCACCTGAGCTCCGGAGATCAGCCTGGCCTGAACTAAACAGCAATCGCCGGGGAATCAATCACTCGGCGCTCGCAGTCCAGTCTAGGCTGCAAATATGACGCCCTGGACTAGCCAGGTTGTCACAAGTAGGCCCTTACACACACACACAAACATTGTCACCTCCCTCCGGGTTTGATGTTCACACCAGGGGGGTGGAGCCAGGCGGTTGGCTCCGCCCACCGAGGAGTTCACAGGCCCTGAGGCAGGAAAACAGAGGAGTTGAGCTTTGACAGTGGAGAGGAGTGAAGTTCAAGGGCAGACCTGTGTCCAGGCCTGCCATAGTCTACACCAGGTGTCTGGGTTGGAGCCCAGCCACCTCTGGCAAGGGGGCAGACGGTGGTGGCCGCCTGCAGGAGCTGGGATTACAGCCGGTGGAACCGTAGGGACCGGGGACAGGCGGTGGCCCACCGGTACCGAACCGGGGAACCGATTGGAAACCGGAGCACCAGGAGGGGTACTCAGACCCAGTACGAGGCCCAGAAACAACCGGGCTGAGTCAAATCAACTGATTGAGGACTGGACGTTAAGCCCTTTCCCACCTAAGACCCGACTGAAGACAACAGCCCGACCATTAGGGTAACGCCACCGCTCAGGCATAGAGACCCGAGGGGCCAGTGTCTGCGGGCAAAAAGGGCTCTCCCAGCACTTACCAAGCTGGGGAGCGGACTACCGTTGCTCAGGCATAGGAGTCGACATTTTCTACATAAGTGAGGTGCAGGAGAAAGGCGGAAACCACCAACCTATTAAGGGGAAAACAGCAGCCGGCTGCGGACACCGTTCACCATCTTGTTTGGTTTACTAGAGACTCCAGCGTGTTTGTAATAGTGAGTACAACAGTGCCTTTGGGCCACGCACTACGCCGCACTGCACCGACACCCCAGCATGCATCCACTCCCCCGGCTCAGCATCTCCCTCGGGCCCCCGGACCATCACTCCCCTACCCACGGAGGAATCAACACCAAGCTGCGCAACACCGTCCCCGGGAGCCTAGTCAACGGCAGCGGTGGTGTCCATCCATTCCCCACAACCCGTGGGTGGCGTCACAAACTCAAATCCCCTACAAACGACTGTGGCTCCGGCCGTGGACCTCCCCACCAAAGTCCCTACGTGCAGCGCCAACCCCCTTTCAGAGCAATGTGACCCCCGGGTCTGAGAGGAGCTCGAGCTACCCACCGACGAGCACGGATCCGAGCGACTCGGCAGCCGGCCAAGCCCCGTAGCGGTACACGAGCGCCGGCGAATCAATCACTCGACTCTCATAGTTTAGTCTAGGCTGCACTCCGGAGCTCAGGTGACAGCTCCGGAGTTCAGTGCAGGTAACCGCGGCCAGGCCTGGTATTACTGGAGATTCCTCCAATAGCCAGTCCGACGCTGGCTGCGCCATTTCCCCACCAAATCTGCATCCAAATCAGCAGCAAAATGCAACAAACCGCATGCGGATTTGGATGCGGAGTTTGGTGCGGTATTTTCCCCAGGTGCGGAAATCTTACTGAGCCTCCGGAATTTTCTTAAGAATATTCCTTTGTCTAGGCGCACAGGGCCTAATGCTTCTTAAGTATCCACTTAACAATGAATCTCTACCAATGAATTTCCCCATATACAGCTCCCCTAGACACAGTTTAATGGGCCCACAGCTCCCTATACACAGTATGATGGGCCCTCAACTCCCCTATACACAGTATAGTGCCTCCAGATATCCCCTATACACAGTATCTTGACCCCCCACAGCACCACTATACACAGTATAATGTCTCCACAGCTTCACTTTACACACTATGATGAGCCCACAGCTCCCCGATACACAGTATAATGCCTCCACAACTCCCCTATACATAGTATGGTGAGCTGTCAGCCCTCTTATACACAAGGTTAGCCCTCAGCTGCCCTGTATATAGCATGATAGGTTAACAGCTCTCCAATACACAGTATAATGCTGTCACAAGGGACTATGGGAATAACAGGAAACCAAGGCCCCCAAGCTGACTTTTAGACTAGGGGGCCCTGTGTTATCCCGATTCTTAGGCTATGTGCACACGTTGCGTATATACATGCAGTTACGCTGCGATCTGCACCGCAGAATAATGCGTCCTGCGTCCCCTGCATAATCTATGAAGATCATGCAGGAGACGTGCGCACATGGCGTATTAGAGCGCAGCCCTTCGTCTGCTGCCCGAAGCGCGCGTTCTAAGAAGTGACATGGCGCTTCTTTCCTGCGCTCTGCCTGCAGCCCCCGCTCTGTCTATGGGAGGGGCTGCAGTCAGAGCGCATGGAATCGGCTTTTTTTTTTTTTTCATTACGGGCTCTTTCTGCAGCGAATTGAAGCGCACGTGTGCTGTTCAAATTGCTGCAGAAATTTCTGCAGGGACAGTACGCAACGTGCGCACATAGCCTTAAAGATACTCATAATGGTGGAGATGCCAGTCTCCTTCATGGCCCTTCTCCTGACCATCCCTGATTGTATGTCCCCACCCCTTTCCCCAGGGGGATCCGGGACAGGAGTGTGATTTAACCCACAGAAATAGACAAACGGGAAACCAAAACTCTGTCACACAGCACACACAGAGGTATAAGACAACAAGAGATTAGAAGGAAAACAAAAGCAGGGTGAAAACTACAAAACGATGGGTAACTCAAATAAGAAAAGAACTCTTTCTCCAGCAAGTCTGGGACACCAGAACTCACAGACCAACACAGCATCAACTATAGTTGGCATAGGTAGAAAATTTCCTCCAGCCTAAAAATGAGAGGAGGAGAAGTGATTTGGATTCCATACAATATGTGATCAAGAAGCCTAACAGCAGTCTAGCAGAGTTTAACCCTCAGAAGCCTGTCTTGAATGAGCATACAGCAGGTCAACGCCCGGGTCTGCCTGGGTTGATCAGAAATACCAGAGAAACCATAGGAGAGAGTGTCAGACTCTGCATTGTGAACACAGCATAACGCCGCCATGACAGTCGGTGAATTTTGTGCAAAACTCCGTGTGACAAATGTATCCACAGCTCCCCTATACACAGTATCTTGAGCCCACAGTTCTCTTATACAAAGTATGATATCCAGACAACTCCTCTATACACAGTAAAGGGTGCTTTACACGCTGCGACATCGCTAACGATATATCGTCGGGGTCACATCGTTAGTGACGCACATCCGGCATCGTTAGCGACATCGCAGCGTGTGACACCAAGGAGCGACGATCAACGATCGCAATACCAACAAAGATCGGTGATCGTTGACACGTCGCTCCTGACCATAATGTCATTGGTGTTTCATTCTGCAGGTTGTTCGTCGTTCCTGCGGCACCACACATCGCTGTGTGTGACACCGCAGGAACGACGAAAATCATCCTACCTGCGTCCACCGGAAAGGAGGAAGGAAGGAGGTTGGCGGCATGTTCCGGCCGCTCATCTCGTCCCCTCCTCTTCTATTGGGCGGCCGTTTAGTGATGCCACTGTGACGCCAAACGCACCTCCCCCTTGAAGGAGGGATTGTTCGGCGGGCACAGCGACGTCGCTGACCAGGTATGTGCGTGTGACGCTGCCGTAGCGATATTGTTCGCTATGGCAGCGATCACCACATATCGCAAGAACGACAGGGGCGGGTGCTATCGCTCGCAACATCGCTAGCGATGTCGCAGCGTGTAAAGCACCCTTAAGATGAGCCCACAGCTCCCTATACACTGTATAATGAGCGTACTACTCTCCCATACACAGTATAATGCCTCCACAGCTCCCCTATATACAATATAATGAGCCACACAGTAGGCCTCACATTGCATAATGGCTCCCACAGTAGAAGACAAACTGAATAATAGCAGCACACTTTATGAGGAGCTCCCCCCCTCCACAGTAGTCCCCACACTGTATGAGGGCCCTTCAAAATAGTTCCCATACTGCATGATTGTACCCATGGAGGGCCCCAAACTGTGTAATTTCCCCCATATTAGCTTCCACACAGTATAGTGGCCCCTGCGATAGCCCCCAAACTATATAGTGGCCCTCAAATTAACCTCCAAGCTGTATTATGACCCTCCATATAAGCTTCCACACTTTATATTTATTCATTTATACAGCGCTATTAATTCCGCAGCGCTTTACATACATTGGTCATACTGTCCCCATTGGGGCTCACAATCTAGAGTCCCTATCTGTATGTCTTTGGAGTGTGGGAGGAAACCGGAGTACCCGGAGGAAACCCACGCAAACACGGGGAGAACATACAAACTCCTTGCAGATGTTGTCCTTGGTGGGACTAGAACCCAGGACCCCAGCGCTGCAAGGCTGCAGTGCTAACCAGTGAGCCACCATGCGGCCCACTTTATCAGGGCCCCCACACTAGTCCCTACATTGTATTAGGATTCCACACTGTTTCAGGATACCCCACACTGTATGAGGGTCCCCCATAGTTTTATGCTCCCACAGTAAAAACACAAGTTTTAATTAAACCAAAAAACATCATGTACTCATGTAATCCAGGATCCTGATGAGTCCACTGGAGAGGCTTGGGCAGACCAAGGAGCTGAGGTCATAGCACCAATGCAAGAAAATTACCTATGTGTGCTGAGGTCAGCCAGTTCATCCCCCGCGGTCTACAGAACAGAGAGCAGCAGTGCAGAGAGATTGTGTCTCCTTGCTCTACCGCACAGCTGGCTTCGCATCTCGGAGGGCTCCTATCGTTATCAGATGACCTGGAGCGACTGAGTACCACACCCGTGGCAGCGGGCGAGCCGCTCGGATCCGGAGCCGCGGTGGCTCAAGGGGTCTCCGGATCCGGGTGTCCGCAACGGACACTCAAATTAAAACAAGGGAGAAAGTATGTACAAGGGGATTAGGAAGTTCGTGACGACGCCCATGGTGTGTGGTAATGTGAGAGACCACCGCTGCTGTTGGGGAGCCAGGTGACGATGGTGTAGCAGCAGGATGTTTAACCCCCCCGTGGGTAGGGCGTTCGTGTCAAGGGGCCTGTTGGATGATTGGTGCTTGGGGTGCCATTGGGGATAGGAAAAGGGTTTTTCAGTATACTCATTCAGTCCAGGAATAACAACACCGACAGCTTGAAAACCAGAATTCTGAGCACCACTGCAGCTTGTAGGGAGCACTCTTGGGTCAGAGCCCTTGGTGTTGCGGTTAGTCTGTCGCCCTTTCCTTATCTCTATTTGGACCCTCAAGTGTGAAACTCTTCGGGTCCCGCTCACTCGTATGGCTAACGGAGTGAGCTTGCTCTCAGGGTTCACGCGTAGGATTTCTTTGGACTGTATTGAGAAAGTCCTATCCTATCAGTGCGCTAGTACCCCGATTTTGGAGCGGGTTGGGGATGAATCGTGAAGTCTTCACCCCCGTCGGGTAAATTACCAGAACACGTGAAGCTACTTTCCGGCCTAGGGTCCACGTACCCCGTCGTGCCCAGGCCCCTTGCCCGGTGATAGCTTAAGGCCGCCGGCTGCCCTCCTCGGCAGTCCGTGCTCCTTGACACAATCCCTTGCGACCAGGGTTCCAGCTCCTACCAGGCCCACACCAATTTCTGCCACTTAGTAACTATAGGAGCCCTGCTCCAGGCCGGTGACCTCTCCCTCTCAGAGAGTAACCTCCGCTCCACTCTCTCTCTCCTGCTCGACTGTCACTTTCTCACTTTCCCCTACCAACCCCCCTAATGGGCGGCCCTATTCCCTTCAGGCCCCCCAATGCTGTGTCTGGTGGGTACAGTGTAAAGTGTTCCTAGGATTTTGATTGGCTAAGCTGTTAGCAAAACCAAAGGACCAGGACCCGTAACCCAGGAGAAGTGGATACTGTGCAGAAGGGCAGGTTGCACAATACCCTGTGACGACCTGATAGGCCAGGGCGTCACAACCGCTCCATCTGCCCCTTAGGTAGCCACACTACTGGCCAAGCCCCATTCCGACCATTTTGGTGAAGCTAGCTGGGACTAGCCTGAAAATCTTCAATGCTAAACGTTTTTAGGCAACTTAAAAATGTGGAAAAATTCTACAAAAATTACACTGTTTTATGTCAGAAAACTGAGGTAAACACCTTCATGAATCGGGGCCACAGCGCACATTACACCTCACAAACATCACATAGAAGAAACTGAGCCGCAGATTCACACAAATCACAAAATATACTGTTTGCTACTGGTGTCTCCAAACACGAAATTTGTGCTAAAAGAATCTAACACAGAATCTTCTCACTTTCCTGTAACAGGTAAAACGACAACTTCCTCAACACAGACGACAATCTCCACACAAACAAATAGTACTAACACTCACACTACAACACAGCCTCCAACTACAACACAGCCTCCAACTACAACACAGCCTCCAACTACAACACAGCCTCCAACAACCACTAAGCCTCCAACTACAACACAACCTCCAACTACATCACAGCCTCCAACTACAACACCGCCTCCCACAACCACTGAGCCTCCAACTACAACACAACCTCCAACTACAACACAGCCTCCAACTACAACACAGCCTCCAACTACAACACAACCTCCAACTACATCACAGCCTCCAACTACAACACAGCCTCCAACTACAACACAGCCTCCAACAACCACTAAGCCTCCAACTACAACACAACCTCCAACTACATCACAGCCTCCAACTACAACACAGCCTCCCACAACCACTGAGCCTCCAACTACAACACAACCTCCAACTACAACACAACCTCCAACTACAACACAGCCTCCAACTACAACACAGCCTCCAACTACAACACAACCTCCAACTACATCACAGCCTCCAACTACAACACAGCCTCCCACAACCAGTGAGCCTCCAACTACAACACAACCTCCAACTACAACACAACCTCCAACTACAACACAGCCTCCAACTACAACACAGCCTCCAACTACATCACAGCCTCCAACTACAACACAGCCTCCCACAACCACTGAGCCTCCAACTACAACACAACCTCCAACTACAACACAGCCTCCAACTACAACACAGCCTCCAACTACAACACAGCCTCCAACTACAACACAACCTCCAACAAACACTAAGCCTCCAACTACAACACAACCTCCAACTACATCACAGCCTCCAACTACAACACAACCTCCCACAACCACTGAGCCTCCAACTACAACACAACCTCCAACTACAACACAACCTCCAACCACAACACAGCCTCCAACTACAACACAGCCTCCAACTACATCCCAGCCTCCAACTACAACACAACCTCCCACAATCACTGAGCCTCCAACTACAACACAACCTCCAACTACAAAACAGATTTCAACTACAACACAGCCTCCAACTACAACACAACCTCCCACTACCACTGAGCCTCCAACTATAACAGAGCCTCCAACTACAACACAGCCTCCAACTACAACACAAGCTCCCACAACCACTGAGCCTCCAACTACAACACAACCTCCAACTACAACGCAACCTCCAACTACAACGCAACCTCCAACTACAACACAGCCTCCAACTACAACACAACCTCCTACTACCACTGAGCCTCCAACTACAACAGAGCCTCCAAATACAACAGAGCCTCCAACTACAACACAATCTCCCACAACCACTCAGCCTCCAACTACAACACAACCTCCCACTACAACACAAACTCCAACTACAACACAACCTCCCACTACAACACAACCTCCCACTACCACTGAGCCTCCAACTACAACTGAGCCTCCAACTACAACACAACCTCCCACAACCACTGAGCCTCCAACTACAACAGAGCCTCCAACTACAACACAACCTCCCACAACCACTGAGCCTCCAACTACAACAGAGCCTCCAACTACAACACAACCTCCCACAACCACTGAGCCTCCAACTACAACAGAGCCTCCAACTACAACAGAGCCTCCAACTACAACACAACCTCCCACAACTACTGAGCCTCCAACTACAACAGAGCCTCCGACTACAACACAACCTCCCACAACCACTGAGCCTCCATCTACAACAGAGCCTCCAACTACAACGGAGCCTCAAACTACAACACAACCTCCCACAACCACTGAGCCTCCAACTACAATAGAGCCTCCAACTACAACACAACCTCCCACAACTACTGAGCCTCCAACTACAACACAACTTCCCACAACCACTGAGCCTCCAACTACAACAGAGCCTCCCACAACCACTGAGCCTCCCACAACCACTGAGCCTCCAACTACAACAGAGCCTCCAACTACAACACAACCTCCCACAACCACTGAGCCTCCCACAACCACTGAGCCTCCAACTACAACAGAACCTCCAACTATAACACAACATCCCACAACCACTGAGCCTCCAACTACAACAGAGCCTCCAACTACAACAGAGCCTCCAACTACAACACAACCTCCCACAACCACTGAGCCTCCAACTACAACAGAGCCTCCAACTACAACACAACCTCCCACTACCACTGAGCCTCCAACTACAACAGAACCTCCAACTACAACAGAGCCTCCAACTACAAAAGAGCCTTCAACTACAACAGAGCCTCCAACTACAACAGAGCCTCCAGCTACAACACAACCTCCCACAACCACTGAGACTCCAACTACAACGGAGACTACAACAGAGCCTCCAACTACAACAGAGCCTCCATCTACAACACAGCCTCCAACTTCAACACAAACTCCCACAACCACTGAGCCTCCAACTACAACAGAGCCTCCAACTACAACACAACCTCCCACAACCACAGAGCCTCCAACTACAACAGAGCCTCAAACTACAACACAACCTCCCACAACCACTGAGCCTCCAACTACAACAAAGCCTCAAACTACAACACAACCTCCCACAACCACTGAGCCTCCAACTACAACAGAGCCTCCAACTACAACACAACCTCCCACAACCACAGAGCCTCCAACTACAACACAACCTCCCACAACCACTGAGCCTCCAACTACAACACAACCTCCCACAACCACTGAGCTTCCCAAAACCACTGAGCCTCCAACTACCACAGAGCTTCCAACTACAACACAACCTCCCACAACCACTGAGCCTCCAACTACAACACAACCTCCCACAACCACTGAGCCTCCAACTACAACAGAGCCTCCAACTACAACAGAGACTTCAACTACAACAGAGCCTCCAACTACAACAGAGCCTCCAACTACAACACAACCTCCCACAACCACTGAGCCTCCAACTACAACAGAGCCTCCAACTACAACAGAACCTCCAACTACAACACAACCTCCCACAACCACTGAGCCTCCAACTACAACACAACTTACCACAACCACTGAGCCTCCAACTACAACAGAGCCTCCAACTACAACACAACCTCCCACAACCACTGAGCCTCCAACTACAACAGAGCCTCCAACTACAACAAAGCCTCCAACTACAACACAACCTCCCACAACCACTGAACCTCCAACTACAACAGAGCCTCCAACTACAACAGAACCTCCAACTACAACACAACCTCCCACAACCACTGAGCCTCCAACTACAACAGAGCCTCCAACTACAACACAACCTCCCACAACCACTGAGCCTCCAACTACAACAGAGCCTCCAACTACAACACAACCTCCCACAACCACAGAGCCTCCAACTACAACAGAGCCTCCAACTACAACACAACCTCCCACAACCACTGAGCCTCCAACAACAACACAACCTCCCACAACCACTAAGCCTCCAACTACAACAGAGCCTCCAACTACAACAGAGCCTTCAACTACAACAGAGCCTCCAACTACAACACAGCCTCCCACAACCACTGAGCCTCCAACTACAACAGAGCCTCCAACTACAACAGAGACTCCAACTACAACACAACCTCCCACAACCACTGAGCCTCCAACTACAACACAACCTCCCACAACCACTGAGCTTCCCAAAACCACTGAGCCTCCAACTACCACAGAGCTTCCAACTACAACACAACCTCCCACAACCACTGAGCCTCCAACTACAACAGAGGCTCCAACTACAACACAACCTCCCACAACCACTGAGCCTCCAACTACAACACAACCTCCCACAACTACTGAGCCTCCAACTACAACAGAGCCTCCAACTACAACAGAGACTCAAACTACAACAGAGCCTTCAACTACAACAGAGCCTCCAACTACAACACAACCTCCCACAACCACTGAGCCTCCAACTACAACAGAGCCTCCAACTACAACAGAGCCTTCAACTACAACAGAGCCTCCAACTACAACACAACTTCCCACAACCACTGAGCCTCCAACTACAACAGAGCCTCCAACTACAACACAACCTCCCACAACCACTGAGCCTCCAACTACAACAGAGCCTCCAACTACAACAAAGCCTCCAACTACAACACAACCTCCCACAACCACTGAGCCTCCAACTACAACAGAGCCTCCAACTACAACAGAACCTCCAACTACAACACAACCTCCCACAACCACTGAGCCTCCAACTACAACAGAGCCTCCAACTACAACACAACCTCCCACAACCACAGAGCCTCCAACTGCAACAGAGCCTCCAACTACAACACAACCTCCCACAACCACTGAGCCTCCAACAACAACACAACCTCCCACAACCACTGAGCCTCCAACTACAACAGAGCCTCCAACTACAACAGAGCCTTCAACTACAACAGAGCCTCCAACTACAACACAACCTCCCACAACCACTGAGCCTCCAACTACAACAGAGCCTCCAACTACAACAGAGCCTTCAACTACAACAGAGCCTCCAACTACAACACAACCTCCCACAACCACTGAGCCTCCAACTACAACAGAGCCTTCAACTACAACAGAGCCTCCAACTACAACACAACCTCCCACAACCACTGAGCCTCCAACTACAACAGAGCCTCCAACTACAAAAGAGCCTCCAACTACAACACAACCTCCCACAACCACTGAGCCTCCAACTACAACACAACTTCCCACAACCACTGAGCCTCCAACTACAACAGAGCCTCCAACTACAACACAACCTCCCACAACCACTGAGCCTCCAACTACAACAGAGCCTCCAACTACAACAAAGCCTCAAACTACAACACAACCTCCCACAACCACTGAGCCTCCAACTACAACAGAGCCTCCAACTACAACAGAACCTCCAACTACAACACAACCTCCCACAACCACAGAGCCTCCAACTACAACAGAGCCTCCAACTACAACACAACCTCCCACAACCACTGAGCCTCCAACAACAACACAACCTCCCACAACCACTGAGCCTCCAACTACAACAGAGCCTCCAACTACAACAGAGCCTTCAACTACAATAGAGCCTCCAACTACAACACAACCTCCCACAACCACTGAGCCTCCAACTACAACAGAGCCTCCAACTACAACACAACCTCCCACAACCACAGAGCCTCCAACTACAACAGAGCATCCAACTACAACACAACCTCCCACAACCACTGAGCCTCCCACAACCACTGAGCTTCCAACTACCACAGAGCTTCCAACTACAACACAACCTCCCACAACCACTGAGCCTCCAACTACAACAGAGCCTCCAACTACAACACAACCTCCCACAACCACTGAGTTTCCAACTACAACGCAACCTCCCACAACCACTGAGCCTCCAACTACAACAGAGCCTCCAACTACAACAGAACCTCCAACTACAACAGAGCCTTCAACTACAACAGAGCCTCCAACTACAACACAACCTCCCACAACCATTGAGCCTCCAACTACAACAGAGCCTCCAACTACAACACAGCCTCCAACTACAACACAACCTCCCACAACCACTGAGCCTCCCACAACCACTGAGCCTCCAACTACCACAGAGCTTCCAACTACAACACAACCTCCCACAACCACTGAGCCTCCAACTACAACAGAGCCTCCAACTACAACACAACCTCCCACAACCACTGAGCCTCCAACTACAACACAACCTCCCACAACCACTGAGCCTCCAACTACAACAGAGCCTCCAACTACAACAGAGCATTCAACTACAACAGAGCCTCCAACTACAACACAACCTCCCACAACCACTGAACCTCCAACTACAACAGAGCCTCCAACTACAACAGAGCCTTCAACTACAACAGAGCCTCCAACTACAACACAAACTCCCACAACCACTGAGCCTCCAACTACAACAGAGCCTCCAACTACAACACAACCTCCCACAACCACAGAGCCTCCAACTACAACAGAGCCTCCAACTACAACACAACCTCCCACAACCACAACAGAGCCTCAAACTACAACACAACCTCCCACAACCACTGAGCCTCCAACTACAACAGAGCCTCCAACTACAACACAACCTTCCACAACCACTGAGCCTCCAACTACAACAGAGCCTCCAACTACAACACAACCTCCCACAACCACTGAGCCTCCAACTACAACACAACCTCCCACTACCACTGAGCCTCCAACTACAACAGAGCCTCCAACTACAACAGAGCCTCCAACTACAACAGAGCCTTCAACTACAACAGAGCCTCCAACTACAACACAACCTCCCACAACCACTGAGCCTCCAACTACAACAGAGCCTCCAACTACAACAGAGACTCCAACTACAACAGAGCCTTCAACTACAACAGAGCCTCAAACTACAACACAACCTCCCACAACCACTGAGCCTCCAACTACAACAGAGCCTCCAACTACAACACAACCTTCCACAACCACTGAGCCTCCAACTACAACAGAGCCTCCAACTACAGCACAACCTCCCACAACCACTGAGCCTCCCAAAACCACTGAGCCTCAAACTACCACAGAGCTTCCAACTACAACACCACCTCCCACAACCACTGAGCCTCCAACTACAACAGAGCCTCCAACTACAACACAACCTCCCACAACCACTGAGCCCCCAACTACAACACAACCTCCCACTACCACTGAGCCTCCAACTACAACAGAGCCTCCAACTACAACAGAGCCTTCAACTACAACAGAGCCTCCAACTACAACAGAGCCTCCAACTACAACACAACCTCCCACAACCACTGAGCCTCCAACTACAACAGAGCCTCCAACTACAACAGAGCCTCCAACTACAACACAACCTCCCACAACCACTGAGCCTCCAACTACAACACAACTTCCCACAACCACTGAGCCTCCAACTACAACAGAGCCTCCAACTACAACACAACCTCCCACAACCACTGAGCCTCCAACTACAACAGAGCCTCCAACTACAACAGAGCCTCCAACTACAACACAACCTCCCACAACCACTGAGCCTCCAACTACAACAGAGCCTCCAACTACAACAGAACCTCCAACTACAACACAACCTCCCACAACCACTGAGCCTCCAACTACAACAGAGCCTCCAACTACAACACAACCTCCAACTACAACACAACCTCCCACAACCACTGAGCCTCCAACTACAACAGAGCCTCCAACTACAACGGAGCCTACAACTACAACAGAGCCTCCCACTACAACAGAGCCTCCATCTACAACACAGCCTCTAACTACAACACAAACTCCCACAACCACTGAGCCTCCAACTACAACAGAGCCTCCAACTACAACACAACCTCCCACAACCACAGAGCCTCCAACTACAACAGAGCCTCCAACTACAACACAACCTCCAACTACAACACAACCTCCCACAACCACTGAGCCTCCAACTACAACAGAGCCTCCAACTACAACTCAACCTCCCACAACCACTGAGCCTCCAACTACAACACAGCCTCCAACTACAACACAACCTCCCACAACCACTGAGCCTCCAACTACAATAGAGCCTCCAACTACAACAGAGCCTCCAACTACAACACAACCTCCCACAACCACTGAGCCTCCAACTACAACAGAGCCTCCAACTACAACAGAACCTCCAACTACAACACAACCTCCCACAACCACTGAGCCTCCAACTACAACAGAGCCTCCAACTACAACACAACCTCCAACTACAACACAACCTCCCACAACCACTGAGCCTCCAACTACAACAGAGCCTCCAACTACAACGGAGCCTAAAACTACAACAGAGCCTCCCACTACAACAGAGCCTCCATCTACAACACAGCCTCTAACTACAACACAAACTCCCACAACCACTGAGCCTCCAACTACAACAGAGCCTCCAACTACAACACAACCTCCCACAACCACAGAGCCTCCAACTACAACAGAGCCTCCAACTACAACACAACCTCCAACTACAACACAACCTCCCACAACCACTGAGCCTCCAACTACAACAGAGCCTCCAACTACAACAGAGCCTCCTACAACCACTGAGCGTCCAACTACAACAGAGTCTCCAACTACAACACAACCTCCTACAACCACTGAGCCTCCAACTACAACAGAGCCTACAATTACAACAGAGCCTCCAATTACAACAGAGCCTCCAACTACAACACAACCTCCCACAACCACTGAACCTCCAACTACCACAGAGCCTCCAACTACAACACAACCTCCCACAACCACTGAGCCTCCAACTACCACAGAGCCTCCAACTACAACACAACCTCCCACAACCACTGAGTCTCTAACTACAACAGAGCCGCCAACTACAACAGAGCCTCCAACTACAACACAACCTCCCACAACCACTGAGCCTCCAACTACAACAGAGCCTCCAACTACAACACAACCTCCCACAGCCACTGAGTCTCTAACTACAACAGAGCCTCTAACTACAACAGAGCCTCCAACTACAAAACAAACTCCCACAACCACTGAGCCTCCAACTACAACAGAGCCTCTAACTACAACACAACATCCCACAACCACTGAGCCTCCAACTACAACAGAGCCTCCAACTACAACACAACCTCCCACAACCACTGAGCCACCAGCTACAACAGAGCCTCCAACTACAACACAACCTCCCACAACTACTGAACCTCCAACTACAACAGAGCCTCAAACTACAACACAAACTCCCACAACCACTGAGCCTCCAACTACAACACAACCTCCCACAACCACTGAGCCGCCAACTACAACAGAGCCTCCAACTACAACACAACCTCCCACAACCACTGAACCTCCAACTACAACAGAGCCTCCAACTACAACACAAACTCCCACAACCACTGAGCCTCCAACTACAACAGAGCCTCTAACTACAACAAAACCTCCCACAACCACTGAGCCTTCAACTACAACAGAGCCTCCAACTACAACAGTGCCTCCAACTACAACAGTGCCTCCAACTACAACAGAGCCTCCAATTACAACACAACCTCCCACAACCACTGAGCCTCCAACTACAACAGAGGCTCCAACTACAACAGAGCCTCCAACTACAACACAACCTCCCACAACCATTGAGCCTCCAACTACAACAGAGCCTCCAACTACAACACAACCTCCCACAACCACTGAGCCTCCAACTACAACAGAGCCTCCAACTACAACACAGTCTCCAACTACAACACAAACTCCCACAACCACTGAGCCTCCAACTACAACAGAACCTCCCACAACCACTGAGCCTCCAACTACAACAGAGCCTCCAACTACAACACAACCTCCCACAACCACTGAGCCTCCAACTACAACAGAGCCTCCAACTACAACAGAGCCGCCAACTACAACACAACCTCCCACAACCACTGAGCCTCCAACTACAACAGAGCCTCCAACAACAACACAACCTCCCACAACCACGGAGCCTCCAACTACAACACAACGTCCCACAACCACTGAGCCTCCAACTACAACAGAACCTTCTACTACAACACAACCTCCCACAACCACTGAGCCTCCAACTACAACACAACCTCCCACAACCACTGAGCCTCCAACTACAACAGAGCCTTCAACTACAACACAACTTCCCACAACCACTGAGCCTCCAACTACAACAGAGCCTCCAACTACAACAGAGCCTCCAACTACAACACAACCTCCCACAACCACTGAGCCTCCAACTACAACAGAGCTTCCAACTACAACACAACCTCCCACAACCATTGAGCCTCCAACTACAACAGAGCCTCCAACTACAACACAACCTCCCACAACCACTGAGCCTCCAACTACAACACAGCCTCCAACTACAACACAACCTCCCACAACCACTGAGCCTCCAACTACAACAGAGCCTCCAACTACAACACAACCTCCGACAACCACTGAGCCTCCAACTACAACAGAGCCTCCAACTACAACACAACCTCCCACAACCACTGAACCGCCAACTACAACAGAGCCTCCAACTACAACACAACCTCCCACAACCACTGAGCCGCCAACTACAACAGAGCCTCCAACTACATCACAAACTCTCACAACCACTGAGCCTCCAACTACAACAGAGCCTCCAACTACAACAGTGCCTCCAACTACAACAGAGACTCCAACTACAATAGAGCCTCCAAGTACAACACAACCTCCCACAACCACCGAGCCCCGAACTACAACAGAGCCTCCAACTACAACACAGCCACCCATTACCACTGAGCCTCCAACTACAACACAGCCTCCCACAACCACTGAGCCTCCAACTACAACACAGCCTCCCACTACCACAGAGCCTCCAACTACAACAGAGCCTCCCACTACCACTAAGCCTCCAACTACAACACAGCCTCCCACTACCACAGAGCCTCCAACTACAACACAGCCTCCCACTACCACAGAGCCTCCAAATACAACACATCCTCCTACTACCACTGAGCCTCCAACTACAACACAGCCTCCCACTACCACAGTGCCTCCAACTACCACACAGCCTCCAACCAGTACTAAGCCTCCAACGACTACTAGGCCAGTGACAACCACAACTGCTAAAAACATACTACCATTAACATTCAAGATTGTAAACAGAACATATACGCCCAGTCTCCAGGACCGATCGTCTGTAGACTATCAAAGAGAGTCTACTGAAATAATACACAAAGTAAGTAACAATGAATTAATCTTCACATTCATATTTATATTATTAGGGCGCAGTCCGCACATGGCATAGGATGTGTATCTCTTATTATGTACGATTGGGGAATATACGCAGATTATATTCTCATATCTGATGTCTCCACTGTGGGGTTTACAATCTAATGTAATGAATTCCTATAAAACACATACGAGCAGTGAGGATTTTTTTAATCTCATATGTAAATAAGGGAGGTGAAATGTATTCAATTATAGGCTCCTACGATATAATTCCTGGTTTTCATTTTTTCCTTTTTGACAGTTAAAATAACAATCTAAGACTGATATGAACATGTAGGAAATTTACAACATTTGCTCCATTTCCCCTCCTGTAGTGACTTGTCCATCATCTGCTGTGTCGCTCCCATCTAGGAGTATAGACTGCAGCAGAGCAGACTAGAAGCCACCGCACAGGAGGATGGGGGATTCCCACTGTCATTACTGGACCCTCACCCTTCTCTCCTTTCATCTCTCTCTACAGATGCTGGTGTTTTTAAACAAATATTTCATCGTTATAAGAATAACCATAAGAATATTTAGGTAAGTTCTTATATATGAGTGTGAAGGATACAGTGATAATAAGCCGGGAGGAATATAACTGTTATCAGCGGCAGTCGGGGACATCACTACTGTTAGCCACATCAAGGCCACAATCAACAATATTTTATTCAACTGATAAAAATGTAAAATATGAATGATTCAATGTTTTATTTAAATATTATTTATTTTAATTGAGTAAAATATGAAGAATAATTTAAAAAGTTTTATATTTTCCACTTTTAACCACTAGGGGGAGCAGCTGATGAAATTTGGCATGAAAACCTAATGTACAACTAGCTTGCATTACAACTGCAGTAAAAGTGGGCGGGGCTTGGTCACATGTGTTTGATGTCATCGATCCTCTCTCCTTCTGGGTGTTTGCAAGAAGATAAGAGAATAGAAGTTTAGGATCACAGTGAGGAGCCATTTTGTTGGTGACTGCAAAGCGATACTTAAATTTAGAAAGTGTCACTGAGGACAGCCAGCTTAGTGCTCCACTGTATAATGTGCCCCATATAGTGCTCCACTGTATAATGTGCCCCATATAGTGCTCCGCTGTATAATGTGCCCCATATAGTGCTCCACTGTATAATGTGCCCTATATAGTGCTCCACAGTATAATGTGCCCCACAGTATAATGTGCCCCATATAGTGCACCACAGTTTAATGTGTCCCATAATGCTCCACTATATCATATGTCCCATAGTGCTCTATACAGCACACAATTCTGCTATATCAGTTTGCATGAATATAGCAGAACTGTGTAAGTGTGTTCAGGGCACAGCAGCGTGATTATTTCTCTGAACACGGCGTTGGCGGTGATCTGTAGCCTGTACTAATAACGTCAGGCTGCAATCACCGCTCCACGACGCTGGTATTTACCTAATCCCAGACCTCTGCTCATGGCAGCTCCTCCTGTCACTCTGGTGTCCCGGCAGTTCCTCCTCTCACCACTTGGCTCACACTTAGCATAGAGCAGTTATAGGGGAACTGTCTTCACAAAGATGGCACCGATCCCCTCTCACAGCTGTCACCTGACAGCCCAGGGTGTGTGCCAAGGTCACTGCAGGAAGAAGTTACAATGTAGGAGAAGGGGTTTTGGACACATATTATCATCTCCTATGTACAGGGGCTGCTGTATTTGTGGTTTGTAAGTGTCGTTACACACCAGCAAATGCAAAATGGCAGACCCCAGTGTTTGAATAAAAATAGAATTAAAAAAAAACCTATCACTTTCCCTTTAAGTATTTTTTCATCATGGTTTTTTTTCTGCTGACAAAAGTAATGATAAATTCATCAAAAGGGGTGGACAATGTTTGATGAATTGCTGCAATTTCTTTTTGCTCTTTAGCACCTTTAAGGGCATTTTCCACTTCCAGAAATACTATTTAGCTACAGAAATATATATATATATATATATATATATATATATATATATATATATATATATATATATATATATATATATATATATATATATATATACAGTGCAGACCATATATTTGGACACATCTCATTCAAAGAGTTTTCTTTGTTTTCAGGACTCTGAAAATTGTAGATTCACATTGAAGACATCAAAACTATGAATTAACATATGTGGAATGAAATACTTAAAAAAGTGTGAAACAACTGAAAATATGTCTTATATTCTAGGTTCTTCAAAGTAGCCGCCTTTTGCTTTGATTACTGCTTTGCACACTCTCGGCATTCTCTTGATGAGCTTCAAGAGGTAGTCACCGGAAATGGTCTTCCAACAGTCTTGAAGGAGTTCCCAGAGATGTTTAGCAGTTGTTGGCCCTTTTGCCTTCACTCTGCGGTCCAGCTCACCCCAAACCATCTCGATTGGGTTCCTGTCTGGTGACTGTGGAGACCAGGTCATCTCGCGTAGCACCCCATCACTCTCCTTCTTAGTCAAATAGCCCTTACACAGCCTGGAGATGTGTTTGGGGGTCATTGTCCTGTTGAAAAATAAATGATGGTCCAACTAAACGCAAACCGGATGGAATAGCACGCCGCTGCAAGATGCTGTGGTAGCCATGCTGGTTCTGTATGCCTTCAGTTTTGAATAAATCCCCAACAGTGTCACCAGCAAAGCCCCCCCACACCATCACACCTCCTCCTCCATGCTTCACGGTGGGAACCAGCCATGTAGAGTCCATCCATTCACCTTTTCTACAAAGACACGGTGGTTGGATCCAAAGATCTCAAGTTTGGACTCATCAGACCAAAGCACAGATTTCCACTGGTCTAATGTCCATTCCTTGTGTGCTTTAGCCCAAACAAGTCTCTTCTGCTTGTTGCCTGTCCTTAGCAGTGGTTTCCTAGCAGCTATTTTACCATGAAGGCTGCTGCACAAAGTCTCCTCTTAACAGTTGTTCTAGAGATGAGAAAGTGTGTCCAAACGTTTGGTCTGTACTATATATATATATATATATATATATATATATATATATAGTGGGTATGGACAGTATTCAGGCCCCTTTAAATTTTTCACTCTTTGTTTTATTGCAGCCATTTGGTAAATTCAAAAAAGTTCATTTTTTTCTCATTTATGTCCACTCTCCACCCCATGTTGACAGAAAAAAAAACAAATGTAGAAATATGTCGCCCAGGACGATGGTGTACTCGGTCCCGGGCCGTATATGTACGGGGATGCTGTGTCACGGGTGTGCTGTGGCCGTTGCCTGCTTCCGTGACCCTGGGGACGCTTTTTAAAAGGGATACATATACAAAGGCGGTTAGAATACAGTTTATAACGTGACACCACTTGCGGGTTGCAGCTATGTAGATGGAGCCGCCGCTGCACAGTTCTCACTACTGAGGCTGGTGTTGGTGGTATCCTGGATGTTTGGCCTTCTGCAAGCAGGGCCGAGCCCCAGAGGGTATGTGATATTGATGGTTGCGGAAAGAAGGTAGGCCACACAAGGGGTTGCAGTATAACTGGTGTCTTTGCTCACAGTCTCTAGTGAACTACCTGAGGAAAGCTGGTCTTAACCTCTGTTCTTCTTAGTCCCAGTGCCGGTGTAGTGACCTAGTGGCTTCTTTCCCCTGCACCTGTCTCTGGTTGGTGGATCCCCGTGGCTTGGAACATCTGGGGGTCCCCTCTTTCGTAGTGTTTCAACGGTTGTCCGTATGGCGGTAGCGTGAACCCTGTGGGGTCGGAGTCTCTGGTCCTGTTCCCCGGTTCTCTCATTGCTACTGTGTCCCAAACTTCAAGGTCCTTGATGATCCCCTCACTGTGCAGATTTTATCAGGTCTGCCTGGAGCTTTTGCCTGACCTAGGATTCTGTACCTCGTTGGTGCTATGGTTTCGGGAGTACTCCATCGTACTCCATCGGCAACCACATATATATAGTGGGTATGGACTGTATTCAGACCCCTTTAAATTTTTCACTCTTTGTTTTATTGCAGCCATTTGGTAAATTCAAAAAAGTTCATTTTTTTCTCATTTATGTCCACTCTGCACCCCATGTTGACAGAAAAAGAAACAAATGTAGAAATGTGTCGCCCAGGACGATGGTGTACTCGGTCCCGGGCTGTATATGTACGGGGATGCTGTGTCACGGGTGTGCTGTGGCCGTTGCCCGCTTCCGTGACCCTGGGGACGCTTTACATATACAAAGGCGGTTAGAATACAGTTTATAACGTGACACCACTTGCGGGTTGCAGCTATGTAGATGGAGCCGCCGCTGCACAGTTCTCACTACTGAGGCTGGTGTTGGTGGCAGTCTGGATGTTTGGCCCTCCGCAAGCAGGGCCGAGCCCCAGCGGGTATGTGATGTTGATGGTTGCGTAAAGAAGGTAGGCCACACAAGGGGTTGCAGTATAACTGGTGTCTTTGCTCACAGTCTCTAGTGAACTGGTTACCTGAGGAAGGCTGGTCTTAACCTCTGTTCTTCTTAGTCCCAGTGCCGGTGTAGTGACCTAGTGGCTTCTTTCCCCTGCACCTGTCTCTGGTTGGTGGGTCCCCGTGGCTTGGAACATCTGGGGGTCCCCTCCTCGTAGTGTTTCAACGGTTGTCCGTATGGCGGTAGCGTGAACCCTGTGGGGTCGGAGTCTCTGGTCCTGTTCCCTGGTTCTCTCATTGCTACTGTGTCCCAAACTTCAAGGTCAGTGAGGTCCTTGATGATCCCCTCACTGTGCAGATTTTATCAGGTCTGCCTGGAGCTTTTGCCTGACCTAGGATTCTGTACCCCGTTGGTGCTATGGTTTCGGGAGTACTCCATCGTACTCCATCAGCAACCACACGCCTGGGCCCTCAGGTCACCGTCACACTTCTGTCAGTGCTTCCACATGCCTTCACTGTCACCGACCAACTACTGACTCTCCACTGTCTGCTCCTCCCACCTGATCATCTAGTGGACTGGATCGGCTTCACCGTCTAGGTGGCCATCCACTGGGTCCAACCCTAGTCTGTCACCAGTCTTTGGGGAATTTGGGAACTAAAACAGGGATAAACTGGAATGTTTTGGGGATGCAGTACCTTGTAGCTCCCTGATGGATTCAGGGGCTTTACGGAAATTTTTGCAAATTTATTAACCCCTTAACGACCGCGGGCCGTAAAATTACGTCCTAAATGACATAATCTTACTGCCCGCGGTCCTCCGGCGGCAGCATGCCGCGATCGGCACACATCTCAGCTGATTTTCACAGCTGAGATGTGTGCCTGCTAGGCACGAGCAGAATCGTTATCTGCTCGTGCCGATTAACCCCTTATATGGCGCTGTCAATACATGACAGCGCCATTATAAGCGCAATCGCGGTAAAGTTTTACTTACCGCCGAAACCGGAAGTCACGTGACGCGATCACGTGACTCCCGATAGTTGTCATGGTAGTACAGGGTCATGTGATGACTCCTGTACTACACATGAATTGGTTTCACTTTCGCTGTGCCCGGGGCACAGCAAAAGAGAAAGACAGCGTATCTGCTGTTTACAGCCTTCCAGCTGTGATCAGCAGATACTGCAGAGCGATCGGAATGCTGATCGCAATAGCCCCCTAGGGGGACTAGTAAAATAAAAAAAAAAAGTAAAAAAATAAGTTTTAAAAAATTAAAAAAAAACAAAAAAACCTAAAAGTTCAAATCACCCCCCATTCGCCCCATTGAAAATTAAAGGGTTAAAAAAATAAAAAATATACACACATTTGGTATCGCCGCGTTCAGAAACGCCCGATCTATCAAAATATAAAATCAATTAATCTGATCAGTAAACGGCGTAGCGGCAAAAAAATTCCAAACGCCAAAACGACGTTTTTTTGTCGCCACAACTTTTGCGCAAAATGCAATAAGAGGCGATCAAAACGTAGCATCTGCGCAAAAATGGTACCGTTAAAAACGTCAGCTCGAGACGCAAAAAATAAGCCGTCATTGAGCCTAAGATCCCGAAAAATGAGAACGCTACGGGTCACGGAATATGGCGTAAAACGTGCGCCACTTTTTTCGGACAAACTTCTGATTTTTTTTTAACCCCTTATATAAAAGTAAACCTATACATGTTTGGTGTCTACGAACTCGCACTGACCTGAGGCATCACACCCACACATCAGTTTTACCATATAGTGAACACAGTGAATAAAATATCTCAAAAACCATAGTGCTATCGCACTTTTTTTGCAATTTTTCAGCATTTGGAATTTTTTTGCCATTTTCTAGTACACAATATGGTAAAACTGATGGTTTCATTTAAAAGTACAGCTCGTTCCGCAAAAAATGAGCCCTCACATGACCATATTGACTGAAAAATAAAAAAGTTACGTCTCTCAGAAAAAGAATGGCGAAAAAAAAACGGAAAGCGAAAAATCGGCCGGTCGTGAAAGGGTTAAACAAGAAAAACTGAAATATCACATGGTCATAAGTATTCAGACCCTTTGATTAGTATTGAGTAGAAGCACCATTTCCTTTTGAGCTAGTCCAGCCATGAGTCTTCTTGGAAATGATGCAACAAGTTTTTCACACTTGGATTTGGGGATCCTCTGCCATTCTTCCTTGAAGATCCTCTCAAGTTCCGTCAGGTAGGATGGTGAACGTTGGTGGACGCCATTTTCAGGTCTCTCTAGAGATGCTTAATTGGGTTTAGGTCAGGGCTCTGGTTGGGCCGGTTAAGAATGGTCACAGAGTTGTTCTGAAGCCACTACTTTGTTATTTTAGTTGTGTGGTTAGGGTCCTTGTTTCATTGGAAGGTGAAACTTTAACCAAATCTGAGTTCCAGAGCACTCTGGAAGAGGCTTTCGTCCACGATATCTCCGTACCAGGCCACATTCATCTTTCCAGTCGTCCGGCCCCCATCTGAAAAACACCCCCATAGCATGATGCTGCCACCATGTTTCACTGTTGGGATTGTATTGGGCAGGTAATGAGCAGTGCCTGATTTTCTCCACACATACCACTTAGTATTATCACCAAAAAGTTCTATTTTCGTTTCATCAGATCAGAGAATCTTATTTCTCATAGTCTGGGAGTCCTTCATGTGTTTTTTTGCAAACTCTATGTGGGCATTCATATGTCTTGCACTGAGGAGAGGCTTTTGTGGGGCAACTCTGCCATAAAGGCCCAACTGATGGAGGGCTGCAGTGATAGTTGACTTTGTGGAACTTTCTCCTATGTCCCTACTGCATCTCTGCAGCTCAGCCACAGTGATCTTGGGGTTCTTCTTTATCTCTTTCACCAAGGCTCATCTCCAGTGATTGCTCAGTTTTGCTCGACGACCAGGTCCAGGAAGAGTTCTGGTGGTCCTAAATATCTTCCATTTAAGGATTATGGAGGCCACTGTGCTCTTAGGAACCTTGAGAACTGAATAAATTCTTTTGTAACCTTGGCCAGATCTGTGCCTTGCCAGAATTCTGTCTCGGAGCTCCTTGGGCAGTTCCTTTGACTTCATGATTCTCATTTGGCGTGACATGCAGTGTGAGCTGTGACATGCCCTTGTATAGACAGGTGTGTGCCTTTCCAAATCAAGTCCTATCAGTTTAATTAAACACAGCTGGACTCCAATGCAAAAGTAGAACCATATCAAGGAGGATCACAAGGAAATGGACAGCATGTGACTAAAACATGAGTGTCTGAGCCAAGGCTCTGAATACTTATGACCATGTGATATTTCAGTTTTTCTTGTTTAATACATTTTTTTTCTGGCAAGATGGGGTGCTGTTACGTCACCTCCGGAGTCTGCTCCAGCGACTTCTGCTCCGATCGCCAGGCGACGCCGTGTTCCTGCCGTGGATGGTGCTGGTGATGGGAGAGAAGTCGATGCCAGCGGCACCAGTGGGCGCAGGCTCCGATCATCCACTGGGCTCAGTGGCGTAACTAGAGTTTGATGGGCCCTGGTGCAAAATTTGGACCGGGGCCCCCCTCCACGTACACCGACACTTAGGGTACGGAATAATGACACCGACACTCGGGGTACATGATCATGACGCTGACACTTGGCTTTTACCCACAGGACCCAGCTTCCCCATGCTCTGCTATACATCTTTCCCTCAGCACCCAGCTTTCCATATCAGAGCATGGGAAAGCTGGGTGCTGAGAGAAGATGTACAGCAGAGCATGGGGAAGCTGGGTGCTGAGGGAAAGATGTACAGCAGAGCATGGGAAAGCTGGGTGCTGAAGGAAAGATGTACAGCAGAGCATGGGGAAGCTGGGTGCTGAGGGAAAAAGCCTTTTTCCCTCAGCACAAAACATTCCCATACCTTGCTTGTATCTTTGTCCCCCCTATAGTATAGTATAGTTCTCCAAATACTATAATGGCCCCCACATAGCCTTCCATATAGTATAAAGGGTCCCACATAACCCTTCATATATTAGAATGCACCTCCATAGTCCTCCATGTATTATAATGCATTTCCACAGAGTTCTCCATATATTATAATTCACCCCATAGTTCTCCATGTTTTATAAGGCACCCCCATAGTCTATGTATAAGGTAGCCTCCATAGTCCTCCATATATTATAATGTAGCCCCTATAGTCCTGTATGTATTATAATGCAGTTCCATAAACCTTCATATTGTATTATGCAGCCCCATACTCCTCCATGTATAATGCACCCCTAGTCCATGTATAAAGTGTCCTTCATGTTTATTATACAGCCCCATAGACCTCCATGTATCATGCAGCCAGCACACCCAGGCCTCCATGTATTATGCAGCCAGCCCCCCCCCCCCCCAGGGCCTCCATGTATCACACATCCAGCCCCCCCCCCAGGGCCTCCATGTGTCATGCAGACAGTAACCCCAGAGCCTCCATGTATCATGCAGCCAGCCCCCCCAGGGCCTCCATGTGTCATGCAGACAGCCACCCCAGAGCCTCCATGTATCAAGCAGCCAGACCCCCCCCAGGGCCTCCATGTATCATGCAGCCAGCCCCCCCCCAGGGCCTCCATGTATCATGCAGCCAGCCCCCCCCCAGGGCCTCCATGTATCACGCAGTCAGCCTCCCCAGGGTCTCCATGTGTCATGCAGCCAGCCCCCCCCCCCCAGAGCCTCCATGTATCACGCAGCCAGCCCCCCCAGGGTCTCCATGTGTCATGCAGTCAGCCCCCCCCAGGGCCTCCATGTGTCATGTAGCCAGCCCCCCCAGGGCCTCCATGTGTCATGTAGCCAGCCCCCCCCCCAGGGCCTCCATGTGTCATGCAGCCAGCACCCCCAGGGCCTCCATGTGTCATGCAGCCAGCACCCCCAGGGCCTCCATGTGTCATGTAGCCAGCCCCCCCCCAGGGCCTCCATGTGTCATGTAGCCAGCCCCCCCCCCCCCCAGGGCCTCCATGTGTCATGCAGCCAGCCCCCCCCCCCCAGGGCCTCCATGTGTCATGTAGCCAGCCCCCCCCCCAGGGCCTCCATGTGTCATGTAGCCAGCCCCCCCCCAGGGCCTCCATGTGTCATGTAGCCAGCCCCCCCCCCCCCAGGGCCTCCATGTGTCATGCAGCCAGCCCCCCAGGGCCCCCCCCCACATCACACACACTACACCAACATATGTCACACACCCTGCTCCCCATACAGCCTGCACCCATCATATCACACACACACATACACACACTACATATGTCACACACCCTGCCCACATATCTCAACCTGCCTGTACCCCAACTTACCCCTCTCAAACACTCTGCACCCCTTTACATGCTTCTGTCACAGTCTGCACCCCTCATATGCCCCTCACCCTGCACACCCCCTCCTCATGTCCTCTCGTTTCTCATTACCAGTCATGTGTCTCAATCTCCGTCAGGAATAACTATCTTCTGCTTTCTGCCGGCAATCCTGTATCTCCTCCCACACAGTCACATGGCCATGACGTCATCGCAGGTCCTGACAGGATGGATTCCATCTGCTGTGCGGGTCGCAGGAGTGCTTCTGCTCTGCCGCAGCTTAGAAACGCCTGGTGGGTCTCTCCAGGTCAGGGGTCCCTCTGCCCCCTGCTAACACTCGCCCCCCACCCCACCCCCCGGACTCACAGGCCGGCCCCCGGCGGTCGCGTGGTCGGCCACTGAAGAGCGGATCTCCTGTCTTACAGAGAGGAGTCGGCTCTGCAGAGCGGCTGCCGGGCCCCTATAACCCTGCGGGCCCGGTCGCAGTGGCGACCTCTGCGACCGCGGTCGTTACGCCCCTGACTGGGCTGGGTTAGCTTGGGATCTGCAGTACCGCTGGCTGACTGTGGGTGGCATGTGTCTTCCAGCTGAAGTTGCCAGCGTTCAGCTACAGCCAATGGGAAGACACCACACCCTTCTTATTTCCCCTCCTGTCACATGATTACTGCTAGATATAGTTCTGATTTTCCTGGCTCCTGTTACGTCCTATTCTGTTGATGATTCCTGTGATTGACTTCTGCGTGTTTTGACTATCCTTCTGCCTACTGTTTTTGTACCTTGCTGCCCGACCCGGATCTGACCTCTGCTACGTTTGCTGACTACGTCACTGCCTGCCGATTATGTCCCTGTTCCGCTATTCCTGGTTTGACCCTGCCTGACTACTACTCTCATCGGACTGCAGCCTTCCACAGGTAGTGATCTCCAGTTCCCTGTGTAATTCCAAACCCCTGTATAGGGGTTAATGGGTTTCAGGGTTCTGGGGGTCCTACTTGGTGAGTGGCTTCCCTCTAGCCTCCCCTTTACAGCCCATCTGAGTCTGTGGATCCAGGCAGGCGTTACAGGTGCAGAGCGTACATTAATGAGAAAAAAAATTAACTCTTTTGAATTTACCAAATGGCTGCAATGAAACAAAGAGTGAAAAATGTAAAGGGGCCTGAATACTTCCTATATCCACAGTGTGTACTGTGAGACTGTGACCGGGGTTATCTATGACGGCCGGTATGTCTCGCCCCGGTTGTGCTCACTCCATGATAGAAAGTAAATCCACTCTAGGGTTAATGCTGTTTCCCTACAGGCTGAAGGAAGGGTTAAATAGAATCAGGAACGAGGGCAGGTGTGCCGGGTGTGAGGGAGTGAACAGAACTCCCTGAGTTTTCTGCTGGAGAGGCACATGTATTGTGTTATGGACTTTTGTTTGGACATTAAAACCGTGTGCTGTGAACCTTAATGCCTGGATCCCGTGTCTTCTGCTGCGCAGCCGACCGTGCTACCTCACAGTACATATACATAGAGAGAGAGAGAGGAGTGGTGCAGGGAGCGGTTACATTCACTCCTCACTACACTATGAGTGCGGCTGTAATCACTCACAGGCACTTTGATAGACCGCCTGCTCGGCAGTGTTTATGTAGATTATATGTACAGAGCAGACTGTCAATCAATGTGCTGGGGAGTGATAACCGTGCACTCACTGTGTATTCAGCAGTGACTGTAACCGTTCCTTGCACCTCCCCAATGACTGGAAGCCACTCCGTTTTCTCCCTGTAGCCGCACTTCTCGCCAGCTGTCAGGGTTTAGTTGCCATTTACCTGCAGATTAACTCTATATATTGGCATAAATAGAATTTCTGAATGTGAAAGATTAATCAAGAATACTTTAAAATAAAAAAAAGTTGCATTATCTTTACAATAAACTTGAAAATGTTGCAAGTGATACGGTAGTCAATATATACTTGTATAAAAGTGAAGGTCCAGGTGGTCAAAAATCGGTATTCCTTATCATAATGATCCTCCTCCTCTATATCCCCCCTTCTCCTGTCACATACAATACACTGATTACTCCACACTTCTAACCTGACTTTTTGGATCTTTCCTGCAGGAGTGGCTCTTTAGTTCCTGACATGGAAATAGAATTTGCAAATGAGACAGTAACCCCTACGTCCAGGAAATTGGTTGATACAGTCTATAATGGAGTGACAAACGACTCCCAGAACAGCATTGATGGTTTACAGGTCGACCCTTTAAGTATACAATCTAGAGGTAAGTCTACACTTGGATTATTACAAACTACATAATAGTATCATAAACCTCCCTAAGAAAGAAGAAAGTCCATCCTAAGCACATACAGGTCACTAAAGTAGTATGGACTCTGGTTTTTAATATCGTTTATTCGCAGGGGATTTCTTTTGGTGACCTTCTATACTTAGATTAAAGGGGTTGTCTCTTCACAGTTCACTGAAAATGAAAATAGCTTAAACTAAACCTCCTGGATTGGTGCCATACCAGCAATGTCGACACTGAGAGGGGAGGGGGCTCTAAAGGGGTCATCTCAAAAAATACTTAACACTATAGGAAAGAAATAATAGAATAATAATTATGTATCAAAGGAGGATCCCCAAAAGAATGAAATATATTTACAGCATTAAATCACAGACAAGACAAATACAATAAAGATGTGTAAAAACTTGTAGGTTTATAGAAACAAAATACACAAAAGGTTGTGCCCAATAGGGTGTTGTGTATTTTGTATCCATCCAAGCCTACAGGTTTTATAAGGACTTTCAATGTATTTGTCTCATCTGTGATTTAGTAAATATATTTAATTGATTTCTGGATCCTCCTTTGATACACGGCTTCTTTCTTTCTGTTACTGCCTTCTGAACATCTGTCAAGTCAGTAGTCTTCCCCATGATTGTGTAGCCTACTGAACCAGACTAAGGGACCATTTTAAACGCTTTGCAGGTGTTTTGTGGTAATTATTTTGATTTTCTGAGATAATGACTTCTGGGTTTTCATTGGCTGTAAGCCATAATCATCAACATTAGCAGAAATAAACATGTGAAAATAGATCCCTCTGTGTGTAATGACTCTATATAATGTATAAGAATAGAGCCATCTGTGTGTAATGACTCTATATATATATATATATATATATATATATATATATGCGTTTCCCTTTTTGTATTGAATTACTGAAATAAATCAACTTTTCGATGATATTCTAATTTATTGAGATGCACTTGTATATGTCACCCATCTTGGTATATATTTGGCCAATTCTCGTATATATGTTCCCTTCCTGGTATATATGTTACCTATGCTGGACTCGTCCTGGTATATACGGTACTCTCAGATTAAATAACAAAATCTGCTGACAGATTCCCTTTAAGTCATTTGAACTTAATATTAATTTGGTGAGGTGGAAGTTTTGGCCTCTCTGAGTTTATCCTCTACATAAAACATCCTTAGATACTTGCAGGTTTGATTTGATTTATAATAAAGACTGAGAGCAGCTATTCCAACGTGGCTGATAAATGAGCTCAAACGACTTCAGTATGGTAGGTGAATGTCTCTAAAGCTCACTCCAGTATTTTTTTTCTTATTTCAAAGCTGGAGTGGTGCTTTAAATCTAAGTTCCCCTGTCCCGTCTTATATTCACCTGCCACTGTCTTCATCTTTTTTCAGCATTGCTCGGGTTGGTCTCTTGCGATTTGTTACCTGCCTGCTGTAAGGCTCACCGCTTGAGATGGTACTGTGGTGATCAGAAGTGGACCCACTGGACCACAGGGGGGACCTTGGCTCACCCTTTAGTGGAAGGAGCTTGACAAAGCACCCACCGCGAGGCAAACGCCAGGTGCCACTCCCAGAGCAGTGAGCAGGACTGTCGTTGTTGACCTCCAGGGCAAGACCGGACACAGATGCAGACAGGCAGAGTCACTAGTGTAGACAGGGACCTCCAGGACAGCTGGGGCAGATAGCACGGCCAGGATAGACAGGTACAGTCACTAGTATAGACAGAGACCACTGGGACGGCTGAGGCAGATAGCACGGCCAGGGTGGGCGGACACAGGGATACCGGCGGGCCTGAAAACAGGCAAGGACACTGTTCACTGACATGAGGATGCACAGTGGACAGGGGGACCTGACAACTAGCTGGTTAGGGAACAAGCCACGAACTAACTAATCACGTTGCTCAGGCATCTCCCCTAGTGGGAGAGTGCCTAAAGTACCCAGTGCCTCTCAGCGATAGGCAGTGTTTAATGTTGTGCGCCTGAAGTTACAAATTAATAGAAGTCTATAAGAGCCTCGTTCGCACCTCGTTCTGGTTCTTGTAAACTTGCATTAAACAATTGTGACATAACTTTTGACTTACGGCCAGTCAGAAGTTCTGGGTACAAGATGGCGCTGCAGTAACAAAGCTGAAAAACGATGAAGCTGCTGGACAGTAAGTTTAATACAGTGAGCAAAGGGTTTACATATAAAGCACCATTCCAGTGTTGAAAAAACAAACAAACACTGACATGGTGCTTTAATGGTGTGAAATCAGCCCATGTAAATGCAACCTAAATATTTTTGTGTATTGGTGCAATATTTTAGCATTGGGGCTCCAGTTTTAACTTTTGTCCCTGGTCACACTTTGTCTAAAATTGGCACTGCATAGGATTCAGTTGGATTAGATAGGAGTTCCTTCCTGGGGATGCCTAAGGCTATGTGTGCACGTTGCGTCGTGTCCATACTAAAAATTCTGCAGCGATTTGGCAGTGCATGTGCACGTCAAATCGCTGCAGAAACACTGCGTAATGGATGCAGTGTGTCTGCAGAATAGATGCTGATTTCATGTGCTTTGGATGCTGCCTCTCCCATAGACAAAGCGGGAGCAGCATCCAAAGCGCACAAAAGAAGTGACATGCTGCTTTTTTTAAACGCATCGATTTTGTCAAATATTTGGCATCCAAAATGCTGCGTTTAAAAAAGCAGCGTGCGCATGGATTATGCACAATCTTCATACATTGTGCTGGGGACGCAGGACGCATGCGTTTACGCTGCAGTGCAATACGCAGTGTAAACGCATGAAATTACGCAACGTGCACACATAGCCTTACCCAGATTGCGAAAATATTAAGGCTGTGTGTGGATGCTGCATTTTTTTTTATGTGTTTTTGCCTTGTTTTTTGGGTGCCCAAAACTGCATGCCTATCCTTCTCGCTGCAAAGTCTTTGAGAATCCATAAATGCTGTGCACACGTTGCTTCTTTCGTCCATGGAGTTTTGGGTGCAGAAGAAAGAAGCAGCATGTCAATTGTTGATGCGTTTTTGTCCTGGATTTTTTAGCCATTGAATACAGTAAAAAAAAAAACACATGGCACAAAAACCCTCCGAAACCCCCCCAAAAAAGCATGCGATTCTGTCACAAGTTGAATTTCTAGGTGTAGAAAATTTCTGCACCTAATCTGCAGCGTGCGCACATACCCATACATATTTTAGAGACACCTATTTTCACAACTACAATTCTGTGGTTTCCATTATTTTCTAGTGGTGGTTACCTATTGATTTAATTCATTTGTATTTTGATAGATCAGACATTTACAAACACCATAATGCCAAACATGTTTATTTTTTCATTAAAACAAATTTGAATGGGCGAATAGGAAAGGCGATTCAATTTTTTTTCTTTTTTAGATATTTTTTTAACTTCAAATTTTCTATTTTTTCAGTCCCCTTAGGGGATTTAAAACTGCAAACATCTCATCCCTTGAACCCGAACTCACGCTTTACATGTCTCCTTCAGAGACTGACATTGGCATTTATGAGGCTCAGCTCCACTTGGCTTCTGTTAAGGTGGCTTTACACACTGCAACATCGCAAACGACATCGCTGTAACGTCACCGGTTTTTTGACGTTATAGCGACCTCCCCAGCGACATTGCAGTGTGTGAAACACATCAGCGACCTGGCCCCTGCTGTGAAGTTGTGATCGCTACAAATCGTTCAGGACCATTCTTTGGTCCTTTGTTTCCCGCTGTGCAGCAAAGTTTTAGTGTGCAAAGGGGACTTTACAGCGACTTCGTTAGCGACTTCCCTTTCAAAAAGCTGCTTTACAACGTCCCCAATGACTAGCTAGGTCGTTCTGCAGGTCCGGATCGCTGTTGCGTCGTTGGCCAGGTTTGCCTATTTGACAGCTCACCAGAGACTTTGTAGCGATCCCGGCCAGGTTGGGATCGCTGGTGGGATCGCTAGAAAGTTTCAGTGTGTAAAGGCCCCTTTAGAGGCAGATGATGATGAAGATGTCAGTGGAAGATGATGGCTGAGTTTTATTTTATCTGTTTTAGTCAGTGTAGTCATCTGAGATCTGTTTTTTTCTGGGGTTTTTTCTCCTCCAGGATGGGATCAAGTTTTTATTGGTGCTGTTTTGGGGGTATCCATAATATTTTTGAATAACACAGGTCTGCAAAAAAAACCAAAAAAACATTTCGAGAGCTGTTTTGGTTATTCCACGTAATCTTTATGTTTTTGAGTGCGCTGAATCCGAAAATGACCTCCGTTTTGTCATAGGACATCACGTTTTGTGACAATTTAAGTAACTATGTTAAATAAGACAATACCTCAAAATAAATGAAAATAGACTCATAATATTAATTTTTTATTACAAATGTTTCATAAAATCATTTTTTTAACTGCAATGAGCTCACTAACACACACTAAAATTCATTCTTCTTCCCTGTGAGGCTTCTCTTGGTACTCGTGTGAGTAGCATCTGTAATGTCTCTCTGAAGCATCCAACAGTAGTCTGCCATCATTGTAATGCTCCATCTTCTCTGGTATCTTCTTTTAGTCCGCCATCATTGTAATGCTCCATCTTCCCTGGTATCTTCTTGTAGTCTGCCATCATTGTAATGCTCCATCTTCCCCGGTATCTTCTTGTAGTCTGCCATCATTGTAATGCTCCATCTTCCCTGGTATCTTCTTTTAGTCCGCCATCATTGTAATGCTCCATCTTCCCTGGTATCTTCTTGTAGTCTGCCATCATTGTAATGCTCCATCTTCCCTGGTATCTTCTTTCCATCTCTTTAATGTCCTGGTGGAATCGTTCACCTTGCTCTTCAGTCACAGCTCCCAAATTTTCAAGAAAGTTGTCAAGGTGGGAATGGAGGAAATGCACTTTCAAACTCATCAGGCAACCTAAAGCTTGAAATGCTTTCAGCATTCGTCCGACGATTTGTTTGTAGTCAGGGTCTTTGTTATTGCCTAAAAATTTCTCTACGACCCCATTAAATGCAATCCACCCTTCTTTTTGAGGATAAGTCATGGTATTGATAAACTCTTGATCAGCTATAAGCCTTCTAATGTCTGGTCCGACGAACACACCTTCCTTCAATTTTGCCTCCGAGAGGCCTGGAAACTTGGTGACCAAGTATTTGATGCATTCTCCATCTTTTGGAAGTGATTTTCCGAATTGCTTCATCAATCCCAATTTGATGTGGAGAGGTGGTAGAAGAACTTTATGGGGAGGAACCAAAGTTTCTCGGATGACATTTTTTTCACCAACTGTGAGCACCCTCGGCTGCCAATTCTTCTTGGTCCAGTGATTTTGTCGGTCTCAACTGTCCCATAGACACAGAAAACAAGGATATTTGGTATACCCAGCTTGTTGCCCGAGCAGCCTGCACAAGACTTTCAAATCCCCGCACACTTTCCAACCATGGTCTTCATATTTAAGTTTCCGAAGAACCAATACTAAGTTCTTGTAGGTTTCCTTGAGGTGTACGGAATGACCTACAGGGATGGAAGCATAAAAACCGTCGTTGTGGAGTAAAACTGCTTTGAGACTTCTTTTTGTAGAATCTATAAAAAGACGCCATTGCGCTGAATCATATTGGATTTTGAATTGACCCATCAAACCTTCGACATTGATGCAATAAACCAACTTATCTTCCTGGGCAAAGTAAGGAACGAACTCGTCTTCACGATGTCTGAACCATGAAAAAGACACTCCTGGCAACAATAAATTCTTGCTTTTGAGCCTTGAGCCGAGTAACTCAGTGGCATCTTTGGGAAGATTTAAGTCTCTTACCAAATCATTCATCTCTTCCTGGGAAAACAATTTTGGTCTTGTATCATCTTCAAAGTCAGAACTTGATTCATCTGGTTCAGGTATGACTCCACCTTCATCGGACATAGTTATCTCTTCCAAGAAAGCAGGGGCCTTGGGTACTGGTATATCTGTGCCATGGGGGATGGGACGAATTGCTGAGTGAATATTGGGGTATGAAATGGAATGCTTCTATTTTGAATTATACCCTTTCACATCGCATGAACAAAAGTAACAATCGTCACTATGGTTCTTTTGCTCTCGCCATACCATAGGAATCCCATAACGGAAAGCTTTTTTCTTACCTTTGAACCAATTTCGGAAGTCCTCAACACACCGTTTGCACACTTTATGAGGCGCCAAGCTTTATCTTGATCTCCAAGCTTTAGTCCGAAATATGCGAAGTATACTTTTTTCACAAAGTCTGTAATATTCAGCTGTGCTTCAACACTGTATACTCACCACAAATGTAACAGAAACTGTCAGGCGAATTAATACACTTCCACTGAGCCATAATGCTAATTTTGGGAAACATGGTTGAATATGAAGAGCTAACACGAACTAAGATTAAAAAATGTGAACAGGCGAGAACAAAGATAAAACAATTGAAACAAGCCCGGGCATGTCAGAGCCCACTCATTCAGCTTGCAAAATGTTGATGCTGGTTTCATTAGCTCACTCTTTTCTTTGAAAGTTATATTTTTTTGGCATTATATATATATTCAGTTCATTGATGTGAATTAATTATTAGTAATTTTGACTTTCCAAACCCTAAAAAAAAAGAAAAAAATTATGAAAAATGTACTATACTTGAAGAGAATTTAGCATTTTGTGGCGAATCCTGACATCCAGGATTTTTTTCAATATTTTTTTCATTTTCAGCACACCAAAATACATGGAAATTAGATGAAAAAAATCAAACAGCTTTCTAATCGTAGACCTGTGTAATTTTTAGAACTGCCTCTTTGTTGGGAATAAAAAAAAACAGAAACCCCCCCCAGATATTCCCCAGTTATTGTTTTGCTTTTATCTCCTTCCTATACTGTACAGTAAAAATGACAGGTTATTTTCATTAGAGTGTGTTATTATAATGGTGGTGACAAAAATTATTTATTGTTTTTTTGTGATTTATTAACCCCTTGTTGATTGATGCTTATAGGAACTTATCAAATCGGCAGCATTTTAGGTTAATGCACTTAAAAAATTAATTATTCTGAGACCCATAACTTTTTTATTTCATGTGTGAAATAGTTGTGAAGAGCTTGATTAATTGAGGTTCTATTGTCATTATTGGTATTATTTTGTGATATTTATAACTTTTTAGTTTATTTTTTTAGGGGGGGTGATAAGACTATGTGCACACACTGCAGATTTGTTTCTTCAGCAAAAAACGCACCCTCTGGCAGAAAAACGCACCTCTGGCCAAAAAAAAGCACCCAAAAACGCATGCATTTTTTACCGCGTTTTGGGTGCATTTTTGCTTGTGTTTTTGTTCCCGCGTTTTTCAAATATTATCAATGGCAAAACACAGGGACAAACGCAGGGACCTGCAGAAACGAAGTCACATGCTGCTCCTTTCTGCTGCGGAAAAACTGCAGCAAAATTTGTAAGGGAATGTGCCCACGATCAGGATTCACTGTGTCCTAGACGCAGCGGGCCCTGACCTGCGGGTCCACGAGTCTCCTCCGCAGGAGAACACAGGAGACCGCAGCTGCTTGTACCCATGAGGAGGGTTCAGTGCACTGTGGTCTCTCGCTTTTGTTCTTCCTACGAAGGATGCATGCGAGTCCGCAGCAAACAATTGACATGCTGCGGTCTGGAAAGTCACACAGCAGGTCAGTGTTTGCTGTGGAAAAAACAAGCACAGTGGGCATGGGATTTCTAGAAATCCCGTCTAGTATGCTTGTACTGTGCAACGCAGAGTTTTGCACGCAGCATGCTTCAGCTGCGTCCAAAACTCTATAAACACTGATCGTGGGCACGCACCCTTAGGAAGAAAGAAGCAACATACGCACAGCATTTCGGATTTCTCATTGATTTTGCTGGGGAAGGGCTGCATGAAGTTTATGAACAAAACTGCACCAATCTTTCACCAAAAATGCAGCAAAAAAGCAGTGTGCGCAGAGGGCCTAAAGGAGTTATTTGAGCTTTTATATATACCGTACATATCTTTACTATTTTTCATTCTAGTCTCCTTTGCTTGTATAATATACTTAATAAACTCCAATACTTTCACATTGTAGTCTATTGTAAATCTCCTATGAAGCCGGTCACATTAAGGACATTAATTTCAAATATGGCAGACCCAGACATTCAGTGCTTTGTGTTGTGATCTTCTGAAGGACAGTCATATAAAGGTGATGCCTCAGAAAAACATTTAAATGTCCACCGTAAAACACTATAAAGCAGTAGGTTAGGCGTTTATATCAGTGGTATAGATATTTTCTTGATTTTCTTTATTTCAGTAAATATGTACATGTCTATGAGGTCTAGATGGCTCTACACAGTATAGAGGCTGAAGCCTGAGGCTGTGCTGTGCTAATCTTGTTATAGCCATTCTTGACCGTTAGGACATCAACATGAGTTAAATCCAAATCTGCATGAATGTTCACACATAAAGTAAGATGTGAGCATTAATGAATGTGGATGAGAACTAGATCCTTGCAAGGCCTCAGGGGCG